>NW_026889805.1:6910000-7337500 GCF_033153115.1 Saccostrea echinata | reverse complement strand
TACTTTTATTTCGAAATAATACTCACATATTTCCTGATAAAACCCTGATATTTTTGATCATGCACAGTAGAACCATATACTCAGTGCATATTCAAGTATAATAAAATCCTTCATTTTATGATGTTTTTTTATGTGTTTTCTGAAATCTTGCCTAATACGATCTAAACTTAAAAGTCCCTTTAGGATATATCATTGTTTAAAATGTTGTTTAATCCGGTATATTGTCTAATATGGCCAAATTCTCTGGTGCCAGTGGTGTCCAGATTAGACCAGTTTTACTGTACTAATATCTATACTAGGGTTTTTTTTTAAAAAGCAATCCAAAGCAGAGATAGTTTAAACATTGCAGGGTTGGCCGGGAAATACCAGTGGTGGGAATTACCAGTGGTAAATACCGGTATTTCCCGTCCCGGGAAATACTACAAATTTCTCTAAAGTGGGAAATACATGTACTGGGAAATACAAAGTTAAAAGTTTTTTTCTTTCTTTAATTCATTAAATCTTATACAAAAATAAAATAAACATAAAAACAAAGATGAATAATATGGAATATGTCTCAAATTGCAATTGAAATATTCAGAATGTATCACTACTCCAGGTCCCATTCCCATAAGCATTCTGTGTAAAACTGAAGTTTTCCAATTCAAGTTTCTTTTCAATTTTGTAAAATTATTAAGTTTATTAATTAAAAATCTAAGAACAAAAAAAACCCAAACTTGTTTTAATCCTTCGATAAACACTGTAGTTATTACAAACAATCATGTTGTTTTAACAAATTGCTCTAGACAGTTTTGTGCTCCTGTTTTAAGATATAATTACCTTGAGTCGAACTGAAAGGCTTCTTCTTAGTTTTGATATTAATACCATACTCTACATTTAAGAATTTTCTTAGATAAAACCCATTTGGGATCTTTGGGTTCATTTCATGGACCTTTATAGACTACATCTGTCTCAAGCATGAAACAAATGACACTCATGACTGGTATATGAATAATTATACTATGTTATGATTATACAAAATGAATTACTTGGAAACCAGAATTTTTTAAATCAGGGACAATGATGCCAGGTAGATATCTTAGCCAATAAGGTGTACTACTTGTCAATATGAACGAAATATGTTAGTAGCTATTTCTTATTTCCCAGTATTTCCCGGGAAATACCAGTAATTCCCGGTAATTACCAGTATTTCCCACCATCCTGGGAAATATGAGTATTTCCCAGTTTTTTGCCAACCCTGAAACATTGCTGCGTTTGAACATCCATAAGCAAAAGATGTATTCTCATTGATTGAGTAACTGTATATAGTGTTAAATCCAGACCCTAAAAAGGGCATGGTAATCCAATGATCAAAAGGGCACTTTATGCTGCGACAAGTTTTCATGAGGGCACTTTTTAACGTATTTGAAATTACAAATATATTCTTTATCATGTTTATGTACTTAAATTATTATTTAATACTGAAATCTTTAGTTATACAAGTATCTATAAGAAAAATGTATAAATCTGTCAGCTTAATTAATTTAATACACACTGACAGGGCAATTATTGCCAAAATTTAAATTCAAATTTTTTAATCAAGAAATTAGTATGGTTATCAAGGTTATGCTTAAAAAGTAATAGGTGTGAATCTTTTTGTCACTTGCTCAAGAATTATTTTAGTTTGGAGTATGACTTTTTTCCCCTTGCTTTAATATTGTTATTTGTGTATGAGGTAAATAACAGAACAAAATTGCAATGGGGGGGGGGGGTTAAATAATAAATGTAGAGGGCATTCTCTTTATTTTGAAAATAATCTACCAACAAAATCAAGTGAACACTGATCATACCAAAAAATTAAACTTGTAATAATATATAAATTGGTTAAAACTTTTTTTCTGGCTTAGAAACATTAAGCCTCTGGGTGTCAATTCAAAAAGTTGGAACACAGAATCATTGAACATGAAAGAAACTAACTTCATACTTTGTTGTTTCCTAGCCCATTTCACACATAATATTGTTTTTTTTTTTGTTTTTTTGTTTTTTGTTTTTTTTTTTTTACTGTACATTGTAAGTTGACTTAATTCATCAGCAGATTTATTTTTCACATTTCTTCATCTACTCTGTTTTTTCTACTTTCAAGTTAAAAAAAACGATCCTGATTTAAAATGTGTAACATTTTAATTTACAAATTAATCTATCTGTGACATTGGGCTAATTCTTGCATAATCAATGCTATCAAATGATATTTTCTCCTGTTATCTCTTATACCCTGACAGCCTGAGGCATGTTACCTGGCCAGGTGGCTGTGTGCGTTCAAGCGAGAAGTGATTTCCTGTCCTGAATTCACACTTTGCGTGCATTAAATAAACAAAGGAGCTAATCAGCATGCACTGAATAAACAAAGCCGCTGGTTCATCTTGCCTCTGCTGGGCATATTTATTTATTTTTGCAAGGAAAAAAGGGCATGGCGCTGGAAAAAAGGGCATGGCGCCGAGGGAAAAGGGCATGGCGCCGCGCCATGCTAGTTTGCTTTAGATTTAACACTAGTATATGAGTTTGTGTGCGGTTAGGCATGGATAAGTATTATTACTTCGCATTATGCTGAATAATTACCAATCAATTTTCATGTTAACCAGAACTGGTCTTCTTTGTTATTTTATTCAAGAAGTAACCGTTTGGTCACAAATTAACTGTTGTATATAGCCCCAAAACTTTTAGAATTTTGATTGCAATTGCGCAGAAAAAGACACATTTTAAAGAGTGATTATTTCATGAATTCTTTTCAGATGAGTTTAAATTTGAAATTTATCACTTCATCAAAGTGCGATTTTCTGCACATCCAGAGAAAAATGCTAACTTAAGAAATAAATTTGATTTGGTAGCCAAATAAAGCTACTTCAGGTAGGTAAATAAAGCTATGTAGGTAATTCAAGCTACGTAGCTATAAATTTAGTGATTGTACCAGACCTGCTTGTATCTAAGCAAATTTGTAGATAATTTTGTTGAAGAAAATATAAAATGATTACCCTCCATTCATGGCATATGGATTGAAGTAAGTCTGTTTTGGGGCATAAGAAGACTCTTCGTTTATCAGTGGGTCCATCATCTTGCTTTGATTAGTTTTTTCTTTTTTTACACAGAGAAGTGACTTGCTATCTTGAAAAGATTTACTTCCGGTTAAAATATTTTCAATAAATCGTACGCTTATTTGTACCGACAATACGTATTTTGGCGCTATTTTCCATCATTTGTCTTTTCAAATAATATTTTAATAAACATTACAAAGTGCTTTGATTTCAGGAATTGGATTTATCAAATAAAGTTTTTTTTAAAAAATCTCAAATTCTTCGAAAAACTAAGAACGAATTGTCTTGCATCGAAACGCATGCTGGTCGTACCTTTTTGCTTGTTTACTTTAATTAGTAGTCAGTGGAGAATATGGAATTTTCAGACGATGAAGAGGAATTGAATGTTCCCCAAGTTAAGAAACCTATAATATATGGAAGTTTGGAGGAGAGAGAAAAACAGAGGCTTGCAACAAGCAGTTCGTCTGGATCACTGGCCTCCGACGCCATAAATGCCGGCAAAGCTGCAGGGAATATAAACATTACAGATGGAGGGTCGTATGATATTGCAGAGAGAGATCCTAATGAAGAACAATCAGAACTTCTAGCAGAATTAGAAAAAAGAAAGAAAGCCAGACAGATCCAGGTATCGACGGACGACTCTGAAGTCAAGGCTAATCTCAGGCAACTGGGAGAACCGATCTGTTTGTTTGGGGAGGGCCCAGGTGAGAGGAGAGAACGTCTCAGAAAAACTTTAGCGGAGTTGGGATCAGAGGCAACGGGTGCATTTTTAAAGAAAGGACAGGAACAAGTAGAAAAGAAAACCAAAGAAGATGAGAATGTTACTTGGTAAAACTTTTAGATTTATAGAATCATATCACATATGACATATGTGCATTATTTTTTTTTTTTAGATTTCTCAGGAAATTACAATGTTAGCTGCAGAACTGTAGCTCTCTGCTTGAGAAAATTCGGACAGACAAAGCAGAGAGCTACAGATCCAAGCATTGTAAAAACCTTCGATTTACGCCGCCGCTTTTTTGTCGCTCGCTTCTGGTATTATCTCTTGTATATTATGCTTTGCCCCACTTTAAAAATAGTATCCGATAATTAACCATTTATTTTACTCCTATTCTCGATACCTTATATACCTCTCAATGGTCCCAATCAGCCCCTAATGGTTTTGGAATGTCGGTTTATTTAAAATCCCATTCCGACGTGCATGTTGGGGGTCGTGTGAAAAAAAGTCTTTCAAAAAACATATAATTGACGAGAAAATGTAAATATAAAATTCAGGAGGTTCAGGTATCATGTATAATGTCTACAAAGAATACAATATGTTTGTAAAAAAGAAATGAAATAAATAAAACTCGGGCATGTTATTTAAGGATGAAACAAACGTCGACGTCGGAATGCATTTTTTTTTTACTGATATTCAAAAACCACATACAACCGTCTGGAACCGTTGAAAGGTAAATAAGGTATCGGGAATAGGAGTAAAATATATGGTTTACTATTGGATACTGTTTTTAAAGTGGGGGAAAGCATTAAATACAAGAGATAATACCCGAAGCGAGCGACAAAAAAGCGGCGACGTAAATGAAAGGTTTTTACAACGCTTGGATCTGTAGCTCTCTGCTTTGTCTGTCCGAATTTTCTCAAGCTGAGAGCTACAGTTCTGCAGCTATTACAATGTTTGACTTTTTTTTTGGTAGGGGATAAAGTTTTGGTTGCAAGATCTGGTGTAAATGAATTCACATATAAGTTTTTCACATTGAAGCATTTCTTTCTTGAATGATACTAAAAAATGAAATAATTGGTATATTCTTGCAGGTATCATGAAGGGACTTCTGCCCTAAAAGAAGCAAGGATATGGATAGCAAAATACTCTATTCCAAAAGCCAAACAAAGAATAAAAATGCAGAAAGAGGAGAAACTTATACCAACTGCTAAGAAAAATGCACAGGTTCAAGATCTCCATAAACGAGTCAGAGCAGTCACCAATGAATGCAGTCAGATAGGAGATGTCCGCCCCCTGTCATATTGTGAGTTTAGTCCTAATGGTAAAATCCTTGCTGTAGCATCATGGTCAGGCCTATGTAAGCTTTGGTCAGTCCCTGACTGCCAGTTAATCAGACAACTAAGGGGACACAACTGTAACGTAGGTGCCATAGTATTCCATCCCAAAGCTACTTTAACATTGGAAGATGATGCTTGCTGCATGGCCTCCTGCAGTCAGGATGGGGCTGTAAAACTGTGGAATTTGGTGAGTGATGAGCCAGTAGCAGATATTGAGGGCCACAGTCCCTACAGAGTGTCACGTCTGAAGTACCACCCCTCAGGGCGATTCCTGGGTACCTGCTGTTTTGACAACTCCTGGAGACTCTGGGATTTAGAAGTCCAAGAAGAAATCCTCCATCAGGAGGGCCACAGTAAACCTGTTTATGACATTTCCTTTCAAGGGGATGGTGCTTTAGCAGCTACAGGAGGTCTGGATGCATTTGGAAGAGTTTGGGATCTAAGAACAGGGAGATGTATCATGTTTCTAGAGGGTCATATTCAGTCTGTGTTCTCCATTGATTTTGCTCCTGATGGTTACCATGTAGCAACAGGAAGTGAAGATAACTCTGTAAGAATTTGGGATCTAAGGCAAAGAAAATGTGTATACACCATTCCTGCTCACAAGAATTTAGTAAGTAAAGTGAAATTCCAACCTGATCATAGTAACTATCTAATAAGTGCATCTTATGACTGTACTGCCAAAGTTTGGGCCCATCCAACTTGGGCACCACTGAAAACATTAGCAGGGCATGAGGGAAAAGTGATGGGAGCAGACATTTCTCCTGATCTTCAGTACATTGCAACTGTGTCTTATGACAGAACTTTTAAACTGTGGACCACTGAAATGCAGGGAGGAATTTAAGATTGTTTTAGAGAATCAAATTTACAAATATATGTTGAACATCAACATATATTTTACATTTTAAGAGCTTGCTCATATTCTATGCAGTGAAACTGATCATACCCATGTATGTATATTTTTCATGCATGATTCACAGATCACTTATAATAAAAATCATTTGCATTCATAATTTGCATGTCAGCTTTAAGATTTGTGAAGCAATAATTTTAGATTTAGTCTGGACCAAGATTAAACTTAGAAATATCAGATGAGTCAAGATAATCAGAGTTAAAAAAAACCCATAAAGAATTAATGGTTGTGACTGCCAACTGACTTCAATATAATCCTTGTATTCAAAATATCAGTGTTCAGGATGAGGAAGTTTAACTGTGTTTAAGGACTTACGCAACGTACCTTACCTACTGATAATTTTTCAAGATATTCTTAATTTAAGATTATAGTGCCATCAGATGTTCGTCGACAAAAAATCAGCATGCATTACCAGGGGTTTTGAAAAGATATCCATTGATGAAATTTCTTGTATAATTCAAAGAAAAATACACAAAAATTACTAAACACATATTCTAGATGTTTTGTTTATCCAAACTTGTTTTAGACGAAGTGTACAACAGCATATATAGACATACAAATGTAGCACACAATTCCTTTAAGTATTGGAACTCTTCAAGTCCAGGGAAAAAGACAATAAAGTTCAAACTACGTTGCGTATGTCCTTAAAAGGTGTTAAACCTCAATTCTGGTTGCCCACATGATGCAGTGGTTGGAGTGTTCCCTCTAGATTCACGGAGTAAGGAGTTGATCTCCTATTCATGGGCATAGAAACTGGTGTGGGGAGGGGAAAGTTAGTTTATGCTTTTGCTTGTCAAGGAATTTTTGCTTGGTAGCCCCCCCCCCCCCTTGAAAATGTTAGGTTGTGCTCCCCCCCCCCCCCCCCCCCCCCCAAACTGAAATTGCTTCCTAGGACCTGACTTTTTCATTCCAAACTAGATTATGAGGCTAGAATTTTTGCACTGCCTGGTGATGCTTGCATATTAATATCACTAAGATATGTTAAACTTTGATCCCCTCAGTAATGTGGCTCAACTCTTACATCAAGGGTCATAAGTTGAGCTTTTGCCGAATTGAGGATGCTTGCTTATCATGGCCTGCTGTTCTTGGGGAGAAAATTTATAAGATTTTTCCCTTTATTTTGTGATGTAGAAATTTGATTCACAATTGTGGTTACAACTAACCCTTGGAGGCCATGAGGGGTTATCACTGAGTTTTGTCTTTACTGGCTCAGGGGTTCTTGATATTTTGAAAAATGCCAAATATTCATAAATATCTCTTGACAAATGGCATGGTCTTCATCTGAACTTATCTGAATCCCCTTTTCCCATACTTTTTAGCTAGTTTGGTTAAGAATGGTCCAGTGGCCTACAGAAGAAATAAAAATTATGTAAAGTAAACAGATGTGTGGTTGGACATACAAACAAATGGACAATAGGTGATCAGAAAATTTTACTTGAACTTATGGCTCAGATGAGCTAAAAAAGAGAAATCTCTAGTCTGGATGATTCTGTGTTACATAATTATGGCAACAACAAAATTTTAAATAGGTATGTAATAAGGATTTCCAAAATCGCTTCAATGGATGTTATCTATAAGGAAGGCAAAGCATGTTCTGGCAGTGTGTATCCTTAGATGCATCATCCATGCAAGTTTGGCCACCATAGGACTTACAGTTACTTAGGAATGAGGCCCGCTCAAAAAAGTTAACCTAGGAATATGTAGATCCAACATGAGCAAGTCTGGCACTGCCCCGTAGTACAAAGGGGGGGGGGGCTTCTTTTTCTGAGAATAGTGTTTTGTTGTAGTTTTTTTAATATGTAAAGTTTGATTTGGTACTTCCCCTGCTTTTGTAGCTGTAGAGTCAATCATAGGGAAATGCCAGTATTTGAAAGAAGTAAAGTACCAAAAAGTTAGAGACCCCCCCCCCCCGAAAAAGGACCTGATTTAGGAGTTTGGACAGCTTTTTTTTAGCTCACCTGAGCTGCAAGCTCAAGTGAGCTTTTCTGATCACCCGTTGTCCGTCCATCCATCTGTAAACTTTTCACATTTTCAACTTTTCTCAAGAACCACTGGGCCAATTTTAACCAAACTTGGCACAAAGTATCCTTGGCTGAAGGGGAGTTTTAATTGTTAAAATAAAGGGCCAAGTCTACTTATAAGGGAAGATAATCAAGAAAAGACAAAAATAGGGTGGGGTCATTAAAAAATCTTCTTGTCAAGAATTACTGGGCCAGAAAAGCTGAAACTTATATGGAAGCATCGTGGGATAGTAAAAATTCTAAATTGTTCAAATCATGACCCCCGGGGGTAGGGCGGGGCCACAATAGGGAATCCAAGTTTTACATTGAAATATATAGGAAAGTTTTTTAAAAATCTTCTCAAGAACCACTGGGCCAGAAAAGATTAAACTTATATGGAAGCATCCTGGGGTAGTGTAGATTCTAAATTGTTCAAATCAGGATCCCCGGGGGTAGGGCGGGGCAACAATAGGGAATCCAAGTTTTACATTGAAATATATAGGAAAAATCTTTAAAAACTTCTTCTCAAGAACCACTGGACCAGAAAAACTGAAACTTATGTGGAAGCATCCTGGGGTAGTATAGATTCTTAAATGTTCAAATTATGACCCCTGGGGTAGGGCGGGGCCACGATAGGTATTACAAGGGGGAAATCTGGTAAAGAACAGCATGGCGAAAGTTACTCAGGTGAGCGATGTGGCCCGTGGGCCTCTTGTTTTGGCTTGTCAACTGTTTTTTTTTTTTGGGGGGGGGGGGGGGGGAAGTCCCCCCACCCATTTTGAAAAATGTAACTACGGGCCTGGTGCTTCCTAACATGCGTCATCCATACAAATTTAGTTAATATATACATTATAGTTTCTTGGGAAAGATTCCAGCTCCAAAAACTTCAATCTGTTTACTCTTCTGGAAAATGTCGGTCAGATCCAGTATGCGAAGCAGGTTTGGTACTATGCATACACATATGCATCATCCATGCAAGTTTGGTCACCATAAGGCTTTCACCTATTTGAGAATAGATCTGCTACAAAATCTTAAACCTGTTCACTCAGCCAGAAAATGTAAGCCAGATCCAGCACCCGTAGGAGGTCTTGTAGTCTGAATCCTTAGATGCATCGTCCATGCAAGTTAGTCACCAGTTACTTGGTAATGACTTTCACCTGCTCATACAAGCTTTCACTTGGTCATTGTTCTTGGATATAAATGCGGAAAATGCAGCTCCTGAAATGTGACTGATACAATAAACACACTATATCTCTGATCAATACAGGGCTAAGAGTTGCGTGAAAATAAAACTGCTCCAAAAAGTGACGGGTGTGTTACAACGCACTTTGAAAATTACGCACTTTGAAAAAAAAATTCGAAGTGCGTTAAATTTGGGACCGAGTTAATGCACTTTAAAAAAAATATATTTTCATTTTAAAGTGTGTTAATATCGACCATATTATCGCGTTTCAAGGATTTCTAGTGGTTGTCCTGTTCCAAAAGGTTCTCGTAAATGATATAAAAGAGAAATGGGTCTTTTAGAAATAACGGAGGATTGATTGTTTAATAACACAATTTCGTTTTCTTTTTATTTTATCCAGTCTGTAATAAGTTTGGTAGATGTAGGGGTCGATGAATCGCATTTTTCTTAGGGAAAAAGGGGTGCTTATAATTTTCCCTTAAAAATAATTTTCCCGCAAAATAACAGTTATTTAGCAAAACCCGACAAGCCTTCGCAATGCTCACCAGTCTGGAGTTTCAGTAAGTGAAAGCACAAAGATCCGAATATTTAATACCAATGTTAAATCAGTGCTTTTCAGCAGGACTAGAACCAACATCCCTCCAGATCAAGAAACGAGCATGGCAGTGGATTGGTCATACATGAAGAAAGCCCCAAAACAGCATCATTAAAGAGGCAGTGGACTGGAATCCATAAGGTCAAAGAAAACAAGGGCGACCATTACACAGCTGGAGGAGAACAAGATTGAAAGAGCTTCAAAACATTGGAAGCCCTATGCTCCACAAGGAACGAAGAGGACTAAGTAAGTAAGTTAGAAACTAAACACTTCAATGTTTTAAACAAGAATCTGCAAGAAAACTGAAAATATAACAGGCGTGTCAGTTATAAGTTTTATTTAGTTATAAATATCATATTAAAATGCTAAAAAAAAAGACCTAACATACAGTAAAGTGTTCTAAGGGAATCATTGTTCGGCGTGTCTCCTTTCTCTTGTGAATAGTTTTCATTTTTTGTACAGTGATTTAGAAGTCTTTTCGGTCAAAGAGTTAGAATACCCAGTTGTTGAATTGTCTGCATTTTAAAGCAGTAGCATAATACAAAGTTAATATTGTAAAGACTCAATGTACAAATGTATGATGTGCTTCTTGCAGAGTGATGCAATACGGTTCATATTTCAAATCCGTCGTGATGTAAACAAAACAGCAGAGTATCTGGATAATCTTGAAAGTATTTTCTATGGTAGTATGTAAAATTCATCTGTCATCGGCCCATTGGAGTCACCTTTTCCATTAAATTATATAAATGTACACATGCAGAAGATATTTTGTCTATGGATAAAATCTGTATGTACAAATTTGGCCAATATTATTTCGTAATTATATGATTTAACACATTGAACAAATAATCAGTATTATCATTATTTGGGTGATCATTATACCGGTATAAATCACAGGTTTACGAATATGAACCACAAGTTTACAAAAACGAATTCATGTAACCAATTTTCGATTTTGAATATAAATCACAGTTTTATCGAATATATAAGATTTGTACAATAAGGCAACATTTTACACGCTATATTGTTGTAAGATAACCAAGTTGATCACTGAGTCTTTCAATTTTTCGTATTGATGTATTTTCGTGATCAACATGCCTTTCCCCTTTTGTATTCCTATGTAAAACTTTGATCCCCCATTGTGCCCCTTCCTACTCCCCGGGGGTCATGAATTGAACAAACTTGAATTTAAACTACCTGAAGATGTTTCCATATTAATACGACTAACCATGGCTTTGCTGTTCTTGAGAAAATTTTTAAAAGATTTTTACTTTATATTACTATGTAAAATTTGACCACCCCATTGAAGCCCCTCAATCTCCCTCCCCTGGGAAATTAAAACTGCCTGAAGATGCTTTAATTTCAATATGACTAATCATGCCTTGGCTTTTTTTTAAAAAGAAGATTTTTAAAGATTTTTCCTATATATTCCTCTGAAAAAAACTTTGATCGGCTGTTGTAGCCCCACCAAATTCCGGGGGTCATGACTTAAACAACTTGAATCTACACTACCTGAGGATGCCTCCATATAAATATTACTAATCAAGAAAAAAATCCTATATATTCCTATCTAAAACTTTGATCGCCCGTTGTGGCCCCATCCTACCTCTAGAGGTCATGATTTCAACAAAGTTAAATTTACACTATGTCAGGAAACTTTCATATAAGATTAATCTTTTTTGACAAATGGTTCTTGAAAAAAATTTTTTAAATAACCTCAATTTTTTCCCCAAATTGCCCTTTATTTAAGTAAAGGACTATATTCGGTTATGACCAATATTTGCCCCCCCCCCCCCAATCAAATTTTGACGGAGAAAAATATAATTAAGTTTTAAAACAGGGGAGTATCTGCAGATTTCAAAACATTTTAAAATATTTTCATCAGCCATGACGTCATAACTTAGAAAAAACGTCAGGAAAATGACGTAAATTCAAAATTTTCAAGATTTATAGAGAAAAAGGTGTATATTACGTCGAAATTTCGAGTAAAAGTTACCGGGCGCAGGTCTGCTCCAGCTCAATGTTTTTATATAATGTGTAGATCGAATGATAATATCAATGGATATTGTTATGGAGCAAGTCTGCATGCGCTCTGTGAATTATGTAGTAAAAATTGAACAAATTGTAACCATTTTGTCCTCTTTCTGAAAAATGACACAAAATCCAAATAGTTTGTGACGTCATAGAAACAAAAATTGGCAATATCCTACTTCGAATCTGTAATATTTTTCGTTAATTCAGATTTTTCAGACAATATATAAAATTTAGCACATTTCAAAAAATTTTCATAAATTTGACTTTTGTGGGAGCAAAAATGTGCATACATCGCATATAGCCCTTTAACCAAGGATATTCTGTGTCAAGATTGTTTGAAATCTGGAGAAAAAATTGAAAATGTAAAATGTTTACAACGACAACAGACAAATTTTGATCAGCGAATCTCACTTAAGCCGAAGGCTAGGTCTGAGAGCTAGTATCGCATTAGCAATACTAGTCCCCTACCCGCAAGTGTAATCTGGTTCCCGTTAAAAATTGAAAATGCCATAATTCCGTCAAAAATCAATGAAACGGAACGAAATGCAAACTTGATCTATAACTCATCAAGGTAAAGTCACATACCAAAAATTAGCTCAATATCTGCAAGCGTTTAGAAAAAAAAAATGCGGAAAACCCTGAAAAATTGAAAAGGTCGTAATTCCGTCAAAAATCATTGAAGCGGAACGAAATGCAAACTGATCTGTAACTTATGAAGATACACTCACATACCAAAAATCAGCTCAATATCTGCAAGCGTTTAGAAAAAAAAGTGCAGAAAACCAAGTGGGACAGACAGGCAGAGGAACAGTCTGACAGACGGACGGAGAGACTCAGAGGAAACCTATAGTCCCCTCCGGTTTCACCGGTAGGGGGCTAATAAATCCATTAAGCACTTTAGAGCAGCAGTGCATGGAAATGTTCTTTAAATAAATCACAAACTCATCAAATGAAATCATCAGACTACATATTTACACAATTAACACAGAAGAGCAATATTATACTACATTGTAAATGCCTCTCCGACTACTAACTTATGACTATAACCATGTCTGTTCTTGATAGAATATTAATGCCAAAACTATATGCATTAAAAAATATACTTTTATAAATATTTTGCTAGGCATGAACATTTATATTATCGAAATTTTTATCAAATAAGCTAAAATCCCCTTACTTGTTGTTTGTTTGTTTGTTGTTGTTGTTGTTGTTTTTTGGGGGGTTTTTTAATGCGAAAATAAACGGTTGCAACCATTGCCAAAAAAAGATACATAATCCGCGTATTTTAAAGAGAGAATCTATTTCTAAAGAGATATTGCTTTTTAAAATAAAAGATATCTTATTTTCCGAATAAATAGTAGAAGGTCTTGCCAGTATTGGGATTAAGCCAGAATTCTAATGAATAACACGAATCTAATTACTTTTCCCTGCCTTTTTACTTGATAAAAGAATAAACATTTCTTTAGGTTAAAATCACAGTGAGAAAAGCCTAAATGTGACGGATTCTAAAAGAGGAAAAAAATCGAACGCAATTCCTGTGATTCTTTTTCTACCAGGACGGATTATAAGCATTCTTCCATGCATTTATACAAATGTTTAAAAAACTTTGATACACAATAAATACAGACATGCTGCTTAATTTAGTTAATAAGGTTGTTGTTTCCTTTTTAATTAGCTTTGTAATATTTTTGTTTGATTATCTGTAATGATAATTACTTTCATTCGAATGATCTTTGACGTTGGGGACATTTCTCTTGGCAACATAGCACACACAGCCGCTTCCTGATGTTTAGAAACCTAACACATAATTTCAAGCATTTCCCACGTTAATACCCATCAAAGTAACAGCAAATCAAAGCATTATTTATGGAAAAAAGAAGAGTGAAATAACTTTTTATATAAAAAGACCATATGTTTTTATGATTGAAATATATTTTTGTCCCTAGGCATTTTTCAATTATTGCCCATCATTGCGAACATCATTATGAAAAAGGTGAAGATAACGAAAAGTGATCGATTTAAAAGAAATCTACAAACAATAAAAATTATTGAAGACTGAAGAGGGCAAACAACACGGACCCCCCGAAAATTTTAGAGGTGGGATCAGGTGCCTAGGAAGAGTAAGCATCCCTTGTCGATCGGTCACACCTATACCGTAAGCCCCACGTATTGACCAGACAGACGTAATATTCTGCAGTCAAATTTAGTATAAAAACAAAAGCCTAACAATTGGTATGAAACACGTTAGCCAATATGCAACCCAATGATAGGTAATATTTGCTAACAAGGTCATTATAATGACCATAGAATTTACGAAATGCTGATTTTAAACGAGATTGTTGGAATCCCTGAAACATCAACTTATCTTTCAGTACCCTGCCTCGGTTAAAAAAAAATGATCGTACACAGAGCATATTCTTGAGTTTCGAATAAGTTGGGAGACGTAAACACCATATGCAGGTGATAACGGAATATCACTCTATAAATAAGGAAAGTTGAAGATGGAAAAGCTGAAGTCATACAGTTTAGTTGTTAGTTGGCCCTTGTCATCTATAGTCAGCAAAATATCCGAAACAGATGTGGCAGACTCTGTGGTATCCCTTACTTCGAGCTCACCAGGACATATCGAGTCGACATATGGATGGAAATCAGTATTGTCAATTGACAAAACGCCGTCGATATATCCAACTGTCGAGGGCCACAACAAGTGTTTTCTTCTTCCCATGTGGAAGTCTCTGAATAAATTCTGCCGCATAGGAATACAAAAACAGGTCGGTTGATTCGATCATAAGAATACATGCGTATTAATTTTTGTTGTCATTCACTACAGGGATCTTTTCTTTTCATTGAATGCAATTACACTTCATTAAGTCAACTTAATTACACTTCATTAAGTCAACTTAAAGACTTAATTCATATCCCTTGCATGCAGGTCTAGTAAAAGGATCCAGTCCCACACTGTAAAAAATGTGCTTAGGAAATAAACACTTCCATTACATGTTTAGATCTAAACGTGTTTGATATTGTGTTTAAAACAAAACACTTATGTCTAAATGTATTTAAAATCTATACGCGTTTAGATATTGAACATGTTTTTTTGTTTTAAATTCGGTCAAGTGCAGAGTTATCTTCCCGGAAATGATACACATTTGAACGTTAATAAGCGCGGTTGTCGAAACAAAGAAAATCAAAACAAAACAGTAAACGATGTTTTCAAGAAAGCTGATGAGAATTTGAGTGCCAACCACCGCGGAAATGGTGAAAAACATGTGAAAGGCTCATTGTTATTGCTATAGGGTATGTATGCTTTTGTTTTTATATAAAATAAACATGATGAGCAAAGTAAATAACATTGCACTTTATATCAAGGATGTCTTTCGGTGTCATATCATGTATTCATTAATGAGAGTATATATTGAATCTATAGTTGCAATAATATTTATTTAAACATTTTTTATATGCTTAGTAATTGATGTAAAACTTCAGCATGTTCAGTGAGGAGCACATACTGTTACTTATGCAACGTACGTCCTTTCATACAGATTAACTTAATTGGATAGCCGAGAGAAAGAACAAAATTCATTTCTGATACTGGATGTGAATTATACTGCCGTAGAAAATACCTTCAAGATTATCCAGATAACCTGCTGCTTTGTTTACATCACGACGGATTTGAAATAGTGATCCGTATTGCATCACACTGCAAGAAGCACACCATAGCTGGAGTCTTTTACATATATATTTACTTTGTATTGTGCTACTGGTACAAAATGCAAATAATTCAACAACTTGGATGTTACTAACTCTTCAGATGCCAGATAGTTTTATATGTCAAAACATCTAAAAGACTTTGTGACAAACAATGGAAACCATTCACAAGTAAAAGGAATTCCACCGGACAATGATTCCGTGACTGCGTGAGAACACTTTACTGTGTGTTAGGCCTTTTTTTTTTTTATCATTTTAATCAGCTGTTAATATGATGTTCAGAAGTAAATAAAACTTGAAACGGACACACCTGTTACATTTTTGGTTTTCTTGCAGATCCTTGTTTAAAACATTGAAGTGTTTAGCTTCTAAACGCGAATCTAAGTGTTTAGAATTGCGTTTAAACTCTAAACATGTATGTATTTAGGTTTAAAACACTTTCCATTACGCGTACTGAAATTCAACATGTTTAAAATTTAAACGCATTAAAAAAAGTGTGACAAGAATGTGCTTAGAAATGTGTCTATCATCTAAACACATTTTTTACAGTGCAATTTAAGATTGACTCTTTTTTCTCTCTCCAAAATGAAGATTAAATTGAATGAAAAGCAAATTGATTTTTTTAAAAAGAATTTTTCATAAAAAAATATGAATTTTCAGATGATAGATCATAAAGATGTGAACAGAAGATAAATCTACAATCTAATTCCAATACAGTAAAACATCATAAGTCATCAATAATTCCCTATTTTGCCACTTTTTCAACATGCTAAATTGAAACACCCCTCCCCTTCTCCAGTATAGCACTGTCTACCTATTAAAAAGTACATTATCTGTGTAAAATAATGGCTACAGCGCTAACTCACTCATCTTCTTTAAGAGATGCTAACGCTCTAGCCTGTTTCCCTGGCCTCCCCATAATGCTGCGCAAACGTTTGCGCAGCGTTATGGGAAGGCCAGGGAAACAGGCTACTAACGCTCACGACGTTTGCATGCTCCAATTCACGGTAGGGCATTCGGGGAAAATACCACGACAGTTTTGTATCATCGTCTAAAAATACATATATATCTGAGGTTTCGTGTTTTGTCGTCTAACCTGTACAATAAATAACAGTAACTCAGGCCCTATTATATGTACTATAGTATGCCAAGACCGCATTCAGAAATAAGTTATTTCTAAAACTGATTTGACTACCTTTCCGGCAAGCTCGTTAAAACAAAATGTCTTACACAAGCTTCCATGGCAATCCCTTTTCAAAAAAAGTAATTCTCTTCTCTACTGATTCTGGAGCTAAACACAGCGAATGACAGAATTTGATTAAAGCACAATGATGATGCCATTGCTGACGTGAAGCCCACTCGAGTATTGACACCCCCTCCCACCCCACCCCAGTGCAGTATCGTCTTCTTATGGCAGAGACATAAATGTTATTTATTTCTCTGCTATTGATAATGAATTGACTCAGAAAATAAACCGATAGTTCAGAAGTTTATCTCTGTGTTTTATAATGGCTACGGAGCCAGCTCTCTTATCTTTTTCAAAGATAAGCTTGTTGTTTATACAGCACCGAGAATTTCCCATTATTTCAATACTGTAATGGGCAGGTATAACAAACACCCTAGATAATAGAATTCCGGAGACAGGAAGAAAAAAATCATTAAAATGTAATTTTATTTTGAATTAGCTTCAAAATTTAATAGTTTCTCGACAGAAAAAAATCGTTTGAAATCAAAGACAACAGAAAACTTATTACAGAGATCGCAGAACTGAGAATAGATACGTTTCGTTCATTATCACTGAGGGATTCTCAATATACAAAGCTGCTTTTATATGAATATCGATATTAAAAATAAACTTCGCACTTCAAATACAAATGAAACGGGTTAAGAAATGAGTATCCTATCCAGAAATCTATTCAAGTATTAATCCTTCAGATGCAGAGGATAGACATGAAAGTGCACAGTGATTTAAAAAAGATCTTTGAAATGGATACAAAAGTATAAAGAGTTCCATTTATTAATTGCCCTAGGAATCTTTTATTTTAAACTTTTATTAATAAGAAGACCAATTCGGAATTGGGTATGTTTTTAGTTTTAGGTTTATTGTATGATAATACAACATATTTCCAAGAATATAAGGGAGAGAAAAAAAAAACTTGCTTTAAGTAATCAGAGCAACACATTATGTAATTGGAGCACTGTTGTTCATTTTTGTTTAGTTTGATTACTTCCTGAAAGGTTTCCATTCTGTATATGAGTAGAGCCAGTCCCTAGCTGCAAATATAGAAAAGCTAGTAATGATTCTGAAAGGTGATTTGAATAGGTGAACATAAAACATCTAATGAACAATTAACCATTGGCAGTGAGGGAAATATAAAATGATGTATATTATGCATCCCTAGTTTACTTTACCCTAATATAAAGGAGATGGGCGAACAAGGCATGCAAAATGCCTATAGCTTCAAATGCATAAAAGGAATATCCAATTTGTGAATTTAGTATTTGGAGTAAAGTTCTTTACTTATCATTTAAAGGATTTAAAGTTAACAAAACTTTTTCCGCAGAATTTTTTTTCGGCAAAAATCATTCTATGATTTAAAAAAAAAACTCGAGTGTTCAAGGAACGAATGTTCACATATTTATTTACTACTAGCATGATAGTTCATGCATTTGCCCGCGAAGAAGAAAAAATCCAGGGATAATATAATACTGTGATGGGATCTGACAATCAAAGAAAATATGGTTCCCAACCCTCAAATGAATGATTAAATTGACATTATTAGAAATAATTATTTATCATTTTATTAATAAGTGTTTCCATCAAACCTCCAAAAGATATTTCAGTGTGTCTTTACTGCAACTGTCAGTCTACCCGATCCATTGTGGGATACCGATCTAGATGTATTTTAATAGTATTTGTGTGCATGGTAACTGAATATCATACAGTTTCAAAGTAGAGTATCATGAGCTCCTAAACATCTATTAATGCTAATTAGCAAAATGTTGCCCCTCAAAATTCAAACTACATAATTTTAATTAAACTCTCCGGACTTTTTTTTTTTTTTTGCAAAGTAGGTCAAGATGAAGTGGATTGTAGCGCTCGTATTTTTCATGGTATTTATGACAAACAGTGTACATGCTAAATAGCATAGACTAACCTCTTAAATGTTAAAATAAAATTATAAAATACCCCCCCCCCCCCCAAAAAAAAAAAAAAAAATAACAAAACATCAGAGCACAATTCGAACACTTTCCTCCATAAATATCTGTTTAAACCACTACACCACGCAGTCACATATACGAGAGTTGTCAGGTCAAATCGTGGACATCGTATTAAAAAAATAATGCACGCACTTTTCAGCAAATTTTTATTTATCTTATTTAAGTACATCTTTTTCTTTCTGATAAATTATATTTAGAAATAAGAATTTTATTATACTTGAATGTGCACAGGGATGGCCCTACGGCGCACTACCAAAAAGGCAGGATATCATCAAAGAATATTCGAGTATTATTTAAAAATAAAAGTATTAAATCGATAAGGTTGGGGTTAAAATTGAATTATTTTTAATCCTCTATCTTTCCTATCGTCATTTGGAAAATTTCAAGGAATTTGGTTGAATTTTCGCAGTTTTCCGTGACTTTAACATGGGAAAGTGGTGAACGCAGCACATGAAAAATGGCTACGTTTGATGACGTTCAGTTATATGTTGATTGAGCAAGATCGCTTTAAGAGACTTTTTAAAATGATATAAACAGAATATGAAAAGTATAAAAAATATCCCAAATACTAGTACATTAGAATACAAGTGGAATGGGCATTTATTTAAACGGGAGCTTATGATCAAGCCCCCCGATAGATCAAAACATACAGAAAACCAGCTATTAATTGGTAATGACGAAAGACGATGTTGCAGACTTTACATGTTATCATAAAGTTCCGTGTGTATGCGGGATTGGTCCCTCGACTATTTTTGGAGCAATAAAAGGAAACTCGAGTGTGTGCGTCAGTAAAATTGTCATAATTAAAGTAGGGATTTTTC
Source organism: Saccostrea echinata (assembly GCF_033153115.1). Classification (NCBI taxonomy): domain Eukaryota; kingdom Metazoa; phylum Mollusca; class Bivalvia; order Ostreida; family Ostreidae; genus Saccostrea; species Saccostrea echinata. The sequence continues at coordinate 7,317,898 of NW_026889805.1, read as the reverse complement.
AACTTTTTTATGCAAAAAAGGAAAGTGAAATTGCTTCAGAGATTTCGACGTTGATATCCGTGCGCCGAAAGCCAATACCACACATAACATAAAATCTCATTTTTTTGTTATTTGAGCATGTAACTCTATGAAATTTGTTATGTATATTGTTAAGTATATTGATGAAAAATGTACTAAAAAGTAGGGGAAATTCTAGAAAGCAGTGTTGATTATTTTTTACTCTAGACTACTTGTCCACTCTCGTACATGGCCATTTAAGACAGCGTATTTGGACATAAAATATTACTACGGTGAACATTTTAGTAAGTAAACTTAATTTCATTCAGTGGAATGGGTCTGCAAGTATTAAAAGAGACATCTTTCCATTGCTTTTCATCATTCGTTCTCAACAAAATGGTGCGATGTCCCACTCTATTGAACAAATGTAGACCTTTATAGCATCGAATACATGTCAGATTATGTGAAAGTTGAGCGTGTTGTCATTTTGTTGTGTTAATTAGAATCAATTTCTCTGTTACTGTATCCAAGTATTGTTAATTTTGTTTGGTAATAAACATTACCTAAATTTAACAAAAGGCGGAAGATGTGAGAAGTAAATTTACTGATTTTTTATCTGCCATTATGTAGGCATATGGTTCGGCTTACCCCCCCCCCCCCCCCTGTTTCTTATACGTTAATAATAAATGAATTATCAAGAAAATGTTGTCATAATTGAGATTTAATTTTGTCGCACAATGGACAATTTGCTGGCCTTGTTCGCCCATCTTCTTTAACGTTTCAATACTTTTGTACCTGTGTTTCCTTGGACCTTTCCTTTATCAGAGAGGGGTTTGTTTAATATTAATAGGTTTTACTAAAGTAAAATTCCAAGAGCCGACAAGATACAACGTATATGCATTTTAGTAGTGTTGTCCAATCGGACGCTTTTTATTAACCGCTTACTCGCTTACTTTTCCGATCGAGGAACCGGTTACTCGGATGGTTTTTCTTTAGGCCCCCAAACATCCTTTTTGGCGGTATATATACTCAATGGTAAATGAAGGACATATTGTACATATGTAATGTCGTTACCGTTTCTATAAAAAATATTTTTAGCATTAAATTTCCACTTTCAGAAAACAGTTTTTATTTTTAAAAAATTCTTAGTTTGAATGTTTGACACGGCTAAAAAACTTGCAAGTTGGTATTAAATTTTGATTTCCTTTTTAAAAATTATTTTAAATATATATATATATATATCTATGATTCCGATCTCTGTTACAAATAAAGCAACATCGGTGGATATAAAAAAAAAAATCAATTTTAAAATCCTCAAATCCATATATTGCAAGACATCAGAGCAGATAATAGTGTCATATCGAAATCGTATATAACTGTAAAAATGTAAATATTCAAAAAATCTTTGTGAGGTTTGCGTATCCCTAATAATGCTACAATGGTTTATACAGTATTTGAAATTGGTAGAAAGGACGATAAATATGTCGTTACTGCATATTGATATTCTATTGATATTGGTTCTGGTACAACAGGAACATTGACGTGGTCCCAGGAGTTAACTAGTAAACCTTGCTGCAGAGGGTTCATATGTTCATTAATTTCCTGTAATGCATGTATAAAGGACATAATCAGTTTTAAAATTGATCATTAATTTCATTAATTTAGATTCGTTTACGAACAGTGAAAAAACAAATGTTCGGACGTCATGATTTCAATGATGTATTTATTCGCTAACCTAGGCAAAGAATGGAAAGAAATAATCGGGACTTCTCTTTAGGTAAGCTTGTTTCTCTGAAATAGCGAAGTCATTTAAATTAATTAAAACTGCTTTTGACTAAAGAGGATACCTTGTTTCGATCTGAATTTTATATGAAGAGTTGTACTTTATTTCAATTATGACCCAAGTAATTAATACTAAATACACATGAAATATTCTTTGTTATATCACTAATAACTTTTTAAAACGCTCGACTTTAAAAATAATATTCATTTAGATAAAAGTTGATCTCATTTCTATTATATACCTATTTGTGACGACCAACATCGTCCTAAATTGAATGTACAGTAATATAATGGCCATTACTTGACGTGCACAGATATGACCGGGATGACTTTTCACGAACGCCGAATTCTTGAAGTCTTGTCAAGGTTGATATCTTTTGATTAAACTAATTCTAAACTACTTATTTTGTGAAATACTAGTAACTTAAGATCTTGCATTTTGCAATGTCTTTCTCTCTACGGTATAACAAGAAATTAATTCACCTATTATTTCTTTCTAACAAGAAATTATTTGTACCCCTTTAAAAGTAAACTAAACAAAATAATGAATAAATGATTAAAAATAAATACATAAATAAATTATAATATACATGTTAAATCCTTTTTATGTATATCGTAACTTTAAAATTCACATACAGCTTCATTCCTAGTATTGCCATTAAAATAATATTTTAAAAAAAATCTATTCCAAATCAGCTGTCTCTTTCACGAAAGGATATATTTGTCATAATATGACCCAAAAAATGACCCATCGGAAAAAAAATTAAAACAATGCCTCTTTTTGATGGACAGATCTTTTTTTTTCAAATAAGAGGCGGCTACTAATAAATAAGTTTGTATTACAGAAAGTGAACAATCTTGTTTAAAGTCAAAGTTTTGCAAATTCTATGGTCGTTACAGCTAGAGGTACTGTGAGCACTGAGCTTACAAAATGTACCCCCGCTCCCATATAATGGCAAAGTCATTGTTTTGTAATGGCAAACCCAAAATTTATGTCCTATCAATACATAAAATAGTAGGTGCACAATGGCACTATGTAATAAAGATTCTGTGAAAGTTTGATTAAATTCTATTCATTGGTATATGAGGAATTGCGGATAAGAGATTGGTACCCACAATATTATAGAAAGAATGGCAGTGTCCAGTGCTAAGGGAAACCCCAAACATCTGTTTGCAAAAAAAAAGTGAAATGCAAACAAGTGAAAAAAGAGGTGCACAATGGCAATACACTGCATGTAATAAAGATTCTGCATGTGAAAGTCTCATTAAATTTCATAGAGTTGCTAAGAGATGCCCCCCCCCCCGTTATAGAAAAATGGTAGTGTCCATGTTTTGTTATGGCAAACCCATTAACCCAAATTGTCTGTCTGATGAAAATGAAAAAATAGAAGGTGCACAAAAGCATTATGTAATAAAGATTCTATGAACGTTTGATTAAATTTTATCGATTGGGATGGCAGGAGCTAGAATAAGAGATGGGTACCCTCTTATTATAGAAAGAATATCAGTGTCCATGTTTTGCTTAAGCAAACCTTAAATATCTGTCCGATCGAAAAATAAAATAGAAGGTGCACAATGGCATTACGTAATAAAGATTCTGTGAAAGTCTGATTAAATTTTATTTGGTGGGATAGGAGGAGTTGTGGATAGAAGATGGGTACCCCAAGTGTTACAGACGCACGGAAGAATGGACACTTCTACACAATACATCCCTCGCTTTTCAATCGGGGGTGTATAATAACCTTGCAAGCACAATTTGTCGTTGGTTAGAGCTGATCAAAACAGGGTGGGTATTACCGATCGATAACTCATTGGGAGGACTTTCTATCCCATGGCACCTGATCCAGGGTTCTGTGTTTTCCATGCTATCTATTTATCTCCCCGCTTGAAGAGCAGGGGTGTATAGTGATGGGGGTGTCCGTCCATTTGCCTGTACGTCCTTCCGTCTGTTACGCTTTGGGGTATCCATCTCTTATTCGCAACCCCTCTTATACCACTTAATAAAACTTTATGCGACTTTCACAGACTCTTTGTTACATAGTGCCATTGTGACCTCTTATTTTGCTTTTTGATCGTACAGCAAAAACCAGCATTCGTGAAAATTTTATCTCCCTAGTTAGTACCAAATATATAACTCGCGAAAATAACGTGTCGCAAAAATAATGTTTCCACTTAAGCATACTGCCGTGGCCCCTTTTTTCGGACCCCTCTAACATCATCTAATTAACTCAAATCTTAATTATTTTACACCTAACCCATATTTTGTTATCTGTGTGGTACATTACTTGCAAAAATTTACACTGAAAACGGCGCTTTAATTTAATTAAAGGTAATTAAAAATGCCCACTATTGGTTGTTAATTCCGGAATGTTGCGCTTGTCCGAGTTGGGTTTTAATTGTGTTGTTAAGAGGGCTGGGTGGTTGTGGCCATTTTCAGACTATGATCTCCTTTAGAAGAAGAGCTCCATATAAAGATATACAAAAATGATCAAATTTTAAAACTAAAATGTATGAAATTTTTGTTCGCCAAATGATAGTTGACAGCTTCAGATATCATATCTAAAAAATTAAGTTATATCTGATGGTTAATTTGTTGACCCCCCAGCCTCCTTAATATTCGGAGTAGGCGGAGCATTTCTTTGATCGATTGAAAACATGTAATACAGCAATAGCCGGCTTCTGGGAACTACTCAGCATGATATAATAAAAATATACTCAAAAGTAAACACAGAGAACATGACATTATGTTTAAACTTCTCAAGGATTAAGCCAGGGTTTTTTTTTTTGGAAAGAGGGGTGCGGGGAGGATCTTGAAGATGTACATGTACTCCCTCCCTAAATCCAGATCCCCCCCCCCTAAATTTTTGGTAGGTTCTGGTAGATCCTTGAAGTCGTATAGTAAATAAACAAAATCTAGCAGCGTACTTAAAAAACAACAGGTGAATGACAGGTTACTTTTGTTTCGAAAATATTTTTTATTTTAAATAGGGTAAGTTGCGAGTACATGTAAGCACACACTTTACATTATTTTAATGAAAATGAATAAAAATAATACAAAAGAAAAACAACTTCTTCTGTATTTTCAAAAAGATTAGTGTCGTATCGAATTTTTAAAATAATCTCTCTCTCTCTCTCCGTACTTAAGTACAGCAGGCACGTAGCAACAGGGGGCCAGGGGGAGTCTGACCCCCCCCTCCCCACTTTTTTCCAAAGACTTTTTTTAGTATTTGAAATGTTAATTGAAAGGCCGGTTGCCCCCCCCCCCCAACTTTTTGTTGTAGAATATAGTCAAATAAGGGTTTTGTAGTAGTGTATGAATAAAATTTGGTACTGTAAAAAGTTGCCCCCCCCCCCCCCAAATAGGATTTTCGAGTTCGGAAAATTTTCACTTTCTTTTTTTTTTTTTTTTTTTTTTTTTTTTTTTTTTTTTTTTTGCTTGTCCCGTTTTTTTTACAGGTAAGTTGAATTTTTTTCTCTGGCTGCCCCCCCCCCCCAACTTTCAAAAACCATGCTACGTCCCATCTTCGCTAGCCAAGTGTCCGATTCGTTTACCTTCATCTCCTCAGTGTATATGTGCTTGTTTGTTTTGTTTTTGTCCCAGTAAGCTTTCCAGTGTTAAACAATCTATACGTACTTCTACCCCGTGTACCTATATTTTTACAATCAAAAACATTTTGAGAAATGGTGCCATTGCTTAGATGTAGACTATGCATTGGAAACTCATTGAGCCCCCGAGCGAACCCCTAAATCCAAGGACTAAGACTAAAATGTCATTACATTTTGCCCGATTTAAAATTCCATTACTCTCATCTGTCAACTATTTCTTATGAATGGTAGCATCATTATTTTTTCTGTCTTCAAATATGGACCTAATACCTGGACAATATTAATATCCATCGGATGCCACTATTATCATCGTTTCATGGCCGTAGAAACCGGGGGGGGGGGGGGCGAGCACGGCTTTTTTTTTTTTGCTTGTCAAGGAATTTTTGGTAGTTGATAGTGCCCCCAACTGAAAATGTATGGTTGTGCCCCAAAAACTGAAATTGCTTCCCACGGGCATGGGTTTTACATAAAGATGAATTTTATTCATACCTAAAGAACTCCTTTGTATATATTGAACTCTTTTGAAATCAATATAGATGTGTGTTTTAATTTAAAGAATATTTTGTTAAGAAAAGTAAACGGAATTTAATAGAAGGGTCAACCTATTTTAGCCCTCTCCCCACATCAAGGTCAACGTAAATACATAATTGATATAAAATAAACAAAGCAAAAATGTAGAAAATGTACCAAAAAGAAGGGATGGGGAGAGAAAAATACTAGTTATCAAAATTACAGAGAAAAATAAGCAAAATTACAAAAAATACCGTTTGGAAATATTTAAAAATGTTAAATTTACTTACAAAATAATGAATATTTTAGCAAAATTTGGCACTACTAAAAATACTGGGCAGAAAAAAAATAATTCGATGTTGATCAATTGAAAATGTAACGGTCTAAATTGCTAATCGGAGCTAAAGCCACGTGATTTATTGATTTTTTTGTATTCACAAAGTTACCCGAGTCTACAAATCACGTGATAAATTGGAATATTTAACAGGTCATAATGAGGTCAATGACATGTAAATACCCGTGAATAGTGAAGGAAACCGTCGGTGTTTGTACCTTTTTTCAAAAAGTTTACCCCTGATGAATTTCCAACAGTTATACACCATCTGTCCCTTTGAGAAATTTGGGCAACAATGCGCTCACCATGTATTACGGCTTTAAAAATCGGAATAACATTGAATATCAATGGAGATTCGTGAATTGCAGTGCCCCCTCTTACAAAACACAGCTTCGTTCTTTATTTTTATGGACTTTTAATTCCTGTAATTTCGCAAAGTTGCGATTTAGACATAGAAGAATCGCATTATTCATCGCATGGGGATATTTTCAATACTTTATTTTTGAGCAATTTACCGGGGGCCACGTTTTGTACACTAAGTGCAATCATTCTTTGATGATCTACAATACTAGTACTTAGAATATGTAAAAATCTTTTAATACACTGCTGATTCTACAGTTATGATCTGATGGCAACAAAACTTGGTACAAGCTTAGAAAATTCTGTAAATATGACCTAATAACAGTGTTTACAGCCTATAGGTGCTACTTTTCTTTTCCTTCCGGTTTTTATAAGTTATATAATTTATTTTTATATTAAGTTATATAATTTTTTCAAAAAATGTAATGAAAATCTTGTGCCACCTCTCTCTCTCTCTCTCTCTCTCTCTCTCTCTCTCTCAACCTTCCAACTGAATTGTCTTCGGTTTATTTGTGTTTAATAAATGAATGTTTTCCTAATACTTCTGGCTAAGCTTGACCAATACTTTTAATGCATTTGTATGAAATTAAAAAGTATATTGGAAAATAACTTAATGGGAAGTTGTGGGTTCATCCACGTTTATCTACCGGCATGATGTCCTAAAATTTCAATAAGATTTAGGAGAAAGTGTTTCCCGAGAAAGAGGGAATTTATTGGTCCCCTACCGGTGAAACCGGAGGGGACTATAGGTTTCCTCTGCGTCTGTCCGTCCGTCTGTCTGTCTGTCCCACTTGGTTTTCCGGTTTCCGCACTCTTTTCCTAAACGCTTGCAGATATTGAGCTGATTTTTGGTATGTGAGTGTATCTTGAAGAGTCACAGATCAAGTTTGCATTTCGTTTTTCTTCATTGATTTTTGACGGAATTACGACCTTTTCAAATTGTAAGGGTTTTCCGCAATTTTCTTCTAAACGCTTGCAGATATTGAGCTAATTTTTGGCATGTGACTTTACCTTGATCAGTTATAGATCAAGTTTGCATTTCGTTCCGCTATTGATTTTTGACGGAATTATGACATTTTCAATTTTTAACGGGAACCAGTTTACACTTGCCGGTAGGGGACTAGTATTTCTAATGCAATACTCTCAGAATGCTTGTTAGATTTCGGGGTGTTAACAGTGAGAGATGAGAGGTTTGCTTTTTACCTCGATCTAATTTTTTTTTTACATCCACCAATAATCTATAGATAAGATTTTTAAGAAAGTTTTGAGAGGTTTGAAATGGAAGGTCAAGCTGAGTTGAGGGCTCTTTTTGTGGATGAAGCTGAGAACAAGACAACTGTTCATTATCAAACATCTCTAAGTAGTTTAAAAAAAATGGTTTTAATTGATATAATAGCACAAACAAAGGTCTCAGAAAGGTCAGAGCCTGTAAATTTTCCTTTCTCCTCGGTTTTATTGATTTTTTGTTATCAATTTGAAGTTGCTTGAATGCAAACGAAAAGCCCATGTATAGGTAAGTGTTGGACACATCGGAGTGAAAATCAAGATAGGTTCGTTTACACTCTTTGTATCAAAGGAGAAAGTATATAAAATCTAGTGCCGTTTTACAAAAGATCAAATACTTAAGTTGGTTGTAAATTCTTGCGAAGTACATGATTCTGTTTAAAATTGATTGCATCAAAATAGCTTTCTAAATTCTTGAAAAAATTATGAAACCATTTTTACATTTGTGTAGAATAGAATGTAAATTTCAAAACATATTTTAGTTTTAGTCGTAAATTCTTTTGTAAAACGGGGTCCTGATACCAGTAATTAAAATCCACACATAAGAATTCTTCAAAAGGGAACAATTTCTCAACTTATTTTGGTCTTTGTGTATTTTGAAATCAACACTGATTTTGAACAAGGCACAAACTATCACAATTTAACTATTTTTTTATTTTCATATATAAAAAGTGGCCGGATTGTTTGTTCTTTTAATTTCATGAAGAATATTCTTGGAGGACCTGTATAGTGCAAGACATTAAAACATTTTTCAGATTTATAATAAACCTTGAATGCGGCTAATTATAACATAAATACTTGTACTTTCAGTGAATTAAAGTGTACTTCTATAGGAAAAATACTCCTATGTCGTATCTAAAGTACTGGGGTATACAGGAAACCCGGATCAATATTTAATACCTTTTTAGGAGATTGTTCAGATATAAATTTATCGAGGTAAAAAAAAAAACAAAACAAAACAAAACAAACATGTTCTACTACTAACAAATTTTCTAATACACTGTAATATGATTCGGTTGGACTCTGTTAGTTGATTTTTTTTATTACTTTCTAAGGCCATCAATATTATTGATCTCTATGACCTTGGCAAAATTAAAACAAAAAAAGGTTATAAGGTACTTTATTTCTTAATTAACATGCAGTTTGGCTACCCCGACAATTCCCCATAGATCCAGAAAATGCAGAAATGTTAAAAAAAAAAAAGAAGAAGAAGAAGCACCAAAGCGCGACTATCCAGTTCGTTTAATCTGATCGTATTAATATCTCCAGGATTTTTCGATAATGAATTCATGAAATCTTGGTGAGGTATGTACCTGTGTTCCAAGTTTTAATGTAACAAGACCAAATCTGTAAAAAGAAGAGTTTTGAAAAAAAATCACAGAAATTTCTATTTTTTAATTAATTAATAATTAGTCAGCAAACGGATTCAAAGAATTATGTATCTTGGTGTAATTTACTTGTGTTCCAAGTTTTATTAGTCCCCTACCGGTGAAACCGGAGGGGACTATAAGTTTCCTCTGAGTCTGTCCGTCTGTCTGTCCCTCTGTCTGTCTGTCAAACCTGGTTTTCCGCACTTTTTTTCTCAACGCTTGCAGATATTGAGCTGATTTTTGGTATGTGAGTGTATCTTGATAAGTTACAGATCAGTTTGCATTTCGTTCCGCTTCAGTGATTTTTGACGGAATTACGACCTTTTCAATTTTTCAGGTTTTTCCGCATTTTTTTTCCCTAAACGCTTGCAGATATTAAGCTGATTTTTAACCTTGATGAGTTATAGATCAAGTTTGTATTTCCTTCCACTTCATTCATTTTTTATACAATTATGGTATTTCATTTTTTAACGGGAATCAGATTACACTTGCCGGCATGGGACTAGTATTTCTAATGCAATACTCTCAGAATGCTTGTTGAAATCCGACCAAAACTGTAGGAAAAAAGCGTTTTGAAAGAATTTCACAGAAATTTCTATTTGTAAAACCATGGCAATACAGTCTGTCAAAATCAAATACAGTTATGAATCTAAATGTAGTCTATTTATGTACTAGTTTTATTGAAATCAGCTAAAAATCGTTGGAGATTTCAGAAGTAGTTTTTTGATGAAGAAAAAAAATCACAGATTTTTTTTTTAGTAACCATGACATCATTGTTCGTTGAAATCAAAAGCCGATATTCAAAATTATGCATACTGTGATCTATGTATGTATCAAGTTTTACTGAAGGTAAAACTGTAGGAGGAGTAGTATTTCTAAAAATTGTTTACAAACAAACAGATGGACCGACGAACGACGGACACCTTACTACTGAATAAGCTCTTTGACCAGTAAAGTTTAAATGAACATTTTTAAATAGATTTCGCGCAAGTGTCTTTAAAATTCATCATATTTCTGATTTTTATGACAGAAATTTGTCAACTCAAATTCTTTCAGTAAAAACATGTTTTAGAATACTTAATTTTGTGAGTATCACATGAGTATTTTTACTGTTAAAGAGATACTGGGTAATAGAAAAAAAATACCAGATTTTCTAACTTTTTGGGGGGTTGGGGTTGGGGGTATCTGTTCGTAAGTAGACCAAACAAATTCAATCTAATCAAAATAAGATCTTTGATCCGCTCCAATTAGATCGCTACACAAAGTGTAACGATCTAGTTGGAGCGGATCAAAGATCTAATTTTAATTAGATTGAAACAAATTCAATCTAATTGAAATTAAATTCTTTGATATGCTTCCTTGTATCATTTGACCTGAGTGGATCATCGATCATCATCATCAAAAACAAACAAAAAACAAAAAACATTTTCCCCCACATTGTTTCCCTAAACTGTTTTCCTTTTTTTTTTCAGAAAACACTTTTTGAAGAATGAAGAAAATATGCAGTTTAACCATCTTTGGAATATTGTTAGAAGGTATACCTCTCTCTCTAAAACAATATGCCAGAAGCAGACAGCTTTTCCAATGCTCTTATTTTAATTTGAGTGCATGCTAATGGCATACAATCAAGTGTTGTCTTGGATACTAGAATAAAGAAACGTGACCACCTATATATATATATATATATATATATATATATATATATATATATATATATATATATATATATATATATATATATATATATATATATATATATATTAAGGAATCACTGTCTAGTTAGTAGAGTATGCCAGGGCATCAACGATAGTTGGAAACGTGGATATAATTTGCATAACGGGCGAAGGCAGAGGGCGACATAACACTCCAGGGCTTTCCTGTTACCGAGGGGCAAATATTCTGGTATTGTTACCCGAGAAGTCATGTAATATATGGTATATAACATTTTTAAAAATTCAAAATCGGACATATTTATTGACGACTATATGTGGACCTGTGTAAATATCTAGAAAAAAACATGCAAATTTTTTTTTAAATACATTTAGCTGATTGGTGGGTACTAATAGTTTCGATAATAATGCTAAGGATCATTAACACTATTGTTGTTAAAATGATAACGGGGGACGGCTGAAAGTTATGAAGGCCGATTTCTCTTCCTTTAATAGGCTTTATGAATAATTCCGAAATATTCCGTCTTGTTTCATTGCAGAACGTTTTCAGCACGCTGACATTTGTGTTTATAAATTTTGTTGTATTTACGGAAATTTCTCCTCAATCTATCTAGTTCCTCTGAATTTAAATGAACATAAAAAAACGCAGACGTTGTCAAGACATTTTCATTTTCGCGGAACTGTTTACGTTTGCTTAGCAACTGCCTCTGTGAATTTCGAACCCGACTTAATTAATATGCAGAATGACTGCACGCGAGGGAATATAACGGTGTTCGGGAGGGCAATATAACTGTTTCCGGTGTAATATAACTATATCCGGCGTGATTCAGCAGTTTTTCAGGGCATATGGATAAAAATATCATATTTGTGATATAATGGGAAAACTTCTTCAAAAATGTTATATATATATATATATATATATATATATATATATATATATATATATATATATATATATATATATATATATATATATATATATATATATATATATATATATATACACACACACACACAAGTATTACTTGACCTCATTTTTGGATGTGTCGAGTAAAACAATCTTTAAATAAAAGTAATGGAGGGAAAACAATTTACGAACATTCCTTGGGCGGGTTTTGACATGTGATCATGTCCATAGTACTAAAGTACTTGATCTCTCGTTTATCTATTTCAAGTAAATTTAGCAAAAAATACACGTGAGATAATATATCTAAGAACATGTTATATTTCATCTATATTTTGATTTTCAATATTCAGCATTTTCTTTGTAGTGGTTCCAACACTGGGTTTCAGTTCAGCAAAATACGTATGGCCATTGATTGACTCTACATATACCTACGAAATAAAGAATTCCAAAGCTGGAGACTACAATCAGTGTGGATTCCACTTCGAGGGTGACCATCCCTCGTTTGCAGGAACCCCACTACAGTTAAATGGTTACACATATCCCTACATAGACATTGACATTGACAACAGTAACGAGTTTAAATCGTTTTCTTTCTCGTTGTCAGTTAATATTTCTGGTTTAGTTGGATGTATATTTCATTTCAAGTCCTCGACAACGGCATCTAACGTCATTCTCGAAGTCCGTGTTTGTGTTAATGGTACTTCACTTCAAATGGAGGCAATATCATCTGCAGGAATATCAAGTACTTTCCTATCGCCGTCTATGTTCCAAGGTCAATGGTTTGTGGTGCAAGCGGGAAGAGACTTTGATAATACAAAGATGAAGTTTATTTCTAGCCTCAGTGGTGAAACTATTTTAGCTTCTGATATACATGGCTCTAAAATTTTGGGATTGCCAGGAACTTTTCGAATCGGAGCGAAGCACGACACGACTATGGCGTTATCGTTAGAAGTTACCTGTTTCACAATGTATGACGTCACAACAAATACAGCTAATGATGTAACGGACATTGAAAATCAATGCCAGTCACCCTCTTCAGTATCAGGTGAGCAAAATTTATGATTTATAAGCAATGCGTGCAGTTGTATCTCTTCAGTCCCCAAACCTAAATTGCGTAAATGTTGATTACCGGTGTTGTAAAGTAGGATTTCTGCCCCATAGCCACTCCCCCCCCCCCCCCCCCCCGGAAATTTTACTCTAGAGTAGGATATCTCCCCCAGGGGAAATCTTACACCAGAGTCAAATTTCCCCCCTCTTTCTTTCTGAGAGTAGAATTTTGCCCCTCGTTATAGAGTCAATATAAACCACAGCCGCAATATTTTTGTTAAAGATAACGATGTTTTGTCAAGATAAACGACAAACTGATTTTTGAATGGTAAATGAGTGTTTTCGACTTATATGCTGTTATTGTAGTAAGCATTTTCTAAGCATATATTTCAAATCATCGAGTTTCCACCCAAAATTTGAACTTATGGGAAATTGTAAAATTAGTAACTCAAAAAATCGTAATACTCAATGTCTCAACACCATCTCTCAGCGCAGTGGTACGTGTTTGCTTACGAATTCTAAATGTATATCAGGGCACCTTTATTGATTTGATAATTTGTTTGCTTTCTAAAGGCCCAGTATTTCATCTATGGATCCATCATTTTCATAAAGAGTGAAAATTCTTAAATTCATGTTATTGATAAGTTCCACATATCATTTTGTGAGTATTTAAATGGAGTAGTTCTTCAAAGAAAAAAAGGCCAAAACTGAAAACAATACAAGAAACACTTCTTTTGGAAGCCGAAGCATGTGTTCCGTTGACCCCAGCGAGGTAATACTGGATTTGAAAGCAGAGAGCATATACTCTTTTAAAAGATTTGAAAAATTCCAAATATTTAGAGATAAATGACCCATTTTTAGTTCCTTGGCAACGGCAGCTATTTCAGATATTTATCTGATCTTCAGCCAGGAAGGATAACTCTTAAATTTATTATTTTATTTAAGTCTCAAAATGAAACTTGAAATTGAGATCTTTTCGTGCAACAATTTTCATTTTATGCATCTCAATATGATTCAAGGTCATTTGATGTCTTAGAAATGGTTTTGTAAAAAGTTGATATTTGTACCCCATAAAAAGAAAAAAAATAAATTCATTTTTAGAGAAATCAAATTTCCTTTAATCTAGCATTAGATACCAATGCTTATTCGCAGGATATGAAATTAGACTTGATATGTGATGTCTAGCATTGATAGCACAAGCTTTTTACACGAAATATTACATGAAAATTAAAGTAAATAGAAGAACTAATATACTGTATAAGCATAAAAAAGATGCAATTTTCTCCAAATGCTTGTTACCTATATTTTTTTAATCTTAAAATATATTTTTCGATCAATTTTCAATTACAAAATGCATAGCTGGTGTTTTAATTCGCATTTCCTGAAAATATATTTGAGATTTGATAATTTCACCTTTTTAATATGATTAATTGTAATGATGAACTTTGAAGAAATACCATGGGTTAATTCACGTTACTCTGTGAAATCGAAACATTTCTGTGAGCATTTTCAATTACTTAAAAGCTGATTTTCAGAACCTGAGGATCGGACTACCTTAAACAACAAAATTTTGGAGAGATCCTCAACATCAATATTATGTACATGTAGTTTGAAAATATGATTTCTTCGTTTGAGGAACGAATTAGACAGAAATTTTTACTTACTGTTATAACGAATTACTTATTCCATTGTATTCGGAATTACAAGGTTTTCATTCGAATATCTGGTTAAGATCACGTGGTTCTCTAGAATGGTCTCGTTGGCAAGGCTTTATAAGAGGTGAATAAGTGTTTAATTACCAGTTTAGGACGATACATAGAGCACACAAAAGTTAAAATTTTATCTATATTATTTATTCAATCCGACTTTATGATATAAATGTATATAATTATGGACTTTCAATATAATAAAGCTGCTGCGTGTCGTTGCTTTGTCAAACAAGATGTGTTTGTGAAACATTGATGCCCCCGTATGGCAACTTATAGCGAAGGTTAAACTTTCTCAGATGCAAATCAAATATGTTAGTTCCCAAAGTAAGGTCTTGTCTCGAGGAATATACCTGTGATATATGAAAGCCCCAGCAGCAACAATTGAATAGATATGGAGAAGGTTAAAGTTTTTCAAAAGTAAGTCAAGCATCAAGGTCAAGGTCAAATGGTCAAAATTAATGGTGGCCAAGGAAAAACCTTCTCACAAGAAATACACATGTGAAATATGAAAACCCTAGCACCAACCGTTCAAAAGTTAGGGCCAAGGTTAAAGTTTTACAAAAGGAGGTCAAACTCCAAGATCAAGGTCAAAGGGTCAAAGTCGTTGGTATCCAAAGGAAGGTCTTCTCACAAGGATTACATATGTGAAGTATGAAAGTCCTAGCACCAACTGTTCAAAAGTTAGGGCCAAGGTTAAAGTTTTTCAAAAGTAGGTCACACTCCTAGGTCAAGGTCAAAGGGTCAAAATTGTTGGTATCCAAAGAAAGGTCTTGTCTCAAGAATTACACATGTGAAGTATGAAAGCCCTAGCACCAACCGTTCAAAAGTTATGGCCAAGGTTAAAGTTTTTCAAAAGTAGGTCAAACTCCTTGGTCAAGGTCAAAGGGTCAAAGTTGTTGATATCCAAAGGAATGTCTTGCCACAGGATTATACATGTGAAGTATGAAAGCACTAGAATCAGTTGTTCAAAAGTTATGGCAAAGGTTAAAATTGGGTAAAATTTTGCAAAACTGGGTCAAACTCCAACGTCAAGTCAAAAGTTCAAATATGATGTTACCCAAAGAAAGATCTTGTCACAATGAATACGCATTAGAAATATGAAAGCCATATAGCTTCAACCAATCAAAAGTTATGGGCAATTTAAATCTTCGATTACGGGGGCATAACTAGTGCAAGTTGTTGTTTATTCTATTTTCATTTGAAAGTAATGAATAGATTTAAAGTAGAATACAATAGGAGGGAAACAATCTATTTAAACAAAATTCCTTTTTGTTTCTATGGATACAGTAAAAATTTGTCCGATCGAATAACATTGTACCTTTTTTTCAGAAACCAATTTGAGCAGATTAAAAGATGCTTTTAAAAAATTGGTTGAACGGTTGCTGAAAAAAAAGAGATTTAAAATTTTCAGTTTTCATTCTTCGTATGTTCACATACATCTGGTCACCATTTTGAAGAAAGGACACTTGTAACAATGTGTCGCTCCCCTTCCCCCTCATAACATTAGTATAGCCATTATATTTTATGGGGGATTGGCTCTGGGGGAAATCGTACTCTATAACTACTACACAGAGAAGGATCCCCCCCCCCGGAAAATTGAATCTGGCGTGGGGTTTTCGTAGGGGAAATCCTACTCTAGAGTCTTTTTTTCTGTGGGGGAAATCCTACTGGAGCCTTTTTACCTGGGGAAACCCTTTTCTAGAGCCACTTTTCCGGGAGGGGGGAGAGATTTTAGAAGGGAAAACCTACTCTACAAGACTGGTATGAGGTGATGGAGAAACATCAATTTTTATATTTAACCAATAATTATAACTACTTAGAGATTATACAGAACAAATAAAAATGTCTATGAATTACTAAGATATAAACCGTTATTTGAAGTCTTTCAGTGGTTAAGCAGGATAACATACATTATGATTAACTCACATCTTATAACATCAAATGTTTTAAAAGACGTCAGAATAGCCAAATAACACAAAAGAATTGAGAGAGAGTGAGAGAGGAAAACTATTACTTTATTTTTCCTCCTTCTTACTCACTTTCATTTATTTAGTTCTGATGATTCAAAAAATAAATGTTTATACACATGTGTAGATCTTTTTCACATTAATTATAGGTCTCCCTCCCCCGTCAGCGGGTTGCCCTGTTCCAGACACTACACAGCCTCCCTCTGTAACCACAGAGGCTACTTCACAATGCACGAGGACAATTTCTGGATTTCCTAATCAACGAAATGGATTCTTTAGTCTCACAGTGAAGAACACGACTTATTCCGATCCCGCTAACCTCATAGCAACCTTTAGTGTTTTCAGTAAGAGACACTGTGCTGAACAGTGCTTAAGAAATAATCAATGTTTATCATTTCTGTTCAGAAGTATGAATCTAGAACTTTCAATTTGTACCTTGTTTAATACACCTTCTCCGTCCAATCCAGGTCCATTGATGTATAGTCACTTGTATAAACTTACATGTAAGTAAGATGAAAATATATTGAAATACGGCGCCTTAAAGCAGTCTCTTGTCAACACGTCACATGTGTTTTACTGACATTAATTAGAGGAAGACATCCGATTTTGTGGTGTAGTCACTTGGTCAAAAGTTGATTTCATTGCTATGATCATGTCACATTTATGCGACTTCGGTATTTTTAGCTTAGAGCCTTCATATTAACTACATATGTGAAATAACATTTGAGTATCACTTGAACAAAGGTCAAGGTCAAAAAATTAAATTGCTCATTTCTGAGATACGGTTGCTGTAATATTTATGCTGTATAGTGTTAATTACCTTGGTGAAATGGATCGAGGAACCCGAAAGCACTTTATGTGACAGACAAATTTAAATAATGAGTACATATTTCAGTCATTTTTCTCACTCACTTTATAGACATCAAGAGATTCTGATGTGACTTAAAGGTCACTAGGGTCAATAGGGGAATATCATCTATTTAACCAAATGCATGTATAACTAAGGACATATACGCAACGCATTTTTGAACTTGACAAACGCATCAACATTTAGGAAAATCATCACTATAGAGGTCAGAACCATGACAACGAAATAAATTAATGCTTTAGAGTCCAGAAATAGGCGCTGAAGTGGGTGGGGGTATTTTTTCCAAGGTGAAAGCTTTTGTCCCTTGTAGAGTTTATGTATATAGGTGTGGTACGTCTTTTTTAAACGTGGTTTTTCTTGACTGAAAGGTTCATAATCCTTATTTTAACAACTTTTAAGTGTATTTTAAGTAGATTCAAAATTTTATTAATTTATTTTACATTTAACAATCCGGAAGACAAGTCCCTAAGCAAAAATCCTGGTAATGTTTGCTAATTTTTTTTGTCTGATTACATTTGATGGTACAATGATTTTAAATGAAGAATATCTTAGAAAATTATCAATGGGTAAGGTACGTTGTAAGCTACATGTACATACATGTTGCGTATGTCCTTAATTTCCCAGATCAAAAATATACTGTTCTGTGAAATTATGATAATCTTTTGGCTATATTTATAGGATTTTAGTGTAGATGGGTTTAAAAGTCGTAAGCAGAAGATTTTAAACGATAGATTGGACTATGGGGTGATGCTAATGAACGACAAGATAAGGTAAATCAACATCCCTATGTGATCTTAAGAAACACTTACGAAGCATTGATTAGACTACATGAAAATGTTACCACTTAATTAAAGTACATGCAAATATAAGTTTACTGTACTTTTAGAAAGGTAGAATTATTGGTATAGGTTACATTATTGAAGGTGATCGACTTCTTTCCTTTCCATTTTTATTTAATGTATAATTAAACCTAATTAACACAATTTCTACTCTTTTTATTGATCCTCTGAATTTCACATTCAGTGTTTTTTTTTTCAAGGCCGTCTGTTTTGTAGTTGGGTTGTAGTGCGTTGGGTGCGATCGCACCCCTTGTAAAAACGCGGAAAACATAATCAATTTTGAAACAAATTTAATTCATTTTCATATTCAAAATATTGTTGCTAGATTTCCTTTATTCAGTATTTGAAAACAATGACTTCAAGAATACACCAGATCTCACCAAAATAGTACTAATAAAAACAATCTGGCTCAGGGAGTACCCCAAAGTAGTTTCAATTATTTAAACAATAAAATGCTTTCTTTGGTTGTTAGTACGGGAATTAATGTTGCAGCTGTTGCAGAAAAAATACATAACCCGCGTAAGCGGATTATGTAAATTTTTTCCTGCAATAGCTACGACATTAATTCCCGTACTTACAAACAAAAAAAAGACATTTTATTGTTTATATTTATATCTGAAATTAAGTGAGATAAATATCGTATTATAGATGTGTATGTCATTGTATGCATAAATGATGAAAGAGCCGTTGCTGCAGAAATCTTTGCAGGTGATTTGCTAGATTGCGTTTACTGGCTGACAAACGGCAATGGTTTTCATAAGAAATAAAGGAAATGATATTCAGTGGATGTAAATATTACTTAAATTATTACTCAAAGAAATTATATAGTAGGTCAGTTAATAAAACATGGCAACTCGGTAAATAGCCATTGAACTGTTGTCTCTCGATGGCGGGGAAGACCTGAGAAACTATTGTTGTCCTTAGCCTTCGGCCTCGGGCAACAGTTTCCCAGGTTGTCTTCCTCACAAGCTCGATTGGGACAACAATTTGTTTCCCTTGTAGTCATGAAATAAATGTATAATACTAGTAGTCTAGTATTTACAGAAGGATGTTTGATAGTCTTCACTCCATATTCAGGATCAGAGAAGGCCAAATCCAGACCTATATGTGTTTGTATTGCATCTTCGTTATTACCTTTTCTAAACCACTTTCTATTCACTGGTTTCCTTATCCGAGAGCTTGGTTTTTAACTAGAACTTTGGTTTCTTGTCTGTCAATGTTTTATGCAATAGCAGTCACAATTGTAATACCATTGTCTACACTTAATTGTTTCTAAACCTTTGCCATGCATTTTTGTGAGTAGCCTTTGACCGTTTCAAATTTCTCCGTCTGTTTCCCTTTCCTTGACTTTTTCTTGTAAATAGGAGGAGAGTTTTCGAAAGCATGAAATGAACTGTGGAGAAAAAGCTTGAGGAGCACCCGGAATCCTTTATATCTCCAGTAGTTGATGTTTTATTGAAGATGAAATATATGGAGATAACGAACAGTATTCAAAGTCCATTAAACAATACAAAATAGGAGCAGAGCAAACACGGACCTCCAAAACATCAAAGGGGGGATCAGGTGCCATGGAGGAGTGAGCATCCCCTGCCGACCGGTCACACCCGCCGTTTGCTCCTTGTCATGATCGGGAAATAACGGAAAAATCCGTCGACAATTCAGTGTGTAAATAATGGTCTAACAATTAGTTTGAAAAACGTCAGTCAGCATTTGACTCAATGATAAATTGTATTTGCTGACAAGGTCATTGTATCGACCATAGAACTTACGAAATGATGACTTTAAACGAGACTGCTGATATTCTTGTTTCATCAACTTGTTTGTCAATAATTTACCTCGTTTTAGAAATTGTACATACGTAGAGCATGCTCTTGCGTATCGAATCAACTGAGAGATATAAACCCCATATGCAGGTGATGAAGGTATATTGCTGCATAAGTAAGGGAAATTGACGATTGAAAAGATCTCATGTAGATAAACCAAATAATGTCACAATTTAACAGACAATAGAAATGCCTCAATGATACAGCTATAAAAAAAAACTTTAAGATGTAGTTATTTATTTAAGTCTAACTGAAAACGATGAAAGCGATAAAACAAAGCTAGATTTAATTTACTTATTGAAGAAAAAAAGAAATGGAATTGAGAAGGAAATTCGATATTATCTATATTTTTTTGGGGGTTGGGGGGTTGGGTGGAATATACATAATAAGAGGGAAAATGGGAAAAAAAATAGCTCAAGGAGACAAAATGAGATGACTTTTATTGTTTGATTTGTTACCCGTCCTCCTTCCTTTTTGCTCAGTCATGTTGACGCTGCAGTCACGTGGTTTGAATCCGTGGTCAATTTATGTCTCACTATGTTGTTTGTATATGTAGTTTCTGAATTATGTTTGTCGGGAGCCTTTCTTCCCTTGATGGATGCATCATATCTCTGAATAGGCTATTTCAAATGCATGTCTTATAATCGTCATTGGCCGACTCACAATCCCGTTCCTTATACTTGTTTCTAAAGTCATTCCATCGGGCCGCACATCTTGGGCCCGTATTTTTTCAAGAATTGACTTTTCTTTATACATTTGTATATGTAAATCAGTCAGATGAATATCAGTACCTTGTATATTTTTTGTTCACCTAAGCCGAAGGCTCAAGTGAACTTTTCTGATCGAAGGGTGTCCCGGCGTCCGTCTGTCGTCTGTAAACTTTTCACATATCCGACTTCTTTCCAAGAACCACCTGGCCATTTTCAACAAAACTTGCCATAAAGCATCCTTGGATAAAGGGGATCTTTAGAAGTTTCTTCAAATGAAGGGCCACGAGATAAATAAGATTTAGTGAAAATTTAATAGCATCTGTGAAAAATCTTCTTCTCAATAACTACTGGACCAGAAAAGATGACACTTACTTGAAAGCTTCATTACATAGTGTAGATTCAATTTTGTTCAAATTATGAATCCAGGGGGTAGGGTGGGGCCACAATGGACGATCAAAGTTTTACATGGGAATACATAGGTAAAATCTTTAAAAATCTTCTTCTTAAGAACAGCAAAGCCATGATTAGTCATATATTTGTAATCATCCTCAATTAGTGTACATTCAAGTTTCTTCAAATCATGACCCTTGGGGGAAGGGTGGGGCCACAATTGGAGATCAAAGTTTCTCATAGGAATGTATAGAGAAAATTCTTAAAAATCTTTTAAAGCCATGATTATAGTCATATAAATATGGAAGAATCCTTAGTTATTGTAGATTCAAGTTTGTTCAAATCATGCCCCTCCTCTGTCCCTTCCCCGAGGGGGGGGGGGGGATAGGCTGGGACCACTTATATACATGTATTTGAACATCTCAATACTGAAAGAAATACACGCTATATAAACGCCGATTTTTTTATGTGAAACAAAATGATTAAATGGTTTGAGAAACATGATGTGTAATGAAAAAATAATACTTTCCACAAAGTTTTACTAAGTAAGTCGTAATTACAAAACAATCAAGCAAGATCTGCAATATTGAAAAATCAGTCTTTTCATGAATATTGATAAAGGAAGTGCGTAAAAAGTATATAGACACGCATGTCCGCGGGAAATCATAGACGACGAGGTACGTTGCATTTTGACTACGATTATGGATGAAAGGTTGATATAATCTCATAACAGAGTAGATGGTTTATACTGGTTGCTTTAAAAGATAAGTATCTTTAAGAGTTAGGCGTGTGCCATTCATTTCAAAAGTGATTTGTACGGCCTACCTCGTTTTCTTGACGCCATTTTTGTTTATCAGTCTAAAAGTAGCGACGGTGTCACGTGATGCATTAATTTAAAAAGAGGCATTACTTTCCTAGCAGGAAAATAAATAGTTATAATTTGACATCTCTATAACGTGTTCGTTTTCAATTGTGTAATTTACAGTATATTCGTAACTTTGATAGGTAAACATAATAAATAAATTCCCAACTTTATTCTTAACTGACGCAAGTTATAGCGTGTATAACTTGAACTGATTTCTGCTTTTCTCTAGCCAAAGTGCTCAGGTGAGTGATGTGGTCCATATGCCTCTTGTTAATCTATGTATCCAGAAGAAACTTCTATACATGTAAATCAGTGGTGGTTTTAAGAACTTTACCATCGTGTGACTTTCTTTTTAATTGTTAGTTTGCATCAGTTTGATTTATTCTTTCTAAGGGTAGATCTTGGTGCTTTTGATTTTAGTGAAAAGTATCGCGGGTGAGTAAATTAATCAATCGTGGAATGCTCATTTGGTGCTCTCGGGACGACTTCAAAGATCTGCTTGCTGAAGTGATCTTGATTGATATGTTCTTTCTCCACTATATATAACTGAGCTTTTGACAAGTATATAAAGTGTTTTTACTCTTCCACTTCCTCAAGTCCATTTAAGGGTGGTGAGGATGGTGGCAGTAAACCTTGCACATTGCATGACTGATGGCATGAAAATAGTACTTGAATGTCGTGCGATTTTTGCTGAGAGTTTTATATAAAGTTTTACCTAATGGAATGTTACCCGACAATCATCTAGCAACCATCTACTGAGACACATTATCTGTTCGATTTTTTATTTATTTTTTATTTTAAATCTAGGCCGATGCTAGGAGCTATGAACGAGCAGACGATAAGCACGTAGAAGCTTGAACAACAGTGGCTGTCAGCTATCATCCGCAACTGTACTCGGCAATGCTGGTACCGGACATCCATGACTGTACCTGCTCACTAATATCAAAAACGGAATGTCAGAGCAAGATTTTCCGGATTGTTCAACGTATTAAACTGTATGTTGTTAATTAAGTATGGATTGTTTTTTTTAATGAAACATACGAAATGTGTTAATAATTAATCTTCTTTATGGAAGGCTGTAATCGCCAAAACGGTAACGATAACTAGCTTAGTGAATATATCGCGGAAAATATATGTGTAAGCTTGACTATGCCTAAATCCATTGCATAGATCGCTATTATCTCTAAAAAGTAACATTTACTACAGCGTACATTTTGTATATCTATGACTGTATACCTGTGCCTGATATACAACCTGTGCCGTACATACACACTACCACTGACTCAACCCGCGCTTGATTAACTTAACCCGCGCTTGATTAATAACATCCACAACAAAAAATTCTGTGGATTTTCTCCGATTTAGATTTAGACTGAATTCAATCAAAGCGCAATTAACGCTAATTTTTATATTACCCATGACAGTGATACCTAGACAAACGATGTCAGCAGTGATTAGGGAAGGATCCAAAACTTTTACAGATTTAAATTTAAAGCTTTATGTTCAGAGTACAATATGAGCCAGGTCTTTAAAAAATTTTTTTGGGGGGAGGGGGGGCGGGGGGGGGGGCTGGGGGCATGATTTCAATATCCTACGTGCTCAATAACAATGATGAATTTAAAATGAAACATGCTAGTATAATTATAGAAAATATACGAGTAAACAATAAACAAAGTAAAATAAAAAAGGAAATTAAAATAAATGTTGGAATTAATTTGTAATCCTCAATTTTATGTTAGAAAGTATAAGTACGTCACAATATTATTAATTTCACCCTTTTCATTGAACACGCAAGAGGTGTCAATGAAAAGCACAGGTTTTTTTCCCATAAATATATGTCTTACGATATATACGGGTGGAATGGGCTAATCCACCCGTTTTCAATGTGTTATATATATAAACATCTCAAGTGCACCCCAGGAAGTAGCTCCTATATGCCCTGAAAAAGAATAGTTCCTGACAAAAAACCTTTATTTATTTACAAAGTACATAAAATTTACTAGGCACAGGTATCAAAGTTGTAAAAATAGGCTGGAAGACCCCCCCCCCCCCCCGAAAAAAAAAATCTCAAAAGAAATAAAAATTAATTTTATATGCATGAAACAATTAACATCTTGACTGGTCGATAACCGTGGTGTGATACCTGGAATACGTAGGGTATGGTATTAAAATAATTGCTCATATTAAAGGAAATTAATGCTATAATTATCGATAACATCCGAAGAAAATATTTGTATAAGTAAATATTTTTATTAGATCCACCTCTCTAAAATTCTGCTGTACTGTCCAGACAACTCTAGAAATTTTACACCATGACTGTACCGGTGCCTGATTGACAACATCCACGACTGTACCTGTCCAGTACACACACTTTATTCTACATCCATGACTGTACCAGTGCTTATAAACAACATCCATGACCGTACCTGTGCCTTATAAACAACATCCCTGACCGTACCTGTGCCTTATAAACAATATCCCTGACTGTACCTGTGCCTTATAAACAACATCCATGACTGTACCTGTGCCTTATAAACAACATCCATGACTGTACCTGTTCAGTACACACACTTTATTCTACACCCATGACTGTACCTGTGCCTTATAAACAACATCCATGACTGTACCTGTGCCTTATAAACAACATCCACGACTGTACCTGTACCTTATAAACAACATCCATGACTGTACCTGTGCCTTATAAACAACATCCATGACTGTACCTGTGCCTTATAAACAACATCCATGACTGTACCTGTCCAGTACACACACTTTATTCTACATCCACGACTGTGCCTGTGCCTTATAAACAACATCCATGACTGTACCTGTCCAATACACACACTTTATTGTACATCCCTGACTGTACCTGTGCTTATAAACAACATCCGTGACCGTACCTGTCCAGTATACACACTTTATTCAACATCAATGACTGTACCTGTGTCTTATAAACAACATCCACGACTGTACCTGTCCAGTACACACACTTTATTCTACATCCATGACTGTACCTGTGCTTATAAACAACATCCATGACTGTACCTGTCCAGTACACACACTTTATTCTACATCCATGACTGTACCTGTGCCTTATAAACAACATCCACGACTGTACATGTCCAGTACACACACTTTATTCTACATCCCTGACTGTACCTTTGCCTTATAAACAACATCCACGACTGTACATGTGCTTATATACATACTTTATTCTACATCCATGACTGTACCTGTGCCTTATAAACAACATCCACGACTGTACCTATGCATATATACATACTTTATTCTACATCCCTGACTGTACCTGTGCCTTAAAAACAACATTCACGACTGTACCTGTTCAGTGCACACACTTTATTCTACATCCATGACTGCATCTTTGCGTTATTAACAACATCCAAGAAAAGTTACTCAAGGCTCTACTAAAAGTTTGTTCTTTTGTCGTTTATGACCCGAACCCCCACCCCCAATGCAACCCCCACCCCGTCAAAAAAATTGAATCATACATGGCCGTAGGAACCGGGGGGGGGGCACGGGGGGCCGTGCCCCCCCCCCCAATAATTTTGCCGATATATAGATTACTATAGTAAACATAGATACTATAAGCATGTGCCTCCTCAATAAAACCGCCTGATTATAATTTTTTTTTTTTTTTTTTTTTTTTGCTTGTCAAGGAATATTTGGTAGTTGACGACCTTTTTTTTTTTTTTTTTTTTTATTTTTAATTCTTTTGCTTGTCAGAAAATTTTTAGTAGTGCCCCCTCAACTGTCAACTGAAAAATGTTTGGCTGTGCCCCCCCCCCCCCCAAACTGAAATTGCTTCCTACGGGCCTGTCATATGCCTGCAAGAAAGCTTGGGATTTAGTCTTTTTTTTAAGAGGAAATACTCCTTCTTTCGATATACTCCATCCTCGCCTTCACAACTTCTGCCAAGTTTTATTATTATTGTAGAAGAGTTTATAAGTAATGGATTAATTATTTTAAAACCAGTGTCAAAAAGTTAACTGCTCATTTAAAACTCTTCTCATAAAGAGGGGGAAGGGTTAGACAATTTTATAAATTGAAATCGGGCTTTAAACATAACAAGTGATCCAGATTTTCAAATACTCATGGAAATGGATAAATAACCATCAAATCTCTCCGTATGTTTAACTTATGTAAAAGTCAACTGACATATTAGATTCATTGGCAATAAAATGACTATTTTTGCTGCTTTTAGTCTGTAAACATATGTTCTACACCCTCATCCATCCCCCCCCCTCCCCAACAACCCACTCCCCTGAAACAAGAAACAATTGGTATAAATTTGAATTTGTGAAATAACAATTCATAATACTTTAAAAGGAATTGTTGTTTCAGTGAGGGGGGGGGGGGATAAAAATATTTTCCGTTGATTTCTATAGAGATGAAGTTGTACCAAAATTATAGACTTATCTCTCTTTGTTTTCCCAAATAAGTTATGTTTTTTGATAAAATTCACATAAATATTCGGTATATAAATATGAAAAAATCATTCCAATATGTCAATTTTCTAAATTAACTCTGCGATAGATGGCAGAATTTTACTATCATTCTTGCTATCATATGGTTTATTCAAGCATGCGTATTAAAGCTATTGAGACAAGCTTTCTGCATTAACAATACTAGTCCACTACCGGCAAGTGTAATCTGGTTCCCATTAAAAATTGAAAATGCTGTAATTCTGTCAAAAAATCATTGAAGCGGAACATAATGCAAACTTGATCTGTGACTCATCAAGATACAATCACATACCAAAAATCAACTCAATATCTGCAAACGTTTGGAAAAAAAGTGTGGAAAACCCTTAAAAATTAAAAAGATTGTAATTTCCTCAAAATTCAATGAAGCAGAATGAAATTAAAAACTTGATCTGTAACTCATCAATACACACTAACATACCAAAATCAGCTTAATATTTGCAAACGTTTAGAAAAAAGTGCGGAAAACCAAGTGGGACAGAGTGACAGAGGGACAGCTAGGCGGACAGTTTGACAGACAGACGGACGGACAGACTCAGAGGAAACCTATCGTCCTCTCCGGTTTCAATTTATTTTATTAGTCCCCTACCGGTGAAACTGGAGGGGACTATAGGTTTCCTCTGAGTCTGTCCGTCCGTCTGTCGGTCTGTCTGTCTGTCTGTCCCACTTGGTTTTCCGCACTTTATTTCTAAACGCTTGCTGATATTGATGAGCTGATTTTTGGCATGTGAGTGTATCTTGATGAGTTAGAGATCAAGTTTGCATTTCGTTCCGCTTCAGTGCTTTTTGACGGAATTACGACCTTTTCATTTTTTCAGGATTTTCCGCATTTTTTTCTAAACGTTTGCGGATATTGAGCTGATTTTTGGTATGTGACTTTTCCTTGATGAGTTATAGAAGAAGTTTGCATTTCGTTCCGCTTCATTGATTTATGACGGAATTATGGCATTTTCAATTTTTAACGGGAACCAGATTACACTTGCCGGTAGGGGACTAGTATTGCTAATGCAATACTCTCAGAATGCTTGTTCTTGTTGAAAGGGCAGATTACTCTATTTGCATAAATGTACCACAAAATTAGAACTCTTTAGTGTGCAGTGTATAGAGGGCTCTTAAGCACTTGAAAAAAAAATCCAACTTTTTCCTCATTTTCCCCTCCTGTTTAAGTCATGTTTCATCATTGGGTTATTATACCCCCGCTCCGAAGGAGAGGGGGGTATACTGTTTTACCCTTGTGTGTCTGTCTGGCTGTCCGTCTGTCTGTCTGTCCGTCTATCTGTGTGTCTGTCTGTCTGTCCGTAACAGTTTTCTCAGCAACTACTCATCGCAGATGCTTGAAATTTTAGCACACTCTTTGTTTAGGCATGCCATATTATGGGATTCATTTTTGTACGAATCTGATGTCAACTTCTTGTTCATTCTTGTGTCTGTCCATAACTGAACTTGTGTACATTCACGTCAAAGCGGGGGTATTACTAGTGAGCATTGGCTCACAGAATTCTTGTTTTCTTTAATTCTTTTGGATGCCATTTAAACATTGAATTGTGAAGTGTACGAGATACATGTAGTATTACATGTACTGCAATAATTATTTTCGATAGGTCTTTCTTTGTTAACACGATAAAATGCACTATTCCATCCTAAATGTTTTCAACTATGAAAACATTTTTACACCTTCTTCTGTGCCAACCCCAAAGTTGCGGGATATTATTATCATAGTTTACAACTGATTATACGTCAAACGTATACGACAAACGTTTATTAAAATTAATAATAGTAATTGGCTATATGTTGACTTATAGCTTTGAGTCTTCCACCTGTACACTGATGATTAATTGTGTCTCGAACTTGATTCTAATTGATTTTCATGGTCAAATTTTAAGAGTCAAGTACACACTTAAAGATCAAAATTTGTGAGTGAAATAAAATTGTTTAAATATTGTTGTTTTTATGGTAGGATGGTCCAAATACAGTATACAATACGTACCTCTTAAACCCTGAGAAGTTTATTGTGTGTAAATCTTGATTATAAGGCATAGGTACAGTCATAGATGTAGTGTGTGTCATACGCAGGTACAGTTGTGGATGTTGTTTATAAGGCACAGGTAAAGTCATGGATGTAGAATAAAGTGTGTGTACTGGACAGGTACAGTCGTGGATGTCGTTTATAAGGCACAGGTACAGTCATGGATGTAGAATAAAGTGTGTGTACTGGACAGGTACAGTCATGGATGTTGTTTATAAGCACAGGAACAGTCATGGATGTAGAATAAAGTGTGTGTACTGGACAGGTACAGTCGTGGATGTTGTCAATCAGAAACCGGTACAGTCATGGTGTAAAATTTCTAGAGTTGTCAGGACAGGTACAGTTGTGGATGTTGCATCCCAAGAAATTCCTTACGATTTTCTTTGAGCTGAACACAATAAAGGTGCTATTAACGCTATTCACCGATATTCCCTATAGATTGATTCCAGACAATTGATTGCAGAATCTTAGAGAGGCGGATCTAATAAGAATATTTATTTATACAAATATTTTCTTCGGATGTTATCGATAATTATAGCATTAATTTCCTTTAATATGAGCAATTATTTTAATACCATACCCTACGTATTCCAGGTATCACACCACGGTTATCGACCAGTCAAGATGTTAATTGTTCCATGCATATAAAATTAATTTTTATTTCTTTTGAGAATTTTTTTTGGTGGGGGGGGGGCTTCCAGCCTATTTTTACAACTTTGATACCTGTGCCTAGTAAATTTTATGTACTTTGTAAATAAATAAAGGTTTTTTGTCAGGAACTATTCTTTTTCATGCAGGGCATAGGGGGCTACTTCCTGGGGTGCACTTGAGATGTATATATAACACATTGAAAACGGGTGGATTAGCCCATTCCACCCGTATATATCGTAAGACATACAAATGTATATTTATTGGGAAAAAAAACATGTGCTTTTCATTGACACCACTTGCGTGATCAGTGAAATGGGTGAAATTAATAATATTGTGACGTACTTATAAATTGAGGATTACAAATTAATTCCAATATATTTATTTTAATTTCCTTTTTTATTTTACTTTGTTTATTGTTTACTCGTATATTTTCTATAATTATACTAGCATGTTTCATTTTAAATTCATCATTGTTATTGAGCACGTAGGATATTGAAATCATGCCCCCCCCCCCCCAAAAAAAAAAAAATTAAAGACCTGGCTCATATTGTACTCTGAACATAAAGCTTTAAATTTAAATCTGTAAAAGTTCTGGATCCTTCCCTAATCACTGCTGACATCGTTTGTCTCGGTATCACTGTCATGGGTAATATAAAGATTAGCGTTAATTGCGCTTTGATTGAATTCAGTCTAAATCTAAATCGGAGAAAATCCACAGAATTTTTTGTTGTGGATGTTATTAATCAAGAGCGGGTTAAGTTAATCAAGCGCGGGTTGAGTCAGTGGTAGTGTGTATGTACGGCACAGGTACAGTCGCAGATGGTGTATATCAGGCACAGGTATACAGTCATAGATATACAAAATTTAGGCATAGTCAAGTTTACATATATTCACTAAGCCAGTTATCGTTACCGTTTTGGCGATTACAGCCTTCCATAAAGTAGATTTATTTAAAATCAGAAATTTTCTTTCCTCCATATTAACACATTTCGTATTTTTCATTTAAAAACAATCCATACTTAATTAACAACATATAGTTTAATATGTTGAACAATCCGGAAAATCTTGCTCTGACATTCCGTTTTTGATATTAGTGAGCAGGTACAGTCATGGATGTCCGGTACCAGCACTGCCGAGTACAGTTGAGGATGTTAGCTGACAGACCCCACTCAGCTTGAAGCCAATTAGGAAAATTATCAAAGGACTGAAAGTGCACATAAAATTCATTATTAAAATTACAAGAGGACCCTGGGCCACATCGACTCACCTGAGCACATTAGCTAGGAGAAAGCAGAAATTAGTTCGGTATTGAAAATTTTTATAAGTGGTCCCAAATTACCCCCCCCCCCCCCCCCCGAGGGCAGTACTTGATTTTAACTATTTTGAATCTACACTAGCTGAGGACGCTTCCATACGGTATTTCTTTGACTAATCATGGCTTTAAAAGATTTTTAAAGATTTTTCCTATACTTTTGATCTTCTAATGTGGCTCCACCCTAGCCCCAGAGGACAATTAATGATTTTAAAAACCTGGGGCCCGTTTTACAAAAGAACGTACGACTAAGACCAAAGAAAACTCTGGTCATAACTTTCTAATTTACACTAAATTGAAAATGGCTTTAATCTCTTTAAAAGGAATGTAGAAAGATAATTTTACACAAGCAATTTTAAACAGAATCTTTAATTTTGCAAAATTTTACAATGAACTAAAGTTTTTGGTTTTAGTCGTAAGTTCTTTTGTAAAACAGGCCACTGGATCTTTACTATATGAGGACGCTTCTGAATTAATATGACTAATAATGGCTTTGCTTTTCTTGAGAATTAAGAAAATTTTTAATGATTTTTCCTAAATATTCCATTGTACATGTATATCTTTGATCCCCTTCTTTACTCATGGGGGTCAAGATTTCAACAAATTTAAATCTACGTTACAGCGGATGCTTCTTTATTAATAAGACTAATTATGGCTTTGCTGTTCTTGAGAAGAAGATTCTTATAGATATTTCTTATATATTCCCATATATAACTTTAATCCCTGTTGTGGCCCCACCTTACCCTAGCGGTTTATATATGATTTGAACTAAAATGAATCTACATTACCCGCGGATGCTTCTGTAATAATTATGACTTTTCTGTTTTTGTGAAGAATTTTTTTCTATGTATTCTACTAGTATGTAAAACTTTGTAAAACCATTGTGCCCCTCTAACCCCCCCCCCCCCCGGGGAGGGTCATGCTAAAAAAAACTGAAATCTAAACTACATGAGGGTGTTTACGTATAAAGTCATGTAATGCAATTTTAGAGACGTGGTTAACTGTAGACCTGTTAACGAGGTTCGCTCCTGAGCTTTTGAGCAGATTTTTTTTATCTTAACCTATATTTCAAAAATTCTGCATTATGGTTTAATTCTTACAATAAATTTGGATTCTACAATGCCAATTTAACTATATTCATTTAAAACTCCATGATTAAATTCCATACCAAAAGCATTAAGTGGGGAACTATATTTTGTGGCGGAAGATTTTTTTTTAGAAGAAAATGATTTTTTTTTCTTTCGAAGTATTTAAAATATGTTAAGTTTGGATTCCTATTTTTACATGCAGTCTGCACACATAGTTATTTTATGAAGTGAACTGTTTTATACTGGTCCTAAATTATCTATCAAA
This sequence comes from Saccostrea echinata, assembly GCF_033153115.1. Taxonomy (NCBI): domain Eukaryota; kingdom Metazoa; phylum Mollusca; class Bivalvia; order Ostreida; family Ostreidae; genus Saccostrea; species Saccostrea echinata. The sequence continues at coordinate 7,286,016 of NW_026889805.1, read as the reverse complement.
TAAACTGTCATGAATTCTATCATCATATTTGATAAATATCGTAAATATATTGTGAAAATGAAGAAAAAAAGAGCCCTAATTTAAGCTTAAAATTAGCACTATTTTAGTAATATCTAAAAATTAACATCACAGACCCCCACGTTTAATTTTCTTTTCTGAATATATAAGATACTTTTAAGCATTCTTTTGAAATTCAGTAAAAAGTCATTACTTTCAAATGATTTTTTTGCTTGTTAAATTTTTAATGCCAGAAAAATGAAAATTTTTGAGTGCAAAAAGGTCAAATAATGGTACATGCGGAGTAATTTGAGAATTTCTTCTTTGTTACAAATTTTAATGTGTCTATTTAAGATGAAATAAGACTGTGTTTGTTCCCATAATTTATTTGAACAAAAAATATTGGAGGAAAAACTTGAAAAAATTGACTTATGTGCAAGACGTATTTACAGTGCAAAAAGGTCAAACTAAATGCTCTGTAGCACCAAAAGAAGCGCATTGACCCCCATTTTTTGTTTTAATTTTTAATTAAGCTATGTGTATAAATTCTAAAAATATACTTGATAAAAAATTCTCATTACTTTTGATGGCAGGATCCAACCTCCTTAAAGCATGAATGAATTCATTTTAAAAATTTCATTTCCAATTATCGTGAAGTGCGGAAAAAATGGCTTGTCTCTTTTCATTCAAGTGTCCAGCGAGATCTAGAGATAATTGCTAATGCAAGCCAAACAATGGGCCCTAATTAGAGTAAATTAAAGGTTTAACATCTGAAACTGAAAAACGGTACATAATTTGGAGATTCATTTGGTTTATAAATTTATTCATTTATCTTACTGACGACGACGATCTTAATGTGGCGCTAATATTTTTAACTGTGGCGGAACTATGGCGCTAAGGAATTTAACTGTGGCGGGGCCGCCAGGTTAAATGGCCCATGGAGAACCCTGACCCTTGAACTATCATAAACAGCTTAAGCAGGTTCTTTCCGAACAATTTTGTTCTGTGATGACGGATTTATTAAGGTGTCGCAATCCATTTTTTTTTGGGGGGGGGGAGAAGGGTATTTCATTCGGTGTTTCTATACTATACTGCGCATCTTCTGACAAAAAAAGATCAGCAATGAAGAATTATGTACGACACATTCACTCTCTCCCAAGAGATGAAGAAGAGGAAATGGATGTGGAGATCAAGAGGAGGAAATGGATGTGGAGATCAAGAGGAGGAAATGGATGTGGAGATCAAGAAGAGCATGTGAATGTGGATGAACCATATTTTCAGGATACATCCAGATTCTATCCCTTAAGTTCCATGGAATTGGACTCCGCGCCAGGAAAGAGGAAGAGAACACCTAGAGAAACATGGAGACGGCCCACCGAAAAAGAATTGAAAGAGAGAAGATGGACAAGGGGTCTGATAATAGTGCAATAGTCTGTTTGACAGATTTTACTAAAACCCCTGGTCAGTTCAGCAGACTGGGAAAACTTGTGGTTTTTTTGTCAGCCTTCTGTGCTCTTTAATAGCAAAAAAAACGGAGGTTTAAAGCCCATTTTAAGGATGTTAAATAAAGATTAATAAAAATAAATCATTTGAAGATTTTTTTTTACTTATAACAACATTTATTTCTGTAAGAAATGTAAACTTTTGTGGTCAAATTCAGATGTGCCTAACGGGGTTTAAAAGTTTGGCACCAAAGGGGGTTTCAACTGAAGTACTTTTTCTCTGGTTTCCCTTTAAGAATATGGATTCTTGGTCCATTCATCACGAAGAAGAAGTTACAGACCATCTGGAAGGCAAGAAGTTTGTTTGTCACCTGTGTGCAAAGACACATGCAGATATGAATGTGGGGCCACTCAAGAAGCACATTGCGTCTCTCGCACAAGGAAATAAGTGTCCCTAGGGCACATGTAGGAAGGAGAGTTCAATGTTGTATTTGTTAAAGTCACACAAGAGGAGACAGCATGAACTGCATAGAAATATGCTTTGTTCCATATGCAGGACTTCATTTTCCACCCGTGCGTCCTGAAACAAGCACACGCAAAATTCCCGCGGAGAAAAAGGTTCTATGTCAAACTTGTGAACATAACATATAAACAGACACATGAGAGTTTATGATTCGGCAATTTAAAGCAGTGGTTGACTTGTTTTGTAATTGCTATACAAATTTGGAGGAGCACACGAACAAATGCAAGATTGATGTGACTTTTGTAACATGTTCTTTGTGTCCAAACTCTCTTTGAGACAACATATGAAAAATAAGCATGATCCAAAACTTCGCCTTTGTTCTTGCGGTAAAGGGTATAATTAAAAAAAAAAACATCAGAAAAATGTAATTTGACAGCTGCAAATCTATGCATACAAATCTTCTTCTATTACCAGTATATTCAAATTGTTCGTAAATGGCAAAGAGTATTTTTGATCCATTTTTAGCTCACCTGAGCCGAAGGCTCAAGTGAGCTCTTCTGATCGAAATTTGTCCGTTGTCTGTCGTCGTTGTCGTCGTCGTCGGCGTTGTTGTTGTAAACTTTTCACAATTTCATCTTCTTCTCCAAAACTACTGGGCCATTTTCAACCAAACTTGGCACACAGTATCCGTGGGTGAAGGGGATTCAAGTTTGTTCAAATGAAGGGCCACGCCCTCTTTCAAGGGGAGATAATAAAGAATTACTGAAAAATTAATAACATCTTTTAAAAATCTTCTTCTCAAGAACCACAGGGCCAGGAAAGATGAAACTCATGTGGAAGCATCCTCAGGTAGTGCAGATTCAAGTTTGTTCAAATCTTGACCCCCGGGGGTAGGGCGGAGCCACAATGGAGGATCAAATTTTTACATAGAAATACATAGGAAAAGTCTTTAAAAATCTTCTTCTCAAGAACAGCAAAACCATTATGAGTCATATTTATATGAAAGCATCTTCAGATAGTGTAAATTCATGTTTGTTCAAATCATGACCCCCCGGGGGTAGGACGGGGCCACAATGGAGGATCAGAGTTTTACATAGAAATATATTGGAAAAACCTTTAAAAATCTTCTTCTCAAGAACAGCAAAGCCATGATGAGTCATATTTATATGGAAGCATCCTCAGGTAGTGTAAATTCAAGTTTGTTCAAATCATGACCCCCGGGGGTAGGGCGGGGCCACAATGATGGATCAAAGTTTTACATAGAAATTTATAGGAAAAATCTTTAAAAATCTTCTTCTCAAGAACAGCAAAGCCATGATGAGTCATATTTATATGGGAGCATCCTCAGGTATTGTAGATTCAAGTTTTTTTTTCTAATCATGACCCCGGGGAGTAAGCCGGGGCCACAATGGACTGTCAAAGTTTTACATAGAAATATATAGGAAAAATCTTTAAAAATCTTCTTCTCAGAAACAGCAAATACCTGATTGGTCATATTAATATGGAAGCATCCGCATGTTGGGTAGATTCTGTTTTGTTCAAATCATGACCCCCGGGGGTAGGGTGGGGCCACAATAGAAGATCAAAGTTTTACATAGAAATATATAGGAAAAATCTTTAAAAATCTTCTTCTCAGAAACAGCAAATACCTGATTGGTCATATTAATATGGAAGCATCCGCATGTTGGGTAGATTCTGTTTTGTTCAAATCATGACCCCCGGGGGTAGGGTGGGGCCACAATAGAAGATCAAAGTTTTACATAGAAATATATCGGAAAAACCTTTAAAAATCTTCTTCTCAGGAACAGCAAAGCCAATGATGAGTCATATTTATATGGAAGCATCCGCATGTTGGGTAGATTCTGTTTTGTTCAAATCATGACCCCCGGGGGTAGGGTGGGGCCACAAATGACGATTAAATAGAAATATATAGGAAAATATCTTCTTCTGAAGAACTGCAAAGCCATGATTAGTCCTTTTGATATTGAAGCATTTTCAGGTAGTGTAGATTGAAGTTTGTTAAAATGATGACCCCTGGGGATAGGGTCGGGCCTCAATGCGGGGTCAAAAATTTTACATAAGAACATATAGAAAAAATATTTCTTCTCAAGAACAGAAAAGCTATGTTTAGTCATATTGATATGGAAGCATCCTCAGGTAGTGTAGATTCAAGTTTGTTCAAATCATGACCCCTGGGATAGGGAGGAGCCACAATGGTGGATCAAATTTTTACAAAGGAATATATGGGATTTTTTTTTAAAATCTCAAGTACAACAAAGCCATTTGTTATATTGGCATGGAAGCATCATCAGGTAGTTTAAAATTCAACCCCCCCCCCCCCCCGGTAATCTTTTTCAATACTGAACTAATTTGTACTTTTGCCAAGCCAATGTGCTCAGGTGAGCGATGTGGCCCATGGGCCTCTTGTTAAAAATACGTGCAAAGTTTGCTGATAAATATTGGTTTGTCTATCATTCTGTAGAACTTAAGTTCACAAATTTGACATGAAACTTTTTTATCCAAGTGGAAGTTTCGCATGTCATCGTTTAAAGACATACGTGAGGAAAATGAAGTCCCGCAAATGAAACAAAGCATAAATGTATGCAGTTCATACTGTCGCCTCTCATGCGTCTTTAACAAATACAACATTGAACATTCCTTCCTACATGTGCTAAAAAAGTAGGGTTTATGGAGGCAAACGTTTTTGTTTCAATGAGTACTGTGGACAGGGAAAGTAGTGTTCGAAGACCTGGTTGGTGTAAAACCTTTTTATTTGAGTTGATTGATGTACTGAATGAGTTAAGTTTATTAGTGCAGATTCTGACACATCTGTTTCATATTTAGATATTTTACTAGAAAAAGACGTTAATGGTAACCTAACGACAAAGCTGTATGATAAACGTGATGACCTCATCTTTTCAGTCGTCAACTTCCCTTACTTATGTAGCAATATACCCTTATCACCTGCATATGGGGTTTATGTCTCTCAGTTGATACGATACGCAAGAGCATGTTCTTGGTATGATCAATTTCTAAAACGAGGCAAGCTATTGACAAACAAGTTGATGAAACAAGGATATCAACAGTCTCGTTTGAAGTCATCATTTCGGAAGTTTTACGGTCGATATAACGACCTTGTCAGCACATACAACCTATCATTGAGTCAAATGCTGACTGACGTTTTTCATACTAATTGTTAGGCCATTATTTATACACTGAACTGTCCACGGATTTTTCCGTTTTTCCCTATCATGACAAGGAGCACATGGCGGGTGTGACCGATGCTCAGGGATGCTCACTCCTCCATATGGCACCTGATCCCATCTTTAAATTTTGCGGTCCGTATTTGCTGTGCTCCAAATTTGTATCGTTTCATTGGACTTTCGAGATTGAATACTGTTCGTTATCTTCATACTTCATATACAAGAATTGCAAAGGCGATGTTGATTAGTATATATGAAAAACTTGCAAGCCCAGGAGTGGACCTTAGCGTATCCTAAAAGAACAGTTAAGATAAAAAGAAGCATCTGTTCGCGCTATTTTGATTGTAAGTAGCATATATTAATTCTAAATACGAAAAAAAATAAATTCCATATGCAAAATAGAGGAAGAATGTCTGGCAGCAAAATGAGGAATAATATCCATAGGTTTGTTTGTTTCTGCAATAATTTTTAACACACAGTATAATAATTATACTATAAAAGAAATTATTTCAGAAACAAGAAAAGTGAATGTCATTATAATGACATTTGAAGAAATTCTCGGGGTTTATCTCTCTCAGTTTATTCGATACGCCAGAGCATGCTCTACGTATGAACAATTTCTAAAACGAGGTAAGTTATTGACAAACAAGTTGATGAAACAAGAATATCAACAGTCTCGTTTAAAGTCATCATTTCGTGAGTTCTGTGGTCGATACAATGATCTTGTCAGCAAATACAATCTATCATTAAGTCAAATGCTGACTGACTTTTTTCATACTATTTGTTAGGCCATTATTTACACACTGAATTGTCGACGGATTTTTCCGTTATTTCCCGATCATGACAAGGAGTACAGGGCGGATGTGACCGGTCGGCAGGGGATGTTCACTCCTCTATGGCACCTGATCCCACCTCTGAAGTTTTAGAGGTCCGTGTTTGCTCTGCTCTTATTTTGTAATGTTTAATGAACATTTGAGCTCGAATACTGTTCGTTATCTCCACATATTTCGGTAAAAGGAAAATTTCTTTAAAGAATGAAAAAGGTGAAGATGAGGGAACAGTTATCGATTAAAAAAAAAACCTACAAATAATACAAGTCATTGAATACGGTACAAAACACGGACCCCTGGAAATTCCAGAGGTGGGATCAGGTGCCTAGGAGGATCGAGTAAGCATCCCCTGTCGACCGGTCACATCCGCCGTGAGCCCTTTGTATTGATAAGGACGGAATATTCTTAGTCGAGTTTAGTACAATCCAAATTAAGGCCTAACAATTGGAATGGAATATATCTGTCAAAACCCTACCCAATAATAGGTTATACGTATTTGTTAAGAATGTCATCATAAGTTAACGACCATAGAATTAACAAAATGATGACTTTTAAATTCTGCTTCATAAGGGATTATAAAAACAGGTCGGCAAATAAAGGAGCTCAATATGTGCCCATCGTAATTCCAACAGTTTGTAAATTGGAAGACTGGTCTCCAAAAACTACATAGATGTTGTCAGTGATGAACTCCAGCATCCTTTAAATATCAACCTCAGAGTACTTGTGTGTAGAAGTAGAGCGGTGATTTTTCACGATGTTATTTTGTTGATGACCAATCACATGAATCACAAGATATGAAAATTTTAAAGTTCCATTTTTATTGAAGATGCAGTTATCTATGAAATCAAAAAGACTAGTTTTTAATTTATCGTGAGGAATGGTTGTTTAAAGTGTAAAAAAGTCATATGATTGAATGTTACTAGGCCTAACTTTGGGGGGAAAAAAGTGATTTTCTTTTCTTTTTTTTTCTTTTTTTTTTTTTTAAAGTTCTTTAGAAATTCTTCTTGTCGATAAAGTTTATAATTTTAGATACATAAAACAATGACAATCAAACTTTTTAGAAAGCGTCAATGGGATCTTGACTGCTGTATCCCAAAGTAGTTTTGTGTCGATCCCCGAGGTGAACCCGACTTTGTACTGTACGACATGCTTTGCCCGTCGATGGTACGAATAATTTTGAGAGAGAGTTGATGCATAATATAAAGAGCCGGTGCTGCACGCAAAAATGGTAAAACGGCATATATTTTCTTGCTTTTAGTCCATTGTGTTAATTTGATGGAGATAAGTAAAGTCATATGTTGTACGCTATGTCATGACATATCTATATTGTAAACAATGAAATAACAAAACTGAAAATCGGTTTGAATTTTCTCTGTTGATTTGCATCTTAAGCGAATAGGGGCCTATATGATAAGCCGTTGAATACACATTCAGACACTAATTAAAGAATTTGTGGCATGTAAACTTTGTTGTTTTATTGTAGCTTTTCTATTCCTTTTTCAAATCACTAGTTGGGAAGGATGTTGTAGTTGAATTAAAGAATGATCTGAGGTAAGATTATCTCATGAATAAATATTATACATATGAGTACGCTTGATTTGTCTGTAATACACCCAGAGTTATACCTTAGAATCAATAGCAATTTGGGGTAGACTTTACTTTACCAGTCCCCAGATCCGCAAGATCCGCGCGCTCATTGTACTATGACGTAAGATTTATGTCACTCAACTGATTAGGGTTAGTTTTGCACATTTTTTGACTGGTTAGGGTTAGTGTTTCACCCACCTGAAAGATTAGGGTTAGTCCTTGCACAGGTTTTCTACTGATTAGGGTTAGTCTCACATCAGTCCGAGAGCCTAGGGTTAGTCCTCGCACATGGCTTAGTCTAGCTCCGCATGGGAGATTTGGGTTAGTCCTCGCATACCATCCGAGAGATTAGGGTTAGTGTCTTGTTCTTTTAGATTAATTAAGAAATTCAGTTGCATCTGTATTTTTTGCAAGATCTTAATTCAGCTTCAACGACAACTCGTTGGTTTGTTTACATGAAAAAAATGGCAAAGTACGAATTAAAGAAACGGCACTAAGCACGGGCTTCGTTGACAATTATTTTTTGTCTCCTTTTCACTGAATAAACAATATTTATTACTTTTTCCAGAGAACGAGGTTAAAAACTTTGTTTAAAATCAAAGTTTTAAACTAAACTTTTAACCGTAGAATTCGATTTTGGGGTCAAAAAAGCTTGAAACCTCATACTTTTTATTTTCTTCGATTGCTCACGCGATCTCATATATATTGAAGTCGCCTACGGCGACACTATATTTTAGTGTGTTTTTCTGGGGACCGGTAAAGTAAAGTCGCTCCGCAATTTGATGTAATGTAGTATTTTCAACTAATTTTCAATATGGACATCAAAATTGCAATAGCAGCTAAGGAGATCCTTTATAGAGATTTTTTTTTTGTTTTTTGTTGCATTTGTGAACACTTTAAAAAAAAAAATCTATAAAAAAAATAAATACTGTTCTTGAAATGGAAAATAACTTTGTAAATTAAATATTTGGTCATACTCCAACATATCTATAAATAGTGACTTTGGGCACTAAACTTGTTTTAATGATGGTAAATTTATGAAATGCTAAGCATTTTCATTTATTCCTTAGACCATGCACAGAATGTATTGAACTCAAGACTAAATTACTGCACACAATAAATAGCAATATAAACCTATCAAATACCAGACAGTAATCCCAAATACATAAATTTTTAAAAAAAAAAATAAAATTTTACCGCTCCTGCATGGTGCTCCACCATTTTCTAGGCATATTTTAGTGCATTTACCAATAAGGTGTAGGTGGTGTATGCCTAAGAGTGTACACCTTTGAACTTGATTATGAAAAAGTGTGCACTTTGTGTTCAATATATCTAGATCAAGCGCACCAAACAAGACATCATTATCTGCACTGCCCTTTCTGTCTAAATGCAGCTGAAACTATGTCTTTCATTGGTAAAACAGAGGATTTAAATGAAATTTCATGCAAGTTTTTTTAATCATATATCAGCAAGAAATTTGACGGCTGTTTTTCAGTAAGATAGTTATATCATATTACTCCCTTTTGGATGATTTCAGAGTTGATAAAGTACATGTATTTATAAACTAAAGAAAAATGTCAAGTCTTAATTGCAACTTTTCCAGTATATTATTTTCTTGTCAATTGTAAGAGAGTCTCATGAGAGAGGTGGATTGATTTACCAAAATGAAGACCACAGTGTACAATGATAATATAAAAAATATTTTTGAAGTACTTTCCTTTATACCTGAAGTACATAATTATCTTTAGAGGTCATTTGCTGCTCTTCAGAAATGTTCATATCTAATATGAGAGCACTAAAAATGATAAGTTGCCATGCTCTTAAATTGAATGGACTGAGATTTTGTATTTATAAAATAAATCTCTCATAAAAATTATTTTCTTGCTTCTTTTTGACTGTTACTTGACTTCAAATGTAAATGACTATTTTTTCATGTTAAAACTGTGATCTTACAGTATTTGTGGAACTCTGCATTCAGTAGACCAGTTTCTGAACATAAAATTGACAGACATTACAGTGACAGATCCAGATAAGTACCCTCATATGGTGAGTGATGTGTGCCATTTGTATTGCTTTTTAGTTATTATTTCATGGAAGCTTATATTGCCATTATTTTGAAACATATATGTCAAAATAAATTTATTTAAATAAAGTAGAATAAATTTTACACCTACTTTAAAAATAAGAATTTTTTTTTGAAGAGAAGTATTATTTTTCTGATACATGATTTCAACATGTAAATATAGAATAATATTTTGCACTTTTTTAGCTATCTGTGAAAAACTGTTTTATTCGTGGGTCTGTTGTGCGATATGTTCAGCTCCCTGCTGATGAATGTGACACTCAGCTGTTACAAGATGCAGCACGCAAAGAAGCTGCCCAGAACAGACAGAGGTGATGAGAATACAGGCCTGTGTAAACACAAGATGATGTAAAGAGGCAGCTTGTTGACCGTGTCTGAGCACAAGAAACTAGTGTTCAAATATAGCAAACAATAACATGATGTACATGTATAGTAGGCATGTCGTACATACAAGTGTATTCTTATTCTTCAAGAGTTTCATTTTTTCAATGATTACATTTTTTTCTGGTTTTAAAATATAGATATGTCTTTACAAGGTTGGACTCATTTCAGTTGAATACATAATAACAACAGATTGTATGATGTAAATTTATGTGTAGAAGTACTTGTACACTGTGTGTAATAGTTCAAAATAACTGATGTTTTCCAGGCATTTTTCAAGATTTTGATATTTGACGTGCCAGGAAAAACGTCAGAACCGGCACCATTATGAAAAGTGGAAATTTGCCGCCTCCAATCAGAGGCCACATTCTAGGGTCAATTTTTGATACATCCAAACCGAATTAAATGTCTAACTCACATCTTACTAAAAGTACAATGCTTCTAGTACTTACAAATATTGCCTTTATTTATTTGTTTCTTTGTAATATTAAGTGTCTGGTAAAACATTTTATCAAACTTTCGAGGTTCGTTCTGATTTCATGCATTTTAAAATCTCATGAGACCTGTATCAAAATATGGAGTGATATTTTCTTTTAAGCAAAATTGATGAGAACAAGAAACATAATGCTATTGATAAGTTGTGAGTTTGACATTTAATTCAATTTGCATGTATTGAAAATCGGGTTCAGTTGGCGGTGGGGAAATTTCCAATATCAAAATCATGAAAAATGCCTGGAAAATGTCAGATATTTCAGACTATGTGTGTAATAACTTGACATCTTGTAGTAAATATATCACCAAAATTTTAGGTGTTTGATGTATAAAAATCTTTTATTATCAAACACTAGTAATGTTTGTCTTTGATCATATTACAAACTATAGTCTGCCTTCAGACACTCATTTTATTTTAGAAAAATAATTATTTTGTAAAAAAGGCACCAGTATGTATGAATTGTATCATTTCAGGTGATTTTTCCGTACATGTCTTATAAGTAACACCTGGACTATCATTGTTTTGATGTTGTAAATCAAATTAAAAAAAATTAACATTCATCTTAAAGCTTGGTATTCATTTACTCATATACCTATTGGAGGACATCATAGGAGCAGGTGTGTTTGTAACAATATTCATCCAAGGATATACATATTTCAAGGTACCTGTATGTATATAAGGCTCACATGTCCTTAATTTTTAGATAGGATTTCAGAATATGAAGTAAATATGAGGGAATTGATAAGAATGAATATCTTACTTGGATATATCTCCCACTGCTGAAAGACATAGCTCTTAAATTCCTTCAATCTAGAAGATAGCTTTCAGTAAATGATTAAAAACAAATAAACAAACAAATTATTGATATCTTGCATATGATTAATCTATACAGGAGAAATAATTTGTTTTTTATTTTTTATGAAATTAAATACAGAAAAATACTTTCTGCAATTTAGGCATACCAAAATGAATAAATCTCAAAACAGCCTGAAGTTACAGCTTTATGAATTACTTGAGGTTTTATAAGATAATTTTGTATAAATGCCTGCCCTTCATAATGGTACAGTTAAATGAGGGTAAAAACATCTGACTTGATTCCAATGTTGTCCTTTACAAAAGCTGCAGTCGGGAAAAGGTATTTATTTTTTTTAAGAACTTGTTACTGTTCATGATCATTTTTAGTATTATATTGTCATGGAAAATTAATTTTAAAAAAATCACAAAAAATGAAATCTTTATAAGTATTCTTTCATCCATATCTATGGATTGTAAATTGTTGCACACCAATAAGACAATAGTCAATATGATATTTTACTCCTTTCTGTTTCATCAGTCCATGATTTGTTAATGTGAACAATTTTACTGTTGGCTGTGGCTGTCAATTGGAACTGCAGAAATCTATTTCATAACATGGGGGGCATACTTAAGGATTGTTTGTGGCAGTTATTGGAGGAGGTTCTATATTTAGCTGTTGTCTGAGTTCCTCTAGATTATCCTCCCAGTGCTCTTCCCAGTAAACAGCCATCAGAAACTTGGCATTCTGTCCATTTCTTATTGCCCAGGGGAGATAAGTATCAAGATATTTCTTTGTGTGTCTAAAAAAAAAAATCACAAATTTTATGTACAATACATGTAATAAGGAAAATAATTCACATTTTATTTCTAAATTTAATGACCTTTTATACAGCACAGACTTACTTTGGCCCTAATCTGAGAGGTCCAAACAAAGCGCCCAGAACACACATTGGCAGCCCAGTTTGTAGGGCTTCCACCCATTTGACTGCCACTTCTCCCAGCATATGAGGGGGCATCCCTAGAATCGAGTGGAAAAGGTCATGGACCTGTCGATATCTTAACATGACATACTTCAGTTCTGGGTCATCCACAAAATGAATTGGTAATCTAGCATCTGGAGAAAAACCCTACAAGATATAAATGAAAATCTTGTACTTTTGCAAAAAAAATTAAATTGATGTGAAATGCATGGTCAAGTTGTTTGTTGGTGATGTAACTTACATTTTTGCTTAGGAAATGCCAGTATTTTTTTCCAAATGTACCTTCAGGCAAACTCCCAAGGTAGTCAATGGACACTGTATTTGTATTAATGACTGGCTGTTCCCTGGACATGGAGAGATGGAAAGTTATTCAACTTTTATAAAAAAAACCAAACTTCTTGTTGAAAGGAATATCGATAAACCAAAAAAATGAATGTCACTGTATATGTTCTTTGCTTGTCTTTTCGATACTTTTTATTGAAAAATGGTTTCATTAACCTCCCTCCCCCGTTCCCCCATAAAAATTGTCAAACTCACTCATATCAATATCAATGAGACCAGAATGTTAACACATTCATAAAAAAATTATGCATCAGACAGTGGACTTTTGAAGGTACAGGTAAAGTTTGGTATCTTGAAATCATTGAGACTCTTGGAAAATGTTGAGATATTTCGAGTGTCAAGATATCTGAGTTGAGACTCGACATCCAAGATTTCATGATATGGCAAATTTTGTTATACATAACCTAAGTAATAACAAAAATATCTTAATGATAAAATGTTTCTTTCTCCATATCAAAAATTTTCTAAATTTATTGAATTGCAGTCATGTAACATTTGTTTAAATGTGCTGTATTAACATCAAACTGTATAAAGTAGGCACCAAAGAGACAAAAAATATCAAATACAGTGTTATTCTTATTTTATTTGAGGAAAACACTCGTAAAAACAATTCTTTTAAATGTTTATTCCTTACTTATGCAGGTAATGTTACAAATGTATTATTATTTTTGTCATTTATTGTTTATAGCCAGATTTTTATCTACTGAATGCATTTTAACCAAAAAATAAGTTGTTTTGAAATTTCTTAAATAATTTATTTGATCCAATTTGTTTGTAATTTAATATATATCAGTTGCCATTTTCATAGGTTTCTATATAAATAAACATATATTTATGCATTTGAAAGCATGTGCATTCCTCAATGATATACATGTAACACAAACTGTTGGTCAATTAATGTCTCATCAACATGCAATGATGCTTGGGCTTCATTTATAAACAAGTTCATTGTAAAATTAAGAAGAGTGCGATCAAAACGCAGGGATTGTAGAGGTGTGTGAATTTCTTACGATATCAAGATATATGGAATCAACAAAGTGTAATAAATGACCCTTAGACAAACACTTCCACCCAGGTAGAATATTGCCCCATTGTTGACATATACCAAGAAAATTTTGATATTTGGACTGTGAGTATATGTCAAAATAAGTAGGGTTGTTGACATTATTTAAATTGACATATCTGAGTCTTGCAAATAATCATTTATATATAGGAAACTATATAGGGATTGTGGATGGACATCAATATATCCAATGTCAATATACTGAAGTTTACCTGTACATTGTATATGCAAAAGTAGTGAACATTTCGGGGTTGAATGATGTTGGCCTTACTCAAGGAACTCGAATAATTATTTATTTAAAAAACAGATATATTTTTCTTACCGAAGAATCCTTTGACCAGTTGGATCAGCCTCCATTTTCTGTTTGATGGAACGAAGAGCCCATGTTCCTGTAGTTTCACCAAGTGTGGCAATCATATCTGTCATAAAGATTTAATTTTATACATGTTTTACCAAGCTGATGATGCTTATAACAATAATACAATAATAAAATATTTCACTTGTCAGTAAGAGATTCAAAAAATGTAATGGACCAGACCAGGTGTTCAGATCTGCACCCCTGAACTCTTTGCTATCTGGCCACTAGCAAGCAACCTGCCCAACCACTTTAAAGGTCTTTGTCCTTGAAGAATCCAGCTCAGGCTCATGCAGTGCCATGCCTGTTAGGTTTTCCATTTGTTTTTCCCTGAGCATGGCACAGCAGCACTTTGTATCTGATTTGATTGTAAAGAGATGCCAATTTTATTTGTTTTCAGTACAAATTTATAATAGTTACCATCTCTGCCTGGATCCAGAAGGGACATTCCTGCTGAGCCAATAGATAGAAGCACTTTCTGTAGATTAGTTGTTGGAATGTGTCCTGGGTATAGTTCATCATACTCCAGTTTGCGCACTCTCAGCTGACCATTTCCATCTACATACATCCTGTCATCGTTTTCTGCAAATAAAACAAGAGGCCATGGGCCACAAAGCTCACCTGAGTAACTTTGGCCCTGCTTTCACCAGATTTCCACTTGTAATACTCATTGTGGCCCCACACTACCCTAGGGGGCCATGATTTGAACAATTTAGAATCTACCCTACCTCAGGAAGCTTTCACATAAGTTTCAGCTTTTCTGGTCCTAAGGTTCTTGAGAAGACGACTAAAAAATTTTTTTTCTGTAAGTTTCAATGTAAAACTTAGATTCCCTATTGTGGCCCCACCCTACCACCAAGGACCATGACTGGAACAATTAAGAATCTACTCTACCCCTGAATGTTTCCACATAAGTTTCAGCTTTTCTGGCCCTGTGGTTCTTGAGAAGATTTTTAAAGATTTTTCCATTATATTTCAATGTAAAACTTGGATTACCTATTGTGGCCCCACCTACTCCCCAGGGGCATGATTTGAACAATTTAGAATCTATGCTACCCCAGGATGCTTCCACATAAGTTTCAGCATTTCTTGCCCAGTGGTTCTTGAGAAGAAGATTTTTTAATGACCCCACCCTATTTTTGTCTTTTCTTGATTATCTCCACTTGGAAGGGGAATTGGCCCTTCATTTTAACAATATATATTCCCCTTTACCCAAGGATGCTTTGTACCAACTTTGGTTGAAATTGGCCCCGTGGTTCTTGAGAATAAGATGAAAATGTGAAAAGTTTACAGATGGACGGACGATTGACAACACGTGATCAGAAAAGCTCACTTGAGCTTTCAGCTCAGGTGAGCTAAAAAGAGAGACTTTCAATTAAAAACACCTTTTTTTATTTAAAAAAAATGTATAGAGATATCAGTGTCTTTCTCATTTTAATATGAACTTGCTTTTATTCTCAAAACAATCAGAAAATTATGTATATCAGATTAATAGGTTAATTCAGTACAGTATTAATTTTCCCATTAATATTATTATTATTACTAAGATAAAGTATGATTTTAATTTAAATAATTTATTTTTTGACAAAAACCACATGTGGCACAAGTCATACAAATAATATACAAATATAGTAGCACAGATTTCCATATATTAAATGTATGAAGTTAGAAATATCTTTTATCTTTTCTGCACGATTTTCAACTTTTGATAACCCTGATGATGAGACTATACCTGCTAAACTTTAGGTATATTAGGGATGCCGCAGCTCACTTTTACAGAGTTATTCAATCTTAGTAATCTAGACTGTATTCTTTTGCCTATTTTTTTAGCTCTACTGGTCAGACCAGAAGAGCTTATGTGATAGTAAGGTGTCCATCATCCATCTGTCTGTCTGTCTAGCTGTCCGTCCATGTGTAAACAATTTTTCAAAACGCTACTCCTACTACAGTTTTGATCTGATTTCAGTATAACTTGGCACACGAGTAGACTACACTAAGATACATAATTCTGTGTATCGGTTTTTGATTTCAATGAATGGCATTGCCATGGTTACTAAAAAAGAAATTTCTTTGGAATACTTTCAAAACGATACTCCTCCTACAGTTTAGATCTGATTTCAGTATAACTTGGCACACAAGTAGACTATACTAAGATACATAATTATATATATCGGTTTTTGATTTCAGTGAACGGTGTTGCCTTGGTTACTAAAAATAGAAATTTCTGTGAAAAACATTCAAAATGCTACTCCTCCTACAGTTTTGATCTGATTTCATTATAACTTGGCATACAAGTAGACTTTAATAAGATACATAATTCTGTGTATCAGTTTTTGATTTCAATGAACGGTGTTGCCATGTTTACTAAAAATAAAAATTTCTTGGAAATACTTTCAAAACGCTACTTTTCCAACAGTTTTGATCTGATTTCAATATAACTTGGCACACAAGTAGACTATACTAAGATACATCATTCTGTGTATCAGTTTTTGATTTCAATGAACGGAGTTGCCATGCTTACTAAAAAAAGAAATTTCTGTGAAAAACTTTCAAAATGCTACTCCTCCTACAGTTTTGATCTGATTTCAATATAACGTAACAAGTAGACTTTAATAAGATACAGTAAAACTCGTTTAGTACGAACACGGATATAGCGAATTTACGGATATAGCAATGTTTTTTTGCAATCCCTGGCAAAATTCTTAACAATTCCTTGTAAAACTTAATGGATATAATGAATTTGAATTCGAATTTACTGTTATAGCGAACTGATTTTGTATCCCCTAGACGTTAAAAATTATGCAATTCACATCTTTTATAGCGAATTTTCATAGGTTTAAGAATTTAAAATATTGAACTATACAAAACTAATTTTGTAAGTTTTTTTATTTTTGAAACTCAATTTAACCAAAAAAACTTTGGAACTCCAAGTTAGTTTTTATACTTTATACTTCACTAAATACGGTAGTCACACTTAAAGGAAAAAAATCTATATTACGAATTTGCTACATATTCTTTAAGGAATTCATTATATGGATATAACGAATTACGGATATAGCAAAGTAAATTCGGAAGTTCCTAGAACTTCACTATAGCCGAGTTTTACTGTACACATTTCTGTGTATCAGTTTTTGATTTCAATGAATGGTGTTGCCATGGCTAGTAAAAATAGAAATTTCTGTGAAATACTTTCAAAATGCTACTCCTACTACAGTTTTGATCTAATTTCATTATAACTTGGCACACAAGTAGACTACACTATGATACATAATTCATTGTATCAGTTTTTGATTTCAATGAATGGTGTTGCCATGGTTACTAAAAACAAAACTTTCCTTGAAAAACTGTCAAAATGCTACTCCTTCTACATTTTTTGTCTGATTTCAGTATAACTTGGCATACAAGTAAACTACACTGAGATACATAATTGTTGTTATTATGTTCCCCAAACGGAGTTTGGGAACATATTGTTTTTACTCTGTTTCTTATTATTATTATTATTAGGTCTTACGTTTTCAACGGAAGACCTATAGTGATTCTACTGTTTCTTATTATTAGGTCTTTCCACCTTTCTGTGGAAAGACCTATTGGTTTTCTTCTGTTTCTTATTATTCTTCTTATTTTTCCGCCGCAAGATTTTGAGTTTCAAGATTTATCGAAAAGATTTATAGTCTATGAGAATGAACTCCGTAAAAGATTTTTGCAGTTGACCCTGCGTATATGAACTTTGACCCCTCGAGGAGTTACATCCCCTTTCGCAATAAAAGCTTGTTATCGCTACTTCTTTGAAACCGTAAACCATAGAGATACGAAACCTTCACCAATGTCCTCGACTAATTTAGGGGACTCTTCAATCTATTCATTGCGAAAGTATTCGTCAACCCCTTCAAGGAGTTATTGCCCCTCCAAGTTTTTGATTTTTAGAAATAATTTAAAATTTTTAAAACAATAAGTCGTAAAGACATGGGACCATTGCATAAGATTCATTGACCTCAGACCTTAAAATATATGCAAAGGTCAAAGGTCAAGGTCATTCGAAATATGAGAAATTAAGCTCTTTTTATATCTCTTTTGTCTTTCAACATATACTGATTATCTTTGCATCTATAATATGTCCTTCTAAAACTATTTCAAAGATTTCATTCTTGTCCCCCGAGCTTGACCCATTCAAAAGTTGTCACCCCTTTTGCAACAAAACCTTGTTATCGCTACTCCTCCGAAACCGTAAACCGTAGAGATTCCAAACCTTCATCAGTGTCTTTGACTCATTTAGTGCTCTCTTCATTCTATCATTGCGAAAGCATTCTTTGGTCCCTTGTATGAGTTACTGCCCCTGAAAGTTTACGCTACTTACATTTAATGATCTTATGTTTAAAACGGTGTATCCTAGAGACATGGGACCAACTGCATCGGCATACTTGACCTTTGACCTTGAAATATAGGTCAAGGTCAAAGGTCAAGGTCATTTAAAAACGTAAGAAATCCCTTATATATGTGTAAAATATAGCAATTCGCCAAATGACCTTGAACTTTGACCTTGACCTTTGACCTTGACATTGGGTCAAATGGAAAAGTTAGGACATGCATCCGGCTCCAGTATCAGGTAAAAATACAGAAAGTAAAGATTTCTCTTTTTTTCTTTTTTCTTTTTTTGTATGACCTTGACCTTTGACCTTGACCTTTGACCTTGACTCAAAGGTCACAATAAGGCTTAAGGATGTGGAAGTAGTTACAATTCTTAGTTTGAAAGAGGCATAAAATAAATAATTCACCCCCCCCCCCTTCTTAAAAAAAAAAAAAAAATCACATCAACAACAATGTAGAATATTACTCTAGAATTCAAACCAGACCTCGGATCGACACCAGATTTGGTACAAATGTAGTACAGACCTCAGAGAAACTTTCTGGAGAGTTTTACGGTGAGTCTTGTAAGTTTATAGAGGTCATGAAGTTTCACGGCAAAAACTACAAGTTCTGTTGTGTTTGAAATTTAAGTGCAGGTGAACGAAGAAATGATCTAAACCTTTTATCGGCTATTTCTTCAGATGTCGTTAGTAGCATTTAATTCTCCTGATATGATACGACATTTTAATACCAAGCATTCTCTCTTTCTTTTACATTTGGAATTTATTTGATTTTTATTTAGAATTAATCAGTTTCCAGAAATAGCGATTTTCGGTATATTAAAAACAATTCTCGCTTTCATTGTCGTGTTTCCCTTCTAAAAATGCATGTTGGGAATTTAATTTGGGCTACACATATTTAATTTAACCCAAAGAAATGCTTATTTAAATGTTTCATATTTATTTCAGGATATTCAGCCAGAAATGTTAAAATCCGAACCCGATCTTTTAAGCTTACAACGAAGCTATTTACAAAAATTCAGCATGCTCACAATATCGATGAATCGGGCTTACAGTCCATTAATACATTTTCATTAGGGAACAGTGTTAACGTTTTCTCACGCAGCCGGTCCCTTGTTAGGTCTTTCCACCTTTCTGTGGAAAGACCTCTTGAAATGCTTATGTTTATTATTATTATTAGGTCTTTCCACCTTTCTGTGGAAAGACCTCTTGAAATGCTTATGTTTATTATTATTATTAGGTCTTTCCACCTTTCTGTGGAAAGACCTCTTGAAATGCTTATGTTTATTATTATTATTATTAGGGCTTTCCACCTTTCTGTGGAAAGTCCTATTGAAATTGTTCTGTTTATTATTATTATTATTTTTCCGCCGCGTGTTTTTGAGTTTCAAGATTTATCGAAAAGATTCATGGTCCATAAGAATGTACTTGGTAAAAGATTTTTGCAGTTGACCCTGCGTATATGAACTTTGAACCCTCGAGGAGTTATAACCCCTTTCGCAATAAATCCTTGTTATCGCTACTCCTCCGAAACCGTAAACCCTAGAGTTACGAAACCTTCACCGATGTCTTCGACTACTTAAGAATACTTTTAAATCTTGGTATTGCGAAATGATAGATCGAGCACTTTGAAGAGTAATTGCCCCCTGAAAGTTTTTGTTCTTTATGTATAATGAAAAAAATTTAAACGATTAATCGTAGAGACACGAAACCAACTGCATTGGATTCTTCATCATTTGACCTTCAAAATCTGTTCAAGGTCAAAGGTCAAGGTCACTCTAAATATGAGAAATATAGCTCTTTTAAAATCTCTTTTGTCTTACAACATATATTACATAACATTAAATACATCATATGTCCTTTTAAAACTATTTTCAGATTTCACTTTTCAACCCCTAAGCCTGACGCATTAAAAAGTTCTTGCCCCTTGTGCGAAAAACCTTGTTATCGCTACTCCTCCGAAACCATTGACCGTAGAGATGCGAAACCTTCGACAGTGTCTTCGACTACTTTAGAAACTTTGACCTTGAAAATTAGGTCAAGGTCAAAGGTCAAGGTCATCCAAAATACGAGAAATACAGAATATATGAAAGGGGGGGGGGGTGTTAAACCAATATAAATGTATGAAATAAACTATTCCACGCTTTAATTATCTTGTTTTCTTCTTAAAATGCATGTAGATCATTTTATTTATCATAGCTGCATTTAATATAACCCACATGGAAGCTTGTTTCATTCAGGAATCTTCTTACTGAGCCTGCAACAATCTTAGGATCCGCAGTCAGGTCGCTTTGAGTCCAGTCCATGTTTTCCTATATGACGACCTACATACCATTAGCCTCGAGTCCGATTTATTTCATCGGCACTTTT
This sequence comes from Saccostrea echinata, assembly GCF_033153115.1. Taxonomy (NCBI): domain Eukaryota; kingdom Metazoa; phylum Mollusca; class Bivalvia; order Ostreida; family Ostreidae; genus Saccostrea; species Saccostrea echinata. The sequence continues at coordinate 7,265,268 of NW_026889805.1, read as the reverse complement.
CTAAGTAGTTTAACTAAATCAGAACATTTAACACCTCAAATTAAACCTTCGAATGCACAGTGCACAAAAATAGAATTACGATATGCACAGTAAAACACATGTCATGCATGCATTGTACTTCCATGGTAACTATGTAAACAAATGCCATCAACACGGAAGCAAAAAGAAAAGAGAGAGAGAGAGAGAGAGAGAAAGGAAGAGAGAAGAAGAGAAAGGAAGAGAGAAGGGGAAAGAGAGAAAAATTGGCCCCTAAATCGCCAAAAAAAAAAAAAAAAAAAAAAAAAAAAAAAACATCTTTTTTTGGAGCTGCGCGAAGACCTTTTGAACTCTACGGAGAAACGAGCCCGAGTATAAATCTATAGCAAAAGACGAATTTTTGAGTTTATTTATTTTCTTGTATTTTTCTTCTTCTTTCTTTTGTTCTTTTGAAAGCCAAATGATATGGAAACATGTTTCTCAAAACTATTCAATTCCGATAACTATGTTGTACAACAATTTTTTTAAAATTCCAAAATAGGTAGTTTACTGCATACATCTTCATCCGAATTCGTGGCGTAGTGGTTAGCGCGTCTGCCTTTCAAGCTAAGGGTTCTGAGTTCGATCCCTGCTGGAAGAACTTTTTTTTTTTTTTTTTTTTTTTTTTTGGCATTTTTCTTCTTTTTTTACAGCCCAAATTACATGGAAACACTTAAAAAGGTGGAAAGACCTCTAATTGTTCTGTGAACAATTAGTCTACTAGTTATTATTATTATTCTTATTTTTTTGACTTTCTAATTTTGTGCACGCGATTTCTCGAAGACTATTGGATGGATTTACATGAAATTTTTAGGAAAAGTGTGTTGTAATATGAACTTGATCTATCTGAGAGATTTTTTGGAAATTTCCTTCCGGTGCCAAGTTACAGACCATTTTCTGATTTCAAAATGACATTTTGTCCGCGGATAATCTCAAGAACGACAAGAGATATCAATGTGAAACTTTCAGGGATTATAGTTCGTGATAGGTACTAGCCGGGTCACTACTTTTCGTTCGTCGTCGGCACTTCCGGTCGCCTACGGAAGTGATCAAAGAAATCGTAAAATTTCAACTTTCCTTTTTTAAATCAATACTTACATCAAATTATTGGATCTCTTTTGTAGTTTCCAAATATGTTGGTCCCACCGGAAACAAAAACATCAACTTCCGGTTATAAGAGAAAAACTACATAATTTGAATATTTTTCTTTCCCATTAATATCTTTTGTAGATAAAGTATTTGAAATGAATTTTAAATATGTTATTCAGAGTGCAAATGTCTAGAGTAACGTCAAATATCTTTGTAAAATTCACTTCCGGTCGCGTGTTTTCCTGTCCTCAAAATGAGAAGTTGTCTGAGCATGATCTCGGAAACGGTAAGAGATTATGACACCAAACTTTTATGAGCAACAGACCTTAAGATGTCGGCAAAACCATTTGGGTTAAGAGCGTCAGTCGTCACTTCCGGTCGTCACAGGAAGTGATCAAAGAAAATGAAAATTTCAACTTTTTTTTTTTAATTTAAAATTGCATCACTTTATTGCATCTTTTTCGCAGATTAGAAAGATGTTTGTCCTCCCACCGGAAACAAATACGACAACTTCCGGTTAGAAGAAAAAAACTAAATAATTTGAGTTTTTTAATTTCCCGTAAATATTCTTTATAGATAAATTATCTGAAATGAATTTTAAATGTGCTATTGAGAGTGCAAATGTCTAGAGTACCCTTAAATATTTTTTCAAAAATTCACTTCCGGTCGCGTGTTTTCCTGTCCTCAAAATGAGAAGTTGTCTGAGCGAGATCTCAAAAACAGGTAAAAGATTAAAACATCAAAATTTTAAGAGTAATGGACGTTGAGGGGTAGGTGAAACCATTTGGGTTAAACGCGTCAGTCGTCGCTTCCGCTTCTCACAGGAAGTGATCAAAGAAATAAAAAAATTTAACTTTTCTTTTTTAAATTAAAACTTACATGACTTTATTGCATTTTTTTTGCTGTTTTGAAATATGTTAGATTCCACCGGAAACAAAAACGTCAACTTCCGGTTTTAGGAGATAAACTACGTTATTCTTATATTTAACTTTCTCATAAATATCGCTTATCGATAAAGTACCTGAAATGATTTTATGCATGTTGTAGATACTGCAAATGTCTGGAGAAAAGTCAGAGATTTTTTATAAAATTCACTTCCGGTCACGTGTTTATCTGTTCTAAAAATTAGAATTTAATCCTACAATATTGTTCGGCTACAGTAAACGACTGAGGACTAAAACTTTCAGGACTGATATTTAGTCATCAGTTTATTTGAATCGTGAGAAAATCTTGCATCGCCGTTACTTCCGGTCGTGAAAGGAAGTGATGTAAAAAAGTGAATGGTTAATGGTTAGCACATTGGATTTTCACACTGACGATTAGGGTTGAATCTCCAGAGTGTCTGAATTTCTTTTATCACTTTTTCAGCTTGAATTTTCGTTTTTATTTTCAGAATCGGACGGAAGACCTCTCATTGCTCGCAATGAGTTTCTAGTTATTATTATGTTCCCCAAACGAAGTTTGGGAACATATTGTTTTTACTCTGTTTCTTATTATTATTATTATTAAGGTCTTCCGTTTTCACGGAAGACCTTATAGTGATTCTACTGTTTCTTATTATTATTATTATTATTATTATTTTTTTGACCAAATTTTGTGCAGGCGTTTTCTCGAAAACTATTCAGTGGTTTTTCGTGAAACTTTCAGGAAAAATTAGTCATTGTATGAACTTGTTTCATCACAAGGAAATTTTGGAAAATTCCATTTTGGTTCCAAGTTACGGGCAATTTCCTGATTTTAAAATGAAATTTTGTCCTCGAATGTTCTCAAGAATAACTAAAGATATGAACTGGAGACTTATTGGAGAGCATAGAACGTGACTTCTAAATTTGTGGAATCACATTTTCGTTCGTCGTCGGCACTTCCGGTCGTTTACGGAAGTGATCAAAGAAATCATAAAATTTCAACTTTCTTTTTTTAAATCAATACTTACATCACATTATTGCATCTCTTTTGTAGTTTCGAAATATGTTGGTCCCACCGGAAACAAAAACGACAACTTCCGGTTATAAGAGAAAAACTACATAATTTTAGTATTTTTCTTTCCCATTAACATCCTTTGTAGATAAAGTTTTTGAAATGAATTTTAAATATGTTATTCAAACTGCAGATATCTAGAGTAACATCAAATATCTTTGTAAAATTCACTTCCGGTCGCGTGTTTTCCTGTCCTCAAAATGAGAAGTTGTCTGAGCAAGATCTCGGAAACGGTGAGAGATTAAGACACCAAACTTATATGAGCAACAGACCTTAAGATGTAGGCAAAACCATTTGGGTTCAGAGCGTCAGCCGTCACTTCCGGTCGTCACAGGAAGTGATCAAAGAAATCGAAAATTTCAACTTTTCTTTTTTTAATTAAAAATTGCATCACTTTATTGCATCTTTTTCGCAGATTCGAAAGATCTTGGTCTCACCGGAAACAAAAGCGACAACTTCCGGTTATAAGAGAAAAACTACATAATTTGAGTATTTTACTTTTCCATCAATATTTTTTTCTAGAAAAAGTATCTGAAATGAATTTTAAATATGTTATTCAGACTGCAAATGTCTAGAGTAATCGTAAATATCTTTCAAAAATTCACTTCCGGTCGCATGTTTTCCTGTCCTCAAAATGTGAAGTTGTCTGAGCGAGATCTCAAAACTAGGTAAAAGATTAAAACACCAAACTTTTATAAGTAATAGACCTTGAGGAGTAAGCAAAACCATTTGGGTTAAACGCGTCAGTCGTCACTTCCGCTTGTCACAGTAAGTGATCAAAGAAATCTAAAAAAAAATTAACTTTTCTTTTTTAAATTAATCCTTGCATCACTTTATTGCATCTCTTTCGCTGTTTAGAAATATGTTAGATTCCACCGGAAACAAAAACGTCAACTTCTGGTTTTTGGAGATAAACTACTTTACTTTGGTATTTAACTTTCTCATAAATATTGCTCATCGATAAAGTACTTGAAATGACTTTATGTATGTTGTATATATTGCAAATGTCTAAAGAAAAGTCAAAGATTTTTATAAAATTCACTTCCGGTCTCTTGTTTACCTGTTCTCAAAATTAGAATTTGATCTCACAATATTGCTCGGCAACAGTAAACGACTGAAGTCTAAAACTTTCAAGACTGATGGTCAGTCATCAGTTATATGAATCGTGAGAAAATCTTGTATAGCCGTTACTTCTGGTACTTCCGGTCGTGACCGGAAGTGATGTAAAAAATGAATGGTTAACGTTAGCAAGTTGGATTTTCACGCTGACGACAAGGGTTAAATTTACAGAGTGTCTGAATTTCTTTTATCTCTTTTTCAGCTTGAATTTTTGTTTTTATTTTCAGAATCGGACGGAAGACCTCTCATTGCTCGCAATGAGTTTCTAGTTATTATTATTTTTCTTCCTGGGTACTTTTTTGTCTGTGAGTGATCTCCGAAACTATACATCCGATTGAGTTGAAACCTTTTTAGGGTTAATAGGAATGTTATGTAGATTTGCGGAACGAAGGTCATTTTGCCCGCACGTGCATGCACGTGCGTGCGCGTGCAATGAGTAAAATGAGAAATATACTTGATATAGCCATAACTTTCATATCTTTTGATGAAATACTTTGATACTCAGAATATAAGGATATATTAATAGTGTAGACAAGATGACATGGTCAGAATGCACATGCATGCACGTGCGCGCATGCGCATTGATTGAAATAACCAATACAATTGATATAGACTTTACTTGTACATTTTTTGATGAATTGCTTTGAAACTCAGAATATAAATATATATTAGAAGTGTATACAAGAAGACTTGATCAGCGCACACATGCATGCACGTGCGTGCGCGTGCAATAAGTAAAATGAGAAATATACTTGATATAGCCATAACTTTCATATCTTTTGATGAAATGCTTTGATACTCAAGATATCAGGATATATTAATAGTGTAGACAAGATGACATGGTCAGAATGCACATTCATGCACGTGTGCGCATGCGCAATGATTACAATAACCTATACAAATGATATAGACTTAACTTGTATATTTTTTGATGAATTGCTTTGAAACTCAGAATATAAATATATATTAGAAGTATAGACAAGATGACATGATCAATGCGCACATGCATGCATTTGCATGCACGTGCGTGCGCGTGCAATGAGTAAAATGACCAATATACTTGATATAGCCAGAACTTTTACATTTTTTGATGTAATGCTTTGATACTCAGAATATATAGACATATTATAAATGTAGACAAGACAACATTGTCAACATGCATATGCATGCACGTGCGCGCGCATGCAATGCTAAAATGACCAATATACTTGATATAGCTGTAACTTTCATACTTTTTCATGAAATGATTTGATATCCGAAATATATAGATATATTAATAGTGTTGACAAGATGACACGATCATCATGGACATGATAGATATACTTAATATAGCCGAATTTTTTTTATCTTTTAATGAAATTTGAATATAAAGATGTATTAAAAGTGTAGACAAGTTGACATGGTCATTTTGTACATGCATGCCCGTGCGTGCGAGTGTAATGCGTAAAAAAAAGCCCAATATACTTGATTGCCTTATTTAATGAAGCTTACAGGGAATAAGACACCAAAAGGAAGTTGGGGAGCGTTTGGGGAACATCTGTAACGGTCCCCGTTACAATTAATACTAGTTATTGTTCTTTTTTCTTCTTATTTCTTCTCCGGTACTTTTTTGTCCGCGAGTGTTCTCGGAAACTGCTCATCCAATTGAGTTAAAACCTTTTTAGGGTTAATAGGCATGTTATGTAGATTTGCGGAACAAAGGTCATTTTGCGCGCACGTGCATGCACGTGCGTGCGCGTGCAATGGGTAAAATGACCAATATACTTGATATAGCTGTAATTTTTATATTTTTTGGTGAAATGCTTTGATACTCAGAATATAAGGATATATTAAAAGTGTGAACAAGATGACATGGTCAACATGCACATGCATGCGCGTGCGCGCACGCGCAAAGCGTAAAATGACCAATTTACTTGATAATATCGTAACTTTTATACTTTTTGATGAAATGCTTTGATACTCAAAATATTTATATATATAGAAAGAGTAGACAAGATGACATGGTCATCATGCACATGCATGCATATGCATGCACGTGCGCGCGCGTGCAATGTGTTAAATGACCAATATGCTTAATATAGCCGTAACTTTTATATTTTTTGATGAAAAGCTTTGATACTATGAATTAACAGACATATTATAAGTGTACACAAAATGGCATGGTCATTATGAACATACATGCATGTGCGCGTGTGCGCAATGCTAAGATGACCAATATGCTTGATTTAGCCGGAACTTATATATTTTTTGATGAAATGTTTTGATACTGAGAATATAAAGATGCATATATAGTATAGACAGGATGACATGGTCATCCTGCACATGCATGCACGTGTGCGCGCGTGAAATGCAAAAAATGACCAATATACTTCATTGCCTTATTTAATGAAGCTTACAGGAAAAAAGTCACCAAAAGGGAGTTGGGGAGCGTTTGGGGAACATCTGTAACGGTCCCCGTTACAATTATAACTAGTTGTTTTTGATTTTGTTGAGTGATGTTGCAATGTATAACACAACGACTTGGACACGGTTATATAGATATATTTATTAAGTCACAGTTGTACAATAGACGTCATGTAGATGAACAGTTAAAACAAATTGTCAGCACAGCTTCTAAGTAAGAGTTCTTAGTACAAATCACTAGTACTGTTAACTACTACAGTTCACTTGTAGTCTTACTAGTACAATCGCTAGTACAGTGCAATGGTTACTTAAATTGAAATTTCTGTAAAATTGCTTTGAAGGGCCACTCCTCCTACAGTTTTAGTCTGAATGCAATAAATCTTGCTACAAAAAGATTAAACCAAGGATCATTATTCTATGTATTGCTGTTGCAAAGTTTCAAGTCCAAGTGCTCTTTTTATCTTCTTTTATAAGTAAACCAGTAGAGCTACAGCCTACAGTCTGGTCAGAGACTCCTCGCGAGCCAGGGGTCCTGAGTCAACACGTTGCCATTGGACCCCTGGCATATTTCATTCAATATTTGTGTGCTGACTGTAGCGACGTCTTTCGGAAAAATTACAAATCTTGATTGTTTTTCTTATCTCTCAACCAATCACATTATTTATAAGCCATTCTATGATAAACAATTTGTAACACGTGCATTTGAGGTGTCAACTGAATCCTTATCTAACTATTTATGAAAGCTTTAATTTGATTGGTGCTTCTCAATGAGAGAAGCAAGCCCACGAATATTGAATGAAATATGCCAGGGGTCCCATGGCAACATATTGACTCAGGACCCCTGGCTTGCAAGGATGGGTCAGAGACTTCTGGTTCACTTCTGCGTAACTTTTGTTCATGTAAATCTCTTTATTTATTTATTTTTTCATTTATTTTGTTCATGCAAATCTTGTTTATTCATTTTTTCATTTATTTATTTATAACTGTTATCATTATTTTTTTTCTAATTTATTATCTACTATAATGTTGTAAATATGTTTGATGTACATTGTAATGCTGATTTTGAATCTCTGTTTTGGAGGAAATAAAGAAAGAATGAATGGCAATATCTTATGGAACATGTTAATGAGAAACATTTAATGACCTTCACATGTCAACAAGGGGAACGACTAAGCTCTTGATTTAAATTTTTTAAGATGACAGAGACTGAATGAAAAAGAAACAGCATCAAAATTATCCTTTGGTGCATACAGTTGCTTTTTTTTCTCAAAGTATGAGAAATGATTGAGAAACAACAAAATGAGATTCCGCCAAAAAAGACTTTTAGATATCAAAAACAAAAAGGGGGCTTAGAGCTTCTGCTTTTCATTTAAATTTAAATAACAGATGCTGAGTGCAACAGAAATACCTCAACTTTGGTAAGATTTATGTCCCGCAGTCTGCTATCTCACAGTAATCTATGAAGTCTTGACAGATTTCATTAGGTTTTAGGGTCTTAAACTCTTAAACTGAATGAGAGATAAATTAGACAAATCTGTTTAAATTGACTTTAGAGTCTCCACCCCTTGCACTCTGTAACTCCATTGTGAAGCCTCCATCCTACGCATTTTACACCAAGCCATTTATCGGTAATTTAAAAATTGGTATAATGCATGATTCATATAAATCTTAAATTGAATCTTTGGGTAGACTTTACTTTACCGGTCCCCAGATCCGCAAGATCCGCGCGCTCATTGCACTATGACGTAAGATTTACGTCACTCAACTGATTAGGGTTGGTTTTGCACATTTTTCGACTGGTTAGGGTTAGTCTTGCACCCACCTGAAAGATTAGGGTTAGTCCTTGCACAAGTTTTCGACTGATTAGGGTTAGTCTGGCATCCATCCGAGAGATTAGGGTTAGTCCTCGCACATGGGTTAGTCTAGCATGGTTTAGCATCCGCCTTGGAGATGTGGGTTAGTCCTCGCATACCATCCAAGAGATTAGGGTCAGTGTCTTGTTCTTTTAGATTATTAAGATATTCAGTTGCATCTGTGTTTTTTGCAAGATCTTTATTCAGCTTCAACAACATCTCGTCGGTTTGTTTACATGAAAAAAATGGCTAAGTACTAAAGAAACGGCACTAAGCATGCGCCACACGCGCTTCGTTCACAATTATTTTTTGTCTCCTTTTCACTGAATAAATAATATTTATTACTTTTTTTCAGAGAACGAGGTTAAAAACTTCATTTAAAAACGAAGTTTTAAACTAAACTTTTAACCGTAGAATTCGATTTTGGGGTCAAAAAGGCTTAAAACCTCATATTTTTAATTTTTTTCGATCGCTCACGCGATCTCATATATACTGAAGTCGCCTACGGCGACACTATAGTTTAGCGCGTTTTTCTGGGGACCGGTAAAGTAAAGTCGTTCCGAATCTTTCGAGAGATGCTGTGATTGTTTGGCAGTTTTGATTTGATAGTAAAATATGCCTTCCTTGCCCTACCTGCTAAATTTCAATTTACCATTATTTTTCAGATGATACATATTCATCAACAAAATCAATATAACATTTTCATTATACCTCATTGTTTTACACCTAAAACAAATCATGCAAACTACATGTATACGGATTTAATACAAAAACAAATTTCTGAAGCTACTGTACATTTATTCGATTAAAGAATTATTTTGCTTTGGCAATGTTATGTCAAACATATGTATTACTGAGGAAATTCGGAACACTTGCCTTCTTGGTTCTTCGTTGCCAGAGTCCTAGTAATTGGAATTAAATGAACCTTTGTTCTGTTCTGTCTTAAAAAACAATATCTTGAGAAAGTTAGGCACTTCCGTAAATGGTTTCCAGTCATAACTTTCAATTTATCTCAACTTGTTTTAGTTTTCGCTGATCGTACGAGTTAACTACATATTACGAAAATGTCTAAGTAAGACTTATCTAAATTTTCACCCAAAACGAAAACAAACAGTCATGTTGCAAAATCAAAGTTCCAAATTTCAAACTTAATGTTTGGAGGAACTTATGGTTTGAAGGATGATCATTTTCATTTAGAGGTTTAGTAGAGCTTTGCGTTAACTCACCTTCATATGTCAACTTACTGTAATATGTAAGTAATCATGGACTTTCTCCCGGTTAAAAAATATCTTTTAAACAAATTAATGCCCAGTAAGAAAGTAATTATCCTGCCAATATTTTTTAGACATTATTTTCGCCGACACAAGTCTGAACATACATACAGTATTCATCCCTTTTCTTTTGCATCTTTATATTCGCGTCATAAGATGTCTTAAAATATTTGTTGTAACCTTTAATGTGTAAAGTATACTATAAATAGCACAGGCGTTTGTTTCATACAGTACGGTAGTTTTCTACTATACAATTGTATAGTAGAAAACTAGTGTACTGTATGAAACAAACGCCTGTGATAAATAGGTCTGGTACAATCACTGGATTTAGCTATCTGTATCTGTGTAGGCTGTACATCACAGAATCCTCTTGGGCTTTAATGTGACGGGGTGGGGGGGGGTATGCATTTAGTCACGGCGTTGTTGTAACGCAGACTTGAAGCTCTCTAGCTTTGGGGCGCAGACAACTTCCTCTTCCAGGTGGTTCCAGTCTATTGCAGTGCGCACAAAGAAAGAATTCTTGTATTGGTCTGTTTTTGTGTTTGGTATTTACACTGCTTTGCTGTTGTTCCTTACTCTACTGTCTATTATATTTGTAGCTTGAATTACCTACCGTAGCTTTATTTAGCTACTTGAAGTAGCTTTATATAGCTGTTTCAGTGCAACTTTTCACAATTTTGCTTTATTTTATTTAAATAGACAAAAAATCACAAGTATATGACTACTAATAGTCATCCTAGACAGTTCTAAAAATGCAATTCAAGGCAAAGATTGTTTAAACATTGCTGCTTTTGAACATTTCAAAGCAAAAGTTTGAGTATCTATACACAACCTTGTGTGCAGTGAGGCACGGATAAGTATGATTACTTCACATAAATCAAATAGATTGTGTTAAATTATGACCAATCAATATCATGTTAACCTGAACTGGCCTTCTTTGATATTTCATTCAACAAGTAACTGTATGGTCACAATTTACTGTTGTATATAGCCCCAAAACTTTTTAGAGCTTTGATTGCAATTGCCTTGAAAGAGACACACCTTCAAGAGTGATTTTCTCATGAATTGTTTTTTGATCAGTTCAAAATTGAAATTTATCACTGCATCACTGCATTTTCTGCTCATTCTGAAAAAATTCTAATCTAAAATAAGAAAAAGGTATAATTTAGTAGCTAAATAAAGCTACTTCAGATGGGTAAATAAAGCTAATATGTAGGCAATTCAAGCTACATAGCTAAATCTAGTGATTGTACCAGACCTAATAAACTGATAAAGGAAGAAAAGAAAGAGATACGTGTAACAAAATTATAGAATTAATATAACAAATCATAAATGACATTTTACTTGGTAATATATATATACCAGGGGTATAAAGATATGTACAGAAGTGAAAATATATGAAATGTACCCTTGTGCTCATATGCTGACAATAATAAACATGATCTCTTTGTATCTGTAACTGATAGGTAACAGCACTATGTCAAAGACAATAACTTGTTCAATTCTTGACTTTTTGGAATCTTTTTGTGTCTATACATGGAGACAATGTATACATTTAAAATTTAAAAAAGAAAACAATTTCAGTGTAGCATTTATCATGTGTTTATCAAAGTTTGCCCTCTATCTGTCTCTTTATTAGGTTTATCACTGTACACAAATTTGTTGTTTTGAATTGGAGGTAATTTTTCAAGAGCTATACTTTCAATAGAAAGTATACAATGTGAAATTTTATCAAGGTTCACAATTCTAAATTCATTTATATTGCATATTGTATAACTATCACTAGTAACAGAATTATGATTTAGACGAACGTTGTAGCCAATAGATATCTTTTTGTTTTGATCACAGATAATGTCAGGAAGAGGTGACAGCCATCAATACTCCCCCCTTCTACATGGGGATGATGAGTTTATTAGCTATGATGACAAAGACTTGGAACAACAGTACTTTAGACGCAGGAAGTTAAGGTAGGTACAAGTTGTGTCTTAAAGATGGAATTTTGAAAACTGCAATTCTACTATTTTATTTCTTTATACGGTAATTAGCTCATATTGGCATTGCTGTCAGAATCCAGGTAGAGCCTCTCCATTGCCATGAAATTGAAGCTCTGTGTATTCAAATTAGGTGATGCATGTGGAATAACATGGTACCAATTTTATTTCTGAAGCTATTATTTTTTTGATGAGAATCTAGATTAGTGTCTAGAGCTGACCAGTAACTGAATTACTAATTGTTTTAAACCCTGCCAGTTCAGACTTTGTATATTAAGTGTTTCTGTTAGAGTTGCATATCAACAGCCCTGACAGGCCATAGAAAGCAATTTCATTTTGGGGGGGTGGGGGGGGGGGGGTTGGGAGGGAGGGGCACAACCAAACATGTTCTGTTTGAGTGGTCACTACCAAGCAAAAGTTCCTTGCTGACAAACCCCCACCCCACCCCCTCCTCTCCCCACCCCTGTGCAGCAATACATGTACATATTTACTCTGTCTGTAAACTTTTCACATTTTCAACTTCTTTGGAAGAACCACTGGACCAATTTTATTCAAAGTTGATACAAATCATCCCTGGTTAAAGGGGATTTCATATAATTGTTAAAATAAAGGACCAGACCCCCTTCCAAGGGGAGGGGGATAATCAAGAAGGGCAAAAATAGGGTGGGTCATCAAAAAAGTTCTTCTGAGACTGAAGAACCACTGGGCCAGAAAAAATGGAACTTATGTGGATGCTTCCTGAAGAAGTGTGTATTCTGAATTGTTCAAATCATGGCAACCAGGGGTAGGATGGGGAACGATAGGGAATCAAAGTTTTACAATGAAATATATATTAAGAAAAATCTTCTTCTCAAGAATCACTGGACCAGAAAAGGTGAAATTAAGAAAAAAGCTTCCTGAGTTAGTGTAGACTGTAAATTTTTCACATCATGGTCCCCAGGCATGAGAGGGGCCATAATAGGGAATCAAGGCTTTACATTGAAATATGTAGGAAAAACCTTTAAAAATCTTCTTCTCAAGAACCACTGGAGTAGAGAAGATGAAACTTAGAAGAAAGCTTCCTTAGGTAGTGTAGATTATGAATTGTTCAGATCACAGTCCTCAGGGGTATGGTGGGCCACAAAATGAGAAAAATCTTTAAAACTTTTCATCTCAATAACATGAATCATATTAATGAGGAAGCATCCACAGATAGTGTAGATTGATATTGTTCAAATAAAGACCCCAGTATGTAGAGTGGGGATGCAAAAGGCAATCAGAAATACAAAGGAATACATGTATATTAGGGAAAAAATCTGATGCAGAATAGCAGGGCCAAAGTGATTCAGGTGAGTATTGTAGCCCATATGCCTCTTCTGAGCCAAAGACTAAATGTTACCTACTTATTGGTTTATTTTTGTCAAATCTTTATATCTTTGATACTAGGAGCCCTATGATTATCAAACCTTGTCTTTATTTTATGAACCTTAGGATCATCAAATCTTGTAAGTTGATGTATCTATGGACCTTAGATACGTCAACCCAAAAGTAGGTCACTGTGACCTACTTTTACTGTATACTGTATAGTGTAGTGATATTTTGCCTGTGTTATAACTTTATAGGAGAAGCAAGAGAGCATGTTGCCTGCTAATCCTCCTGATAGCAGTCATCACCATAGCAGCCATAATTGTCATCATTCTTCTTCATGACAACAAAAGCAGCAAGTCGGATTTTCCAAGTTCTGGGACTAAACTTGGGAAATTTAAGAAAGCTGCCATAGCATCAGATAGCAAAGTGTGTTCAGATATTGGCAAGTATGTACAACATGGTATAATTTAGATAAATAATTTACTGTAATAAACTGTGAAAATCTAACATTTTCTTTTTTATAAAATCTTTTCAGTTGCATTTTTAAAATAGTTGAATATAAGTCATAAACTAGATCACAAAAATCATACTGGTAATTAAACTGCCTAAAAGGATACTAAGTATAATTACATGTATTAAGATGTACAGGGTTAAGAAATTTATTATATTCTCTGTTTGTGTTTCTACATTTTTCTAGGGAAATTTTGCTGAATAATGGTTCCTCAGTAGATGCAGCCATTGCTATTTTGTTGTGCTACGGTGTGGTTAATCCTGTGAGCAGCGGAATAGGAGGAGGATTCTTTATGACAGTCTATGATAGGTAGATATCACATTTCATCATCATTGTTGTTGTTTGGGGGTCTATATGACAGTCTATGATAGGTATATGTCAGTTTTCATCATTGTTGTTGTTTGGGGGTGTATATGATGGTGTATGATAGGTATATATCAGTTATCATTGTTGTTGTTTGTGCGTGTATATGACAGTCTATGATAGGTATATATCAGTTTTCATTATTGTTTGGGGGTCTATATGATAGTGTATGCTAGGTATATATCAGTTATCATTGTTGTTGTAATGGGGATCTCTATGGCAGTCTATGATAGGTATATATCAGTTTTCATCATTGTTGTTGTTTGGGGGTCTTTATGACAGTCTGTGATAGGTATATATCAGTTTTCATTGTTGTTTGGGGGTCTATATGATGGTGTATGATAGGTATATATCAGTTATCATTGTTGTTGTAATGGGGGTCTATATGGCAGTCTATGATAGGTATATATCAGTTTTCATCATTGTTGTTGTTTGGGGGTCTTTATGACAGTCTGTGATAGGTATATATCAGTTTTCATTGTTGTTTGGGGGTCTATATGATGGTGTATGATAGGTATATATCAGTTATCATTGTTGTTGTAATGGGGGTCTATATGGCAGTCTATGATAGGTATATATCAGTTTTCATCATTGTTGTTGTTTGGGGGGTCTATATGATGGTGAATGATAAGTAATACCAGTTTTCTGCTATAGGTGCATTTCGTTTCTTACACTGGCGCAGTACAAGCTACTACACTTATAGAACACATTCAGAAGTATATATATGGGATGTTGTGCAAAAGCAGTAAAATTAAGTTTTTAATGGAATCCTCCGGGGAAAAAGAAATTTAAAATGATTAAGATTACTGATTGAGGTGTTTTCAATTTTCAAAAAATAATAATTTTAGTCAACGTGTTCAATTGTAAAATAAAACTTTCTACAAATGAAACAGAGCTCTATATTTTAAATTTATTTGTTCATGTATACTCATATTGTTGCAAAGAATGATAACTCTTCACGCTAGGGTGTTTTTACATTCAAACAAAGCGAAATTTCTGTAATAGTGTATCTACTTCAAGAACGATTTTAAATCTTAAAAAGAATTTTAAGAACTTATGGAAACATAATAAAAATATTCTTAAGTTAAAATCAATGTAAAAAACACTCTTTTTTTCATAATATTATTATTAATAATTTTTCTCAGAGAGTTTCGATGACTATGACGTGATGGTGCATCACAACAGCATCAAAACAAAAAATTAAGAATTTGAAGACGGCACGGTTTGTATCCAGATAACTGTGGTCAATAAGCAAATACCATATATATTGTATGTGATTAAGTGGAGATAAAGTGGATAAATTATTATTAATCAGGTTTACTAATTTTATTGTCATGTTTTTCTTCACTGGAGACAGCACCCGTGCCCTTATGCAGGCCAGGATTTCCTCTGATATTCTTGGCATCACAGAATGCGAATATAAGTAATAAACAATGATTATTCAGTAAACATGGCATTATGAATAGCAGTAGCTCTGCTGGCATATTTTCCATGATGCGCTAGCGCCATGTTCACTGAATAATGTTATTTCTTGAAAAATTATCTTTTACTTCGTAACCAAAGTATGACTTAATCCCCCCCCCCCCAAACACAGTTCCCATGTGAGTAGGTAAAAGTTATATATATCAAGGAATGTAGCTTTTACATGAGAGTTGTCAAACTATTGATGATAATGCACTATGATATCCACCAAAATTATACCATTCCTGTCCCCAAGGTCAGAGATTCAGGCCCCAGGGTAGTTCTTGAAAATGCATTATATCTTTTGAAATCTTCTTTAATCCAGGGCATCTAGCTGACAACTTGTATGTATTGTGATAGAGAGCTTTCTGTCAAAACTTAGATTCATGCCACTTAAGTCCGAGATGGACCTAAGTTGATAATATGTTGAGAAACTTACAATTATACCCAGTTGAGTATTATAAGTCATGTATAAAACAGCTACATTAAAATTCTTGTATTTTTTAGTAAAAGGGGAAATGCCTCAGTAATTAATGCAAGAGAATCTGCACCTTTGAGTTCCTTTGAAACTATGTATGAGGATCTTCGCAATTCATCAGAATATGGTATGTTGAAAAAAAAAAAAAATACTGGTACAGTAAAACACACTTATAATGAAGTGCCATGGACAGACGACTTTGCTTCGTTATAAACATAATACATGATATCCATGAGGTCCACAATATACTGTAAATGTATTACATTTGGCTGTGTATTCTATTTAGCATCTTTCACGGAAAGCATCTTCCGCTAAATCAAGTACATCGCTAAATGTCTTGTTTACACATTCCTATAAAGCACATTCAGAGAGCGCTAATTAAAATCTGTGCTAAATACAGGATGGTTAGGGAAAAAACCCCACATAATTTATCTTCAGAAGGTCAAAGGTATCAATAGGTTTGTGGAAATGATTGCACCTTATGGTCTCAATATGTATATAGAGAATCCATAGTCATCCAGACCATTTGATTGTGATGACCCATAGTTTACAAATTCTTTCATATTTTAAATATATCATGGATTACCACATTCAAGTAAGTTGGGTTTCTTTGAGAAAGGCTGCCTTTGGAAGATGCCTGTAAATTTATGGCACAACATTTGAATGATCAAGGTCAGTTATGATAGAATTTGACAATAAAATGAAATGAAATTGCCCTAAAAACAAAGTATCATAGGTATAAACATGTGAAGGGTAGAGGTGAAAAGGTCAGATCTCAAGGTTAAAGGCAATAATAGGAATTGATAAAGTTGTCAGTCCCTAAGTAATTTTGTATTGAACAAAATGAGTGCTTGAAATTATGTTGTGAAGGAATGCTTCACATTTTTGTAAATGAAATGAAAATCAGTTTTTGTTCACAATTTTGATGTAGGTGGACCTAGTATAGCTGTTCCAGGAGAAGTTATGGGGTACATGGAGGCATGGAAAAGATGGGGAAAACTACCTTGGAAAGACTTGTTTGAGAAAAGTATTGACTTAGCAAAAAATGGATTCCAAATCTCCAAACATTTGGCAGAAAAGATGGAGCCCAAAGAGCATATTCTCAGGCTGGATAAAGACACATGGTACTCTACATCTCCACTGTGGGGATGTCACCCTTTCAGTTTTGTACCTGAGCTTAGTCTTGTGAGTTTGTAGAAAAATATATATTCTAAATTGGTCATTTTCTAGGAAACACTACTCAGATCCTAAAACTGGAAAAATGTTGAAAGAGGGAGACTTGATTAAATTTCCAAAACTTGCAGAAACCTACAGGAATCTGGCAGAAAATGGTGGACAAGCTTTCTATAATGTCACAGAAGGAAGTCTAGGTTATGATATACTGCAGGATCTCAAAGAAAAGAGTAAGTATCTTGAAAAGAATAGTGTGCAAATGAAATAGTTAATATCCTTTTGAAGAGATTGAATTTACAAATATATTTATGTTAACTTGTCAAAAAATCAGTCTACTGTCTGTCTGTTGCTTGGAAATTGCCCTTTAACATCATATTAACAAATTCAATTTGAAGAGGATCATGTTGTTTGAAGTGTTATTTATGCACCCCCTTCTATTGTTTTCTCCTAATTATTCAGTGATTTGTAAAAATATGTTTGACCCCCTGTTCAATGTAGTTTCATAATCAACTGAATGTATTTTAGAATCAAACATCAGTGAGAATGATCTTAGAAATTATAAAGCCAAGTTTGAAGAGCCATTGAAAGTGACAATGAGAGATGGTAGTGTCCTCTACAGTCCCAAACCACCAGCTAGTGGAGCTGTTCTCTCATTCATTCTTAATATATTAGATGGTAGGTAAGATCTCTATAGCTCTAAACCATGTCCTCTACAGCCCCAAACCACCAGCTAGTGGAGCTGTTCTCTCGTTCATTCTTAGTATATTAGATGGTAGGGAAGATCTCTATAGCTCTAAACCATGTCCTCTACAGCCCCAAACCACCAGCTAGTGGAGCTGTTCTCTCATTCATACTTAGTATATTAGATGGTAGGTAAGACCTCTATACTCTAAACCGTGTCTCGTACAGCCCCCAAACCACCACTTCCAATTGGGGACCATTGAATCAAACATGTATGAATAAAATAAACAATTTGTATTCATTTTAACTTTTAGGGTTGAGGAATCATATTCTATTTGATTGTCACACTTAATGATATATGTTATTCTATCAAAGTTAGTGAATCTAGGTATTTTTTTCTAAGTAAGGGGGGAGGCACAGCAACTCAAACAAATGTTGGAATCAGAAATTCAGAAATTTTTTGGCAGGCCCCCCCCCCCCCAAAAAAAGAAGAAAAAATAGAAAGAAAGGTAAATTCCAAAATGAAAAACCTATTTCATGTGTGAGTGTGGGTGTAGAGGGGGGTGGGAGTGGGGGAGGGATGACAAGTCACTTTCCTTTGTCAATTTTCATCATATACTTGGTTCTCCCTACCATATTATGAGGGGTTTTTGTTTCCTGGGTAGGTGGTGATGGTGGGGGAAGGGGGTCTAAGATAATTTTTTGTTACTTTGACACATAAAAACTTAAAATCTGAAAAATCACAGGAAGGGTTTGGATGCAGCTCCCCCCGTAGATCTTCGTATGATAGCAGTCTTAATTATCCATAGGTATTCTTTTTCTTTGCAGGCAAATGAATATCCATAATATAGTATGCAAATGAATAGCTGATCACTCTATAATACAGTATTCAGATAAATACTGGTAGCTGACAACTCTAAAGATTTATTTATGTTTATTATGATCAGGGATGGGGTAATTGAAAAAAGTAATTGTAATTGACTGTAATTAATTACATATTTTGAAGTAATTGGAAGTAATTTGTAATTGAACATTTTTTCAATTACTTGCAATTGTAATTTAATTAATTACACTGAAAAAATACCATGTAATTTCAATTACTTTTTCAATTACATTCAATTACTTTATATAATACACATTCATAAACACATTCGTAAACTAATTTTTCAATATATTTTGTTGTGTTTTTATGTTTTTCTACTATAGGCTATAACATGACAGCTAAAGATCTAAAATCAAAAGAGTCACATCTTACGGCTTACCACAGAATGATAGAAGCCTTTAAATTTGCGTACGCTCAAAGATCAGACCTTGGGGATCCTGCCTTTGTTTCAAATGTTACAGAGGTATGGATAATTTTATGCATTTTTAGCTTATCTGAACCAAAGCTCAAGTACCAGGTTAGCATTTTTGACCAAAGAGTGTCTAGTTTCTAAATGTCTGTCTATTGTGTGTTATCAATAAACTTTTACATGTTCTATTTCTTCTCAAGAAACAATGAGCCAATTTTAAACACATTTGGCATGAAGCATTCTTGGACAAAAGGAATTTGATTTTCTTCAAATTAATGGCCAACTCTCCTATCAAGGACAGATAATTACAAAATAGATGTGATTTTAAAAAATCTCTAGGATCATTGGGTCAAGAAGGACAAAACTTTGCTAAAAGCTTTATCATACTGTGTTGTTTCAGATTTGTTCAAATCAAGCAATGTTTCTTAATTAGTTGTCCAGCAGCAAAAGCTGCAGCCCAGTTGGTAGTGCTGGTGGGGGTACGAAGAAAGAATTGTGGTCCCCAACTTTTGGTGTTTTACTAGTTGGGATGCACTTATTTATGGCATATTGTAACTGTCTTGTCTGTCCATCATACTAAAAAAAAATTATGCCCAACCATGAATATGGCCAGGGCATATACACTAGACAAAATTGCTAACGCACCACTTATTATTCTCATTTGTGAATTTATCATTTTCCTGATTGATACTAGTATATAAAATATGCCATCTTTTCCAAAACAGTTGGATTGACAAATGTCTTGGTGTCATGTCAAGACCCTTAAAGGACTTTGTTGTCCGAAAACCAATTTCACGAAGTGCACTGCGCACCGTTTTTGCCAAGATATGAAGTTGGTGATTACCGATGGTGGTCCGTGACGTTGCGACGGGAACAGCCTCCCACTTAAAAATCAAATAATATACCCTGATTGACTATCATATTGCTAAGTAGTCATTTAGTGCCTTGGTGTCCCTACCAAATCCACCCAACTTCCGTTTGCCCCTATTTTGTGGAACAATCTTGAAATTATTGTGTGGTGCTCACGTAATGCCTTCGATATCTATTGTAAACATTTTTATGATTGTTAATTCATTTTCAACAATTTTTTACCAGAGAAATTCCTAATCATTTAATTTTTTTAATTTTTCACAAATTTCTTCAAAGGAACCCCCTGCAGACACCATACTGGCTGCCTTAGCATGCTCTTTTACAGTCAAACGTCGCATACGGTGTAACTTTTTTTCTGAGTTTTTAATTAGTACAAACATAAATAACACAACCACAAAGAAAAAATTAGAAATTTATTCCACCAAAAATGTATGGCTATGATTTTAAGTTTTTCAATGAAGTGGTTATGCTTCAGTAAACATTGTTGTTATTTATCAGTTAAAGCATTTAAATATCTCATTTTTTATTAAAGTATCATAATTATATGTCAAAAACATCATGAACAAGTTTTGAAAAGAAAAATGTTAATTTATTTAGGTGGTGCATTAGCAATTTTGTCTAGTGTAGAGTATGTCATGTCTGTTTTCCATCCTTCTGTCCTTCCGTCCTTCCGTCGTGCTTTGCGTTTCAGGGTTCGAAATTCACTATATACAACTCGCAAAACACTAGTTAGAATTCCCAAATTGCAAGTTAAAAATTAGGTAACTGGCAAAAACTTGCGAGATGATTTTTTTTGCATTGAAAATGTAGCAAAATTATATAATATGAAAGAACACAATGCTTTTGATTTAAATCAGTAATTTAAATAAAAGTCACACTGTAGTTGTATTTTGTGTATTAAACAGTAGTTACTTTTTCCTTAACATGCATAAGTTACATGTATTTAATTTATATAAATTTAACTTTATATGAAAATTGCGAGTAGTCTTATAAAATTGCGAGTTCACTTTCTTGGTACTCGCAATTATTTGCGAGTTGTAATTTTAGGGAGTTTCTAACCCTGGCGTTAGCTCAGTTCAGAGCTCAGTTTCAAAGAAAATATTCAAGATATTTTTATCAAACTTCATATGCTGATAGATATTGATGAGAGCTATTCAACTGCATCAACATTTTTTTACCTTGACCTTTTGTTTGACCTGGACCTCCTTTTTCTTAATTTGGTGTTTAGCTCAGTTTTAAATAAACAATTCAAGATATTTATGCCCCCCTTTGAAGAAGGGAGGGCATATTGCTTTGCTGCTGTCTGTCGGTCGGTTGGTCTTTTGGTCTACCAACTGTTTCCGTTCATTATACCCCGCTCCAAAGGAGAGGAGGGTATACTGTTTTACCCTTGTGTGTCTGTCTGTGTGTCTGTCTGTCTGTCTGTCCGTAACAAATTTTTCATCACTGTTTTCTCAGCCACTACTCATCACAGATGCTTGAAATTTTAACACACTCTTTGTTTAGGCATGCCATATGGTGGGATTCATTTTTGTACGAATCCAATGTCAACTTCCTGTTTATCTTTTCATCTGTCCGTACCATACATAACATTTTTGTCACAGTTTTCTCAGCTACTACTCATCGATGATGCTTGAAATTTTAACACACTCTTTGTTTAGGCATGCCATATAGTGGGATTTATTTTTGTATGAATCCGATGTCAACTTCCTGTTTATCTGTGCATCTGTCTGTACCATACATAACAAATTTTCGTCACAGTTTTCTCAACAACTACTTATCGCAGATGCTTGATATTTTAACACACTCTTTGTTTAGGCATGCCATTTGGTGGGATTCATTTTTATACAAATCCGATGTCAGCTTCCTGTTTATCCGTGTGTCTGTCCATACCATACATAACAAATTTTCGGCACAGTTTTCTTAGCTACTACTCATCGCTGATGCTTGAAATTTTAACACACTCTTTGTTTAGGCATGCCATATGGTGGGATTTATTATTGTATGAATCTGATGTCAGCTTCCTGTTTATCCATGCTTATAGTGTATATTCACAATACACGTCAGAGCGAGGGTATTACTAGTGAGCATTGGCTCACAGACTTCTTGTTTTCTTTGCAGAGGTTGCACATACTGAAATGAAATTTGGTATACAGATTTATCATAAGAATATCTAGGTCAAGTTCTGTTTTGTGTATGATCGAGCAATTTTTGACAGAGTTATGCCCCTTGGACTTAGGAAAATTCCAATTATTTGCAATTTCCGTTCATTTGTTTCACAGAGGTTGTACATACTGAAATGAAATTTAATATACACATTTATCATAAAAATATCTAGGTCATGTTCTGTTTTGGATACGATCAAGCAATTTTTGACAGAGTTATGCCCCTTGGACTTAGATAAATTCCAAGGGCATAAGTGTTTCACAAACATCTCTTGTTTTAGCAAACTTTATATGCTGATACATACTTATGAGAGCTATCAACTGCATCAACATTTTTTGACCCTGACTTTTCCTTTGAACTTTGACCTCACTTTTTCTTAAAGTAATGTTAAATCATTTTTTAAATAAACCATTCAGGACAGTGTTATCAAACTTCATGTGCTGATACATACTATTGTTAGCTTTTCAACTGCATCAACATTTTGACCTTGCACTTTCATGTGACCTTGACCTCACTTTTCTTTAATTTGTGTTTTGCTTAGTTTTTAAGAAATCATATTAGATATTTTTTATGTAAGCTTATGCACTTATACATAATTTGGTGAGTATTTATCATCTATTTCCAATTTGTTAGATTTCAATTTCAATTTTAAAGAAACTTTTCAAGATATTCTCATCAAACTTCATACACTTATACAAATTTTCATGTTGCATTACTAATATACAATCAGTGAGGCATTCATGTCCTATGGACATATTTCTAGTTGAATTAATAAAGATTACCCTCAAGATTAAAGCTTCTCAGAACTGCATGAAACTTCCAGTTCAAGGCCATGAGTTCATATATCATGATACAATCCAAAAGATCTTTTCACAAGTAATGTACACGTAAAAAAAAAAAAGAAAGCACTGTATCTTCTGGAGCAAAAGTTATGACCCAATGTTAAATTTTTTAATAAGTAGGTCGAACTTTTAGGTCAAGGTCATGAAGTCAAAAATGATAGTTCTTTCTGAAAGATGTTGTCATAGGTAATGTACATGTAAAATATGAAAGCCTTATCTTCTCTCATTCAAAAGTTATTTCAAATGTTAAAAAAAATTATAAAAAAGACTATGGTTTAAACTTTAAGGTTAAGGTCATGAGGTCAAAAACCAGAGTACATCTGGAAAGGTATTGAAACAAGTAATGCACATGTCAATATAAAACGTCTCATCTTCTCTCATTCAAAAGTTAGCAGCAATGTTAAAATTTTGAAAATTAGGTCAAACTTCATGGTCAAGTTCATAGTGTACATGTACTCTGAAAGGTCTTTTCACAGCTAATGCACATGTCAAATATAAATGCCATATCTCCTCTTCTTCAAAAGATGTCAGCAATGGTTAAATTTTGAAAATTATGTCAAATTTCAAGGTCAAGATCACAGGTCTAAAATCATAGCACACTCAGAAATGTCACAGGTACCGTATCCACATGTCAGATATGAACATCATACATATATCTTCCTCATTCAAAAGTCATCACCAATGTTATTTTTTTTTTAAAATAAGGTGAAACTTCAAGGTGAAAGTATTGGACCAAAAATCAGAGTACATATTGAAAGGTGTCACAAGTAATGCACTTATCAAATATGAACACCCTATTTTTTCTCATTCAAAAGTTATGAACAAGGTTAACATTTTAGAATAGTAGGTCAAACTTCAAGGTCATGGGTCAAAATTTATAGTATATTTGAAAAGGTCATGTCATAGGTAATGCACATGTGACATATAAAAGCCCTATCTTTTCTCATTCGAAAGTTATGACCAAAGTTAATGTTTTTATGACAGACTGACAGATGAATAGACAGATGAGATTTAATGTCCCCTCACTTTCGCAGAAGCTGGGAACAATTAAATATGGAACCTAAACCATTTCTCTTTAGGTTGTGAAGAACCTAACATCTACAGAGTATGCTGACAGAATCCGGAAAATGATTTGGGATAACACAACACATGGGACCCCATACTATGGTCCAGTATTTGACCACAAGCTGAAAACTAGTACTGCTCACTTGTCAGTATTGGGAGAAGATGGGATAGCTGTGTCGGTGACAACAACTGTCAATCTTTTGTAAGTAAACAGGTGCTAGTGACGTCAATTGTCAATTTCTAGTAAATTCATCAATACTCACTTGTCAGTGGTTAGAGAAGATTGTATCACAGTAACTTTAGTATCAACTGTCAGTCTGTGTCCATTCATCATTATTTTTGTCAATGCTAAGAAAGGATTGGGTTTCAATGTCAATTTCCTCTGTACATCTATTTCATTGGATTGCTGTTGTCTCTAGCTATTTCTAGATCTTTTTCCCTTTCTTCTTCATTTTTGGTTCAGCATGTTCAGCATAAGGTGTTCTTGAGACATTTTTTCTTCCTGTTTTTGTGAGATTTTTATGTTTGGGCTTCCATTGTGATATTTACAAGATTCCTCAAGGTACTGTACTTCCAATCCAACTTCATATTTTTCTCAGAATCAATAAATCTCATCTTTTTCTGGTCTTGCTTTTTTTGGCATAAAAACAAACCAAAAATTTCATTCTCTAATTTTCTGAATTTTAGATTTGGTTCAGGGATTACTGGGAAACGTACAGGGATACTGTTTAATGATGAAATGGATGATTTTTCATCCCCAAACATCACCAATGCTTTTGGTATCCGTCCCTCTCCCTCCAACTTCATCAAGCCTGGGAAGCGGCCATTGTCATCCATGTGTCCAGCTGTCCTGGCAGACAAGACAAAGAAAGTGAAGATGGTAGTGGGTGCTGCAGGTGGTTCCAGGATAACTACTGCTACAGCTTATGTATGGGGTGATATTGAAAGTACAAAAGATAAGTAATGAATATATGCCTCATACTGTTCTATATGTAAAATTATCAGACTGTTTGAGGCCCGTTAGGGCCGAAAACAGTCTGATAATTTTACATATAGAATTGTATGAGGCATATATCTTACTTAAAACATTGCCATTTAAATGTCCAAAAGTTACATGGAGGAGTCCAATAATTACACAATAGGAGTTCAGGCATCAATAGTTTTCTACCTGAAACCATTTAATTAGTAGACAAAAGAAAAGAGAAAGTTTTTTTTCTTTAGACAGTAATACAGTGAGTTAACTCTTTTGTTTCATTCATTCATTCAATGGCAGTCGTTTAGCTTTGCAGGACTATGGACAGTGAATGGTCAGGTGATGAATGATTTTTTTATGTGATACAGACACAGTGTCGGATGATATTATCACCATGCATGGAAAGTAGAAATGGGGTTTTTATTTAAAATTTTTTTGTTGGATGATATAATGAAAATCTCAGATTTTAAAAAGTGTGACCATCTGCAAACAATTCTCATCAAATTACGAGATTGGCAGATTCTTTCAGAAATGAATTTAAATTTGCTTCTTTACATTTACCTTTATATTTCAAAAACAATCAGCAAAAAAGAAATGGAAAGTGTTACTTTAGAGGAAGGTTAAAACTTCGATTTTCTTCTTCATGGACTTGCTATTTTTAGCAACTTAATTTCCTTGCGTTTGCTTTCCCTCAATTTATTTTTCCCTAACCTTTTTCTTTTGTTTATGGACATATTAAACCTTGATTTCACTCTACTTGTTGTTTTTTAAATACTGTCTGATTTTGTTATCACTGCCATCCGATAATATATTATTGGACTGTAATTATTATTATTGGACGGCTACAGGTAAATTTTTAGACTGCAAGAACAAAGACACTAGGTCACAGCAATGTTTTAACAACTGTTACAGCTTATATATGGGGTGATATTGAAAGTACAAAAGATAAGAAATCTACAAGAGTTAAACATAAATCAAGAGTTTTCTACAAACTATGAATTTGATTTTTATACTTGAAAAAAAAAAAAAACAAAGGTTAAAAAAAAGAAATCATCCTATTTATTATCCCCACACTAGAAATTTGCAAGCCATAATGAGATACCTATTGATTTCAGATTGAAGTTCAATATCAGTTACAAGTATTCAGCTAAGTTATGGACACAATTAAAGAAGTACTTTGTGACTTTAAGTGTTATATACTGTGGAATCATCATTGCTTGTGAGGGAACAATGTTCAACTTGGTGGATTTCATGGGTCACCCTTACCCACAAATTTACATCCCCATGAACATTTATTTTGTTAAATATTGATTCATTGAATCTACTGTATAAACAAGTAACCCATGAATTAATGTCCCCACGAACAAGTAAAATTTTGCTTGCCCACGAACATTGACCCCTACGAATGATTCCACAGTAAGTGGTATAGGGATGTGTGTTGAGGAAGAAGCCTATCGATGCCAGGTTCAAAAGTTAAAAGGTCAAGGGAAATGACAAAAGTCTGACTATTGGTTCAAAATAATTTAGAATAAAAACTAGCCATAAATACATTCCATACTAAGAGATGTTAGATGGCAAGAGAAAGAAAGGTTTAACAAGAGGAATTTTATCATGTTTCATTTCATGTAGTCAAGATACTTGTAGCTCGAAGTGGAAGTGAGAAGTGCAGTTAAGATTAGAATATGTACAAGTATGCATTGCTGATAAGTAAACTTTGATTTTGGTTTCTTTTAAGGTTGCTGCCCATGTTTTGTGGTTTGGAGACAATATAAAAGAAGCAATAGATGCCAGGAGACTGCATCACCAGCTTATCCCACAAATAGTTTACCATGAACCAGATTTTCCAAAGGTAGTAACTGCTTTTAGGTTTGACAATACTGGATCAGACATTGGGATCAGGGGGTCCAGAATCCCCTCCCTCCTATTGATTTTTAATGATTTTTGAGGAGGACTGACCCTCTGATAAAAGTGATAACTTCCCAAGTAAATGATCCTAAAATGTCTAATACATGTAGTTTGTCTTACCAGAGTTTAGTAATAGAGACTGTTCAATCAAAAGCAAGATGAGATGCAAACATTGACTTGTTTAAAATAGTTATTGATGAAAATCCATGTTGGGAAGTTTAAAAATACATTTATGAAATTTACAGCAAATGGTCATTACTTGTTTTATAAACATGATAAACTAGACTGGCAATGACCTTGCCCCCTTCACCATCACCGCCACTGCAAAAAAAATCCAACAGACAAGTCACTTACATGAAGTAAAGCTGCTGCTTGTCTTTGAATTATCAAGAATACTGTATTTTCAACAGCAACATGGTATAGAATGTGTCCCACTCACTTCTGTGAAATATAATATTCGTATTAATATTTTTCTCTATTTTTGACCCCTCCAGTTCGTTATTTGGATTTTTTATGAGTGAGTTTTGATTACCTGGACATGAACCCTGTTCAGAAAAATTACTGGATCTATCTCTTTTTATTGTGGTTCATCTGTACTGTATCTTTAGTTCATTATGCGAGAAAATAATATGTCTGTTGATCAGCACTTTGTAGATTAATGAAATTTTCATGTACTCTAAATATTATGATTTTATGAGAATGTATGAGTGATGAAAAACTAGGTGTAGTCTTGGGCCTTACTTCCAACATTTGTATACTGTAGATCACCATATTTCCATGACACCTTATTTTTACAAGAGAGTTACTTAATATTTATGAGAAAGAAAAATTTTGATAATTTTTGGTTATTTTTTTATATATCCTTTAATAATACCATGGACATATATACTAATGGGATGGATAACTCTCACAATTCCTCTTATAATTAAGTTGTGGGATTTTGTTTAATCAAATATATCTCTAATTCTATCAAATATTTTAGGAAAAAATTTATACATCAAAAAATTATTCAAGATTTGTTTATTATTAATGTTTATACATGTACTCATTATCTTAGTTATTGTAAATGCCCTTGATCAGACATACATTGTATTTCCGAAAATGTGCTGAATTTGGTGGCTGTTTATTTTTTATTTAAATTATTTTATCATGTGTTTTAATATTTAGTAAAAATTCAATCCAATAGTGTTGTGTGTGATGATCTGGGCAAATAAACCTGGCACTGAAGGAGATGCCTATTTCACTAGTATATAGGTCACTGATAATATATATATATGAGAATGAAATTTTTGCAAGTAGACACTTTAGTAATATAATCAGGCAAAATTTAATAAAAAACTGTGAACAGTAGTAAATGCTAGGTATTTGAGCGGAGGAATATATCTATCTATAAATTGTGAATATTTTCTTTTATTTCAGTTCTACATTGATGGTTTACAGGATAAACATCATAATGTAACACAAGATGCAATAGGGAGTTCGATTGTTAACGGTATTGTTCAGGATGAGGACTGGATTTACGCAAACAATGATTTTCGACGGCCTGGTGGGAGTTCAGCAGGATGGTAAAACTCAGTTTTCCATGATGATATCCACTCCTAAGTTTATTTGCAACAATTTAAAGATTATTTGTTTATTAGCAATCTAATTACTGTGAAATCACTAATTCTGGGGGGTAGTGGTGTTAAGTTTTGATGTTTTTGTGACTCAAAGAGAACACACAAATTCATGTCCTCCATAGAATGTTAATTGTCTAATATAAAACAACTAAAAATTTCTTCAATCACAGAATAAAATCCCCTCAAACCACAAAAATTTGACCCCGTGAAAATAGTGATTTCACAATATCTTCACCAAATCACAGTTATTTTAGGTAAGAAATTTATTTATTCAAGTCATTTAGTTTTATTTTAGATATATATGATCTCAACAAGTCAACTTGTGTGAATTCATTGGTGATTATCTTAGATACACATATACAGTGAAACATGCTTATAATGAAATACCAGGGAGGATCAATTTGGATTTGTTATTAATGTGATTCTTATATCCAATAAGGTTATATGTATGTAGTATATTTATAGGAACAGGAAATGAAAATAACTTCCCTGTAAGCAAGAATTCATTATAGGCATGTTTGCTGTATAACCTTGTCTTACTGTGATATTTGTTAATTAATCTATTTTTTAGATACATCTGATTTTGCTTATTTCATCTTATTTGAATCAAGTTATATTAGATATATTTATTCGGGATACATGTAATCAAGAACTGTCCCATTGTGATTACTTTGTTTTTATTTGATCAAATTAAATTCACTCATTTTACTCCAGTCAGAATTGTTTAAGATTTATTCCATCAAGGGTAAATATGTCTTTGTACAATGAAAACATACTGGTAAATTCCAATTTTAATACAAAAATTTTGATGAATTTTCATTTGTGTGAGATGGAATTTATTTAATTTTAAATTTAAATTTTAATGATACAAAATACGCATAGGCTTCACCTCTATAAATTTCTTTTTTACTTTCCCAATGATAAACCTAGACTGTACTTTACATGAAGATCATTGTGTAATTTTTATGACTGTATACTTTTCGGTAAGCTTACATTATATGTAAATAAGTCAGTGTTTGTTTATGATTTATTATGCCCCTACCATAAAATGGTCAGGGGCATATAGTGTTACCCTGTTCCATCATTCTGTCATTCCATCATTGACTTTCTGTTCATTATCTCAGCAACAGTCACACACATTCAACTCAAATTTGACATATGGATACGTCATAGGGATACATAGGTCAAGTTCAAATTTGGTCATGGTCCGATGATTTTTTACAGAGTTATCCCTCTTGAACTAAGGAAAACATAAGAAATTCTCAGTTTCCACTCTCTAACCTTTTTAAGGATGTATATATAAGGTTAAAATTGCATATGCAGGTATTTTACTAGAAAATACAGGTCGTCATGTCCGATGATTTTTGAGTTATTGCTCTTGAACTTAGGAAAAAAAAAAAGAAATTTTCAGTTTCGGCTCTCTATTTTTGTAGGGAAGTATGTATAAGGTTGAAATTGCATATGCAGGTATTTTACCATAAAATACAGGTTTAGTTTGAATTTGGTCGTGGTCCGATTATTTTTGACAGTTAGCCCCCTTGAACTTGGAAAAGATTTCAAAATTCACAATTTCTAATCATTATCTCGGCTACAAATGTGCAATTTACAATTTGCAATTTGCAATTTTGGCTGCCTGTGGGGGCATTCTTGGCACATCTAGCTGATTTTGAATTAAATGATTTTTGCAATTTTATGCAGGTATATTTTCTACATTTTTATACCCTCGCTCTGAAGGAGAGGGGGTAAACTGTTTAACCCTTGTGTGTCTTTCTGTCTGTCTGTCTGTGTGTCCATGTGTCTATGTAGCAGTGTGTCTGTTGTCTGTCCATAACAAATTTCGTCAGTTTTCTTAGCAACTACTTATGGCAGTTGCTTGAAAGTTTAGCACACTCTTTGTCTAGGCATGCCATATGGTGGGATTTGTTTTTTTATACAAATCTGATGTCTGTTTTTGCTTGTGTCTGTCCATACCAAATTTTTGTCACGGTTTTCACAGCAATTACTCATTGCAGGTGCTTGAAATTTTAGCACATTCTTAGGCATGCCATATGGTGGGATTCATTTTTTACAAATCCAATGTCAACTTCCTGTTTATCTATGCCTCTGTCCGTACCAAATTTTCGTCACAGTTTTCTCAGCAACTACTCAAGTCAGAAGCTTGAAATTTTAGCACTCTCTTTGTTTAGGCATGCCTTATGGTGAGATTTATGAGAGCTTATATTCACATCATCACATCAGAGTGGAGATATTACTAGTGAGCATTGGCTCACAGACTTCTTGTTAGGTCAACTCAGTCACTCAGGTGACCTATTGCTGTTTTTGTCTGGTGTTGTACGTAGCTGTTGGTTGTGAACTTTTGAACATTTTCAGCTTCTTCTCATAAACCGCTGAACAATTCCATTTTTAAATTTTGGTATAGAGCATCTATGGGCAAAGGGGGGACAAAAATTATGAATTTCATGGTCCCTGCCCCTTGACACCTCTGGGGGATGGGGCCAAAACCAGAAAAAATTAGGCAATTTTCAAAAATCCTATTGTTTACTCCTGAATATCAAACAGTCAAAATGTTATCATGATTATAGCAAGCAAAGAATCCTTTACCAAAATTGTGAAATTAATGGCCCCAGGGTCAGGGGTTCTGGAATTAGGGAGGGGCTCTATTGGTCATTTTGTGAAAATTCTTTGAAAATCTTCTTCTCTACTCATGTACATTTAGCACATAAACTAAGTGTATGGTTATGATGAATAAGGGTGCCTCTTCCAAAATTGGGAAATTCTTTGTCCCTGGCTCAAGGATTCTAGTATTAGGGTTTGGCTCTATTGATTATATAGAGAAAATGCATTAATTCTTTGAAAATCTTCTTCTCTGCTGCTGTGTATAAAGCAAACAAAATAACTGTATGGTTATGATGAGAGGGTGCCTCTTTCAAAATTGTGAATTTCATGACCCTTGGGTCAATGATTCGGTTGTTAGGGTGGGGCTGTATGGAGTATAAAGTGAAAATGCATTAATGTTTTGAAAGCACTTCTTCTCTCTTCCTGGGTATTTAGAAGATAAACTAAGGACATAGTTATGATGAACAAGGGTGCCTCTTTTAAATCTCCTAGGTATATAACAGATTACCTAAGTACATAGTGAACAAGGGTGCCTCTTCCAAATTGTGAAATTCATAGCCCCGGGGTCCGGGGTCCTAGTGTTAAGGCAGGACTCTATTGACTATATAGTGAAAACCCTCTTCTGTGCTTCTGGGCATCAAGGAAGGATACAGAATACAAAATTGTAATGAGCAAGGGTATTTTTACCAGATTTGTGAAATTCTGGACTGCTGGGTCAAGTGTTCTGGTGCTGGGCAGGACTATTGAGGTCACTTTTATACTCAAATAATTTCTTGATCATAGCTTGCACGCAGCAAGGTTTAAGATCATCAAGTCATCTTAAGCGATGCATCTTGCAGGGTAAATCTACTTCAGGAGTGTTTATAAGTTTCATGTGAGATAGTAATGTGTAAATCACACAAACGTGTCACATATAGGCATATGTTATGAAGTGCTAGCGTGCTTCATGAAGAATATGCCTATTTGCAAGTCTGTGTGCTTTACACATCAATAATTCACACAAAACTAAAAAAAAAATTCATTATACATGTATTTATATTTTACATATTTAAAAGCAACAAGAATACACCAATGGTTGAATTTTTGCTGCCCTATATCATTATATTTTTATTATTGTCTATGTACAGACAGTACAGTAGATATTGATGACCTTTTTTTTCTTCATGAAAGTATGTCTACAATACTAAATTGATGTCAGATCATATCTAGGCCTGGGATAAAGGCCTTTTTCAGTTGAAGCTTGAGTTCCAGTTACTCTCTATAAAGAAGTGCTTAAATGTTTAGTATCTTAATTGTTTATTGTGATAGAATTTGTTGCATCCTACTAGGCTTCATTTACTTCTTAATACTAATTTATTACAGACATTAACAACAAGGAATTTAGATATAATGATTGTATATATGTTATATTATATAATGAACCTTGTGAACATTGTAAGACAACATACTATATGCTGAATTCCTTTTCATATACTGGTACGTACTGTAAATACTAAAACAGTTCTTTCATTCCTTGTTGCATTACTATCCTGTAATTGTTTTCTGCATGTTATGTCATCTAAATGAGATTGTTCGAAATGCTTTTCTCCTGAAATTTTTGTGATGTTTCATTTTCCTCATGATTTTGTTGTGATGTTGAATGATTTACTGGTACTTAAATAAATATAAGTGTTCCTGCAACAGGACAATTTCTGCAAGATATTTGTGATACAATAATTACTATGACCATACCAACACAACTACATGTATTTTGTTTAACATGCAGATTAAGGCAAATTTGTAGAATTTGACCTTGACCTTTGAATCAGTTGGAATTTAATGACAGTTTCTACTCAAAGTTTAATTTTTATTGTAAATAAATTCTTGCTTATGAATTGTTCTTAACATGTATATCCTTTGGACATTTCTATATGTAGATTTTTTTTATATATTAAGCAATACATTTTTTCATCGTGTGTACTTCTGCAGTAATTTATGTGTCCCATGATTTGAGTGTATTTTTTTTTAACCATTAAGCAGGTGTAGTATTAGTCCCTTTTAGAATAAGAAAGTTTCATGAAGTCATGATAATTATGTATAATTTGTACAGTGTTGTTAAGTTCACAGACTTAGGGTGATAATTTAGGGAGTAACTATCTTATCATTTGTTACATGCAACCATTAATTCTTATTTAACAGTCTCAAGCTGAGTTTTACTGACAACACATAAGCAGAGCTGGTAAAAAGAATGATTGCTTCCATTAAACCTGCGTTAATGGTTGCAAATAACAAATGAGCAGATAGTTATTCCCATTCTAATGCAATTTATGCATTTATTTGATGTTTATATCGTATTTTGTCAAGAGTTGGTATATGAAATATATACGTCATGAAACGTCTTCATTCTTTTATGAAGTCACTGTCAAAAATGTCGCTCTTGTTAATGCTAGTTTAACTGCCTCAACATTAGTGCATTAGCTAATGAAAATGTGTTTTACAAGACAGTTGCAATAGAATTCTTATTATGTGTTGTTATATGCTCTTTAAACTTTAATAACATTCATACTTAAATTTTAATTGACAATTATAATATAATTTAAGAATTTTATTTCTACAATTATGTATTACAATTACTGATTTAAATAAACAGTGTTGATATGTATATATTTAGATTTCAAATTTCTTTGCCTGAGATAAAATTACAAATGATAAAATACTTGATTTCTTCATAAAGCTATTGGTTCATCAAAAGGCATGGTTTAGAAAAATCACAAGCAGGGTGGGAGTGAGAGACATAGACAGCTAGAGAGAAGTGTGTGGGGCTTGGATCAAGCACATGAATTTACGGAACATGGAAATGCAAGGAAAAAGTGTCTATTTTTTTTTTTTTTTTTTAATTTTATGATGATATTCAAGCAATTGGCTTGTGTGATAATATTATGCTTAAACGCCTTCAGCATTTATGCAAATTATCAAGCAAGCCAATTGCTTGATCACACCATAAAGCAAATAACAAGATGTGTTTGTAAACACTGATGCCCCAGTATGGCAGGTCATGGTGAAGGTTAAAGTTTCTCAAATGCAAGTCAAACTCCCAAGGTCAAGGTAAACAAATCAACATTGTTGGTACCCAGTGGAAGGTCATCACAAGGAACAAAAATATAAAATATCTTATGGCCAAGGTTAAAGTTTTTCAAAAGTAGGTCAAACTCCTAGGTCAAAGTCAAAGGGTCAAAGTGGTTGGTATCTAAAGGAAGGTCTTGTTACAAGAAATACATGTGAAGTTTGAAAGCCCTAGCACCAACCGTTCAAAAGTTTTGGTCAGTGTTAAAGTTTTTCAAAAGTAGGTCAAACTCCCTAGGTCAAGGTCAAAGTGGTTGGTATGCAAAGTAAGGTCTTGTCACAAGAAATAGATATATTAAATATGAAAGCCCTAGCACCAACCGTTCAAAAGTTATGGCCAAGGTTAAAGTTTTTTCAAAAGTAGGTCAAACTCCAAGGTCAAGAGGGCAAAGTTGTTGGAATCCAAAGGAAGGTCTTGTCACAAAGAATACACATGTGAAGTTTGAAATCCCAAGCACCAACTGTTCAAAAGTTATGGCCAAGGTTAAAGTCTCATAAAATTTTGCAAAAGTGGGTCAAACTCCAAGGTCAAGATCAAAAGGTCATATATGATGGTACCCAAAGAAAGGGCTTGTCACAAGGAATACACATGTGAAATATGAAAGTTATAGCTCCAATCAATCAAAAGTTATGAGCAAGGTTAAAGTTTTTGCAGACAAACAGACAGAAAGACGGACGGACAGGGCAAAAACTATATGCCCCCGAATCTTCGATGCGGGGGCATTAAAATGGTGAACAAGAGAAATTTGACACCAAATGGAACAAGTGGACCCAAATATCTCTCTCTCTCTCCTGTAATTCTATACACGCACAATTCTGTCAAAGAAGAAAACAATGAATAAATATCCCCATGCTTATGGAGTTTATGTCTCCCAGTTGATTCCATATGCAAGAGCATGTTCTGCCTACGAACAATTTCTCAAACGGAGCAAGCTATTGACAAATTAGTTGATGATAGAAGGATAAAAACAATCTAAAGACCACGAAAAATTTCTCCAAAAAGTGGAATCTGCGTGCGGAGGACGGTAGATACAACATAAGAAAAGTTGAGAGGTAGGATTATCAATTTCTAACAAGATAGCTTCAACATTGACAGGTTCAAGATCCATTCGTCTGTGAGCTCAAATATTATAACTTGTGTAAATAATGACTCCGCTTCCGAAAGAGTTTCGATCTCTGCGAAAAATACAATTAAAACCGTTTAAATAAATATCGCTATTCAAACTGTCGTCGAGATGCGTTTTGACAGTAAAGCACACAATATCAAAGTCATTTACCATGGCTTTTAGTGGGTCAATTTTGTTCCTGAGACTTCGAATATTTAGGTGTAAAATGTCAAGGGCACTGTCATAAATAGGGCCTGGATTTGTTTCTATATCGCCAGATATTAACATAATAAAAGCAAAAAATTGCATGAAAAAAAGTTATGTGTATAGACAGAATGTTACCAACATAAAAACTTTTCAAAAGACATTTTCGAGTCACTTGTTGGAATAAGTTCAAAATATCACTCAGTGTAAGAAAAACAAACATTGACGAGCAAGTTATTGCTCTATGCTGTTACCCATTGTCTATAATGTCAGGTCTAAGGACATTAAATTTGCCGCAAAACGGAAAATTATGTAAAAAATGTACACGATATGCATAAGGTCTAAGAGTTGATTTTGTTTGTTCGTAATCAATGTGTTGACAGTTATAGATGTGTTAAGAGCAGAAAATTGGAAACAAATAAACAGCATTTCAGCATACAATAAACAACATACTATTTACATGTACAAAATCTGATAGAATGCCATAATAAAAAGCTCCATTTTAAATTTCAAAGAATTTCACTAGAAACATAGAAATTTGCAGAAATCAGCGCGCAAGCGTACATGTCCTCGTATTCATTAAGACATTGGCATATGCTATAAGGTACTTTAAGACTTGGCTAAGGTTGTTAGTATTTATAATGCTCTTAATTGTTAACAAAAAAATATGAAATTCAGGGTAAATATAAATTATTCAAGTTCGTACTTTATTCAATCATCAGAAATTTTCATAGAATTATATTGAATAGTAAGAAAGATACAACCTATATTAAAGTATTAGCCAATCAGATTTCAGCACACGCGCACGCATGTATAGTAAGAAAGATACAACCTATAAAGTATTAGCCAATCAGATTTCAGCACACGTGCATGCAGTAAAACTATGGACCCTCCTAGACCTGTAGACACACCGGCGGAATCGTGCTACTTCACTCTCGGACTATGACACGCCAGAACTCCATCTTCTTAATTTTCGTTTTATAAGAGATGTGACAGTGGCGTACTACAGAAAGACAACAGCGTTCCCTTGAATAGACTGGACAGCTGTAGCCCCTGTGTACTAACTCCGTTGCAAATTTACATGTGAATATCTCTCAGATTAAGTTCATCTTGTTGTTAATTTTTGCACTCATTGTTAATTTTTGCACTCATGTACAAATTAGCACCTATGTAACGTTACTTTCTTTGAATGTGTATTTTTGTATAATTAATGAATCTCCAATAGAAGGAAATAAAGAAAGAATGAATTCTGTTTTGTTGAAAACTAAAAAAGTTATAGCCATTTAAAGTTTCAGCCAATCAAATTACAGGACACGTGCATGCGCGTGTTTTCAAGACTTTCTGCATATAACATATTTTATAACCTTATAAGTGTACCTATATCTTAAATTTCAAAGGATTTTATCAACAAAAAAAAAACCCAAAACAAAACAAACACAAACAAAAACAAGGAAAAAAGCATAGACATATTAAATATTTATCACTATAAAAACTTTTAATCTAAAGATTGTGTTTGAGAAATGATAATATTTAAATATAAAAATGCTAGAGGCAATATGTATTTCCTTGAAAATAAACAAAATAAATTAAATTACTGGGGAAAAAAATGATCGGAAAGGGACGATTTTTATGGGTTTGTCATAGAACATCAAACAGTCATTTATATATATATATATATATATATATATATATATATATATATATATATATATATATATATATATATATATATATATATATATATATATATATATATATATATATATATATATATATATTGTTGGACTGTAGAAAAGTTTCTCCTGTATAAAAAGAAAAAAAAAACCTCTACTCGGCAAAGAAATGCATGGATCCTCGTACAAACTCGTATCATGTTGCAGAATTAATTTCCATAAGTTTGTTTTTTTTGTCTTTAATTGCACACAAGCCATGCAGTCCTGACAATGAACTGAAAGTAGCTAAAAGTAACCACGGATCCTAACGTGATAACGTAATTCCACCCTCATGTGATAGCATAAGTTCTTACAAATTTTTCATTAATTAATTTATCTTCGTGCCCCTTAAAAAATGATCATTTGAAAGAGCACGTGTTTTTGAACGTTTTAAATATTGTTTGATAAAATAATACAAATTTTAATCGATTATTTTTGTTCTTTCAAAAAGGTCCAAAGAGTAATAACTCTTACTCATGTGTTTTCATTCAATGAATTGGTTTTCCTGATATGCACAATCTATAAACATTTTTAAAGCTAAAATTATCTGAAACACATTATAAAATTTATGTCACTAAACCCAGTTTTTATGTTATTTTGATAACGCAGTTGACCAAAAATTAGATTTTTTAAAAATGCTGATGCTTCTGTTTACCATTAAAAAGGTGGCGACCTGTGCATTTTTGTGATTATTTAACTAACTGTATTAGTTTATTCAGTGAAAATTTATGCAGTTTTTCAACTTTGAACCCATATAAGTGTGAGAGTAGAATCGCCTTTAATATTTAACAAAATGAATTATACAGAAATTGTTGTCTTTCTTGTAAGAACTAAGCTCCCATAACGGTAATCCAGGAATTTGTTTGCCTTACACGTGCAAAGCTATCACTACGGAAAGAAAATGGTTAATAATTTTGATTAACATCTTAAAACAAATTTAATACATGTACATGTATTATACCGAGATTTATAACTTTCAATAGTAAAATTTAAAAAATGTAACTATTTTTCTCCCGAAATTTGAACTTAACCAGATTCATGTCAGATTTCAAAAATCATGCACGTCTTACCGATCTATACTCGGGTAGAAAGCATCGTTTTAAAAAGTGTGTGTGTTTGTGTTGGGGAAGGGGGGAGAAAAATGAAAAATATTTCAGAAACAGAGAAAAAAATTGTCTAAATTGAAATCCTATTTCGTGGCGAAGGTAGGCGGTACCTTAATTTCAACTTTTTCGACAAGAAATCTTTTAATACAATAAGATGGGGGCATTTGACTATCCTGTAACAAAAAGCGGGAGCCAACCGGCTTTTCAAAGAACATTTTCAAACTAAATTACAGTAAAATATTATGTTCAATAAAAGTCGCTGAGGGGGTTGAGGGGACACCCTCACCCGACACTACGTGCTTCAGATGCAACATCAGAAAACATGTAATAGGTCAATTGATTATATACTAGTACCCTGAATTCGTTCTTAACCGTAAAATGCACAGTGACAAGATATGGTCCTCCGGCCGGTTTTTTAATGCAGTTAAATAATTAGCGCATATTACAAGCAGGTAGTATATTGAATTTGAAAGTGGGGTCAGACAAAAAATGACAATGTTTCTGAAAAAAATTAAACAAAGGAAAAAAATTTAAGGGAAGTTAATGGACCAAACTCGAAAAACACATTTCATGGGGGCGGGAAAATCCAACAAAAAGTGCGGAGGGTGGTTGCAATCAACTCTTTATGACAATTTTCGTACTAATTTCATATCAAAATATCATTCTCGGAAAAAAGGGACCCCCCAATACTACTTGCATCATAGGCGTCGGAACCGGGGGGGGGGGTGGCTTAGCCCCCCCCCCCCCCCCCACACACACTTTTTTGCAAAGATAGACATAATATAGTCATTGAAAATTGGGGCTTACCCTTATTGTTGGTTTACCCCCCCCCTTTCAATTTGCTTCCGACGCCTATGTGTATTATATGTTCCTCTGCATCCTCCTCTCTGTTTTGCTCCTTTTCCAATATTATATTTGATTAATGCTCCGTGATCTGGATTGGATATGTTTCATTTCACAAAATATGTTAATTAAGCTATTGATTAAAATCATTCATAATGTATAGAATATGATGCGTCTATTTCCTACTAACATTTCTTTTCAGATGGAGCATTGAAATCAATGGGCCTTATAGTGCTCAAGCAATGCTTTGAGAACTGAAACAATGAACATATATGTTACGTCAAAAGAACAATGAATTAAATGTATTACCGGATTTTAAATTGGTTTTGTTCATACACTCAGTGAATGCATGAGTTTTTAAAATTATGTTGGTCAATGACTTATGTAAAGATATGATAAGGTCAAATTTCTAGGGACACGGGATTCACATTTTTTCAGGCAATCCACCCTCCTTTATATATATATATATATATATATATATATATATATATATATATATATATATATATATATATATATATATATATATATATATATATATAGAGACACAAAGTTGATTTAAATTGAATCTTAGTGTCTTAAGTTACGCGACTAATAAAAAAATATATACCACCAATAACCTAAAACTCCATACGATAAACATTCAATAAGCCTGCCTATTCGTGGTAGTTGGGATTTTGTAGCTCGTTGGTTAATATGTTAGACTATATACAGATCAAG
The DNA here is from genome assembly GCF_033153115.1 of Saccostrea echinata. NCBI lineage: Eukaryota > Metazoa > Mollusca > Bivalvia > Ostreida > Ostreidae > Saccostrea > Saccostrea echinata. The sequence goes on along the minus strand of NW_026889805.1, from coordinate 7,225,395 downwards.
ATTCTCTGATTTAACAGTTTAGTACTGACATACTGACATTATGATTTTCTTTGTAGTTGCAGGAACGTAGTCGTATATACTTGTACTAACAAGTATATAAGTTCCTGACAGTCAGCAATCTTCGTGTTATAATGTTAATTATTACTTTAGTCTTTGCAGAAAAATTACTATATTACGAAAGCAATAATAACACGGATAATATACAAGAAAACACGTTTTGAATATACAATGTACTAATATTTTTTGTTTTGTTATTGGTTAATCTGTTGAAACATGCAGCTGTAAGATATATAGTTATATCAGGTACTATAACATTCTTGTATATTACAAAAATAAGTAGATTTTCTTAGAAGAGTCTATCATGATAAACGTTGCCTAATTTAAAATTGTGTCATTATTTCCCGGTTCTGTAGTGGCAAGTCATGGCAAAGACAAAATTACCGCCCTTTACGAACTCTCTAGTGATGAAGAACTGATTGGTATAGAAATGACCTAACTTCCTGTATCCTAATTAACATGCAATAAATTTTCTAAATTAGTGACGTTTATGCCTAATACAAGCAAATTTTATAACATTTATGACGAAGAAAGCTTTAACTGAAGTGCAACACAGTAAACGATTATCTGACATAAGGTTAAACCGAAGGCAACGCCGATATACGTGAAACATTATATAGGCCAAATTTGGTAATATGGCGGGGGTGTTGTTCGAAGATATTTTTGATGTGAAGGATATTGATCCCGAGGGCAAGAAGTTTGATCGAGGTGAGTATGAAAAAAATAAATAAGTTCGTGTATGTATTTTCATCTCATTATATGTTTTAATCCTGTTAACTGGGGCTATACACGCACCGGTGCTGTCAAATATGGCGACCTCCTTGCATGACCCAGCATGACCGCACGAGTAATGCGATATTATCTTGGAAAGTTAGGCCTCTTGTCTATTTTACTATTCATATTCCACTGTCATGCGCATTTTAGAGATGCACGGTAATTAATTATTGGTAAGATATGTTAGCTTTACGAATTTTTATATTACACATACCCGGTAAAATCAAAACATGTTTTGACAAGTCTGGTTTTCAAACGTATGATTGGCTGTGTATGTTAAAAGGATAATAAAACCCCCTGTAGACCTGGCTCGTCTTCATTGAGAATGAAACACATCAGTACAAGAATTTATGGTAGAACTGCAGAGGTAGGAGAGCAAAGTACTATATTTGAAGATAGTAATTGTGACACAAATCAGGATAGAAAATGCATACTGATTCACTGGCTGATTGGTCTGAATTGTGGACATGGACTCTCGATGGAGTTTGACCTAATATATCATGTAAGGGCATGTCAATTTATACTTTTATCGTTTTAAAAGATAAGTAGAGATAAGTGCAAAAGCCATTAATTCATGTGGTTTGCTCATGTATTTGTATAGAGGGATAATACTAAAGGAGTGCTGATTGCATATTAAATAATTAGGAAATGTGAAATAGTTACTGGAAGTGGTGGTATGCAAACTATGAAAGACAGGCTGCAGCATGTACACATCCACCCCTTTTGAGCTGCAAGTTGTTTGCTTTTTTATGACATAAATTGTTAATTTCCTGTAATGATGTTTGTCATTTCATATAATTTAGCATATGTATAAGAAATAGAAGAAACACTATGATATATGTTTGCAAATTAATTTTGAAAGATACACATGTCAGTTCTTGTACTCTGTTGCCTAGGACAAGATTACACAAACATCATACACACAAGTTGCTCTGAGATAAAGAACTACAGACTAATTAACTTATGTTACTAGTTTGATATTGTAGTGTTTGAAAATGAAAAAAAAAAGAAAGACCCACACTTGACAGAACAAAATATATTTGAAAATTCATTGGTATGGAACTCTATGTAATATGTAGTTTATTATTGAGTTACTATTTTGGTACTGATGCTAATGAATATTTAGATTTCAGAATTCTAGCATTGCACTTCTTTATAAGAAAAGGCTTAGACAGAAATGTAAAAAGGTTGGACATGCTGAGTATGAACTGAATGGTTTTAACTTTTCAAGTTAAATCTTTCCCTTTCTTTTTACACAGATCTTGGCAAAGATATAAAATGTATAAATTAACAGGGGTCATTATTACCAGATATAATAATTTTTTTTTGAATTTAAAAAATATGAAAAAAAATTCTCCACTTCTCTGCAATCTATTTTGAGCAAATTAAATCTTGATCTATAATGAGTTATGACCATAACATTTGCATTATAGTTTGGTTTCAAAATTTTCTGAGTTTAAGAGTCATGTGTAATAGATCAGCAGGGAGTGTTTGATTTGGCAGGAGTTCACAGTGGCACAGTATTTAGGACCAAACTTAACTAATGTGCATGTAATAAATGCTCCTTAGAATATAATTTTACTGGCATACTGCCAGATAAATGCATTTGCTTTTTTGTACATGTATATTTAAAGACAGAAGTTTGTACAAAAGAAACAGTACATTGACGTTTAAATACAAGCATAAACAAAGTGACAGTGAATACACAAAATCTTACAAGATTTATTTCTGAGCACAAAGGTTGTTTTGCATGAACATATATGAGTTTAATTTCTATTGATAAAAACCCCCTCTTTTATTTCTTTGTAGTATCCAGACTTTTTTGTGAGTCTGAATCCTTCAAAATGGATTTGATCTTAGATGTCAACACACAGATGTACCCAGTAGACTTGGGTAAGTTATTGTCACTGCTCACTTCATCAGGAGTGATGTCATTGGACCTAAATTTTTAGGCCTTTCATTCCTCTCCCCACTAGAGAAAATCTGATACCAGTATCTTTATAATAAAATAGGATATGCATCATGTATTGCCGAACATTGTTTGATAAGGGAAGTAAATCTCCAGTGAAATGTTAACTTAAGCATTGAAAAAGATCCTTGTGTTGTTTCCTGCTCTGCACATACTAGATGAAGATTTTAACGGAATTAATTATTGATCAGGATGGCACAGCATATGCTGGTAAGATATATATGTGACTGTTGAAGAATTAGTATATTTATTGCTGTTAAGTCATCTATCATTGAGGTCAACAAAAAAGAACATATACCATGGCATACATTCAAGATGTTTTGCTCTAGGACTGTATCTTCCTTTCTTACTACTTCAGCCAACAAAAGACAGCATGTTTGATGCAGAAAAGTGAAGATATTTTAGAAAGATTTTTCCATATTAATTTAAATTGCAAGTTGTCTTTTATATTTCATAATAAATATTGATTACAGTTTAAAAAATTTCATCAAAATTTGATAAAGTTAAATAACCGTTTAAACATGTTTAGTCCTGTAAAAGCAGCCTTTTAGAAAATTTATCTGTAATGAATACTGAACTGTGCAGCCAAGATTGACTTCCAGATTTCACTTGTCTGCAATGGAGAGTTTAAACACCAGTATTTACATATGATTTATAATAATTTGCACAGGTAGAGCAGCCCAAGTGATAAGTCGAAACATGCCTGTAGCGTTGTCATACAGGTGCAAAATGGACAGGAACACCTACCTTAACTGTACTATATATTTTATCAGAAAGCTGACCTTATCGACACTACACACCCTAACACAGTACATGTAGTCCACATAATTCATAGGGGAAAACTTTGATTCAAATGATTTTAATACATCTGAACATTGAGAGAAGTATGTATGAGACCTGTTTATAATTAGGTCAGATGTAGGAGGACTTTTCTTATACCTTAGTTGATATTGTCAGTCTAAAAAGAGAAAGTGCAGAAAACAAATTTCTCTGAATTTATCAACATGAAACTTTCTGGAATGTTATAAATAGTGATCATTTCCATGACAATAGATGTGTTTTAAATAGTTCCACTTTTCTATTATGCCCATCTTCTAAATAATTATCCAATAACTTATATTTGGAATCTTGCTTTTTAAAGCATTTCATGTTGAACTTTCTAAGGGAAAAACTGTTACAAATTTTCTAGGGGACAAATTCCGAATGGTTCTGGCTAAAACCCTGAGGGAAGATGGCACTCCTGATGATGGTGAATATAACCCCACTGACACGGGACCCTCTAGGGCAGACAGTTTTGAGTATGTCATGCATGGAAAAGTGTACCGCATCGAGGGAGATGACACTGGCCCAGACTCCAGTCGATTGTAAGTGATGACACAGAGTGTTGTGTGTGTCGTTATCCCTGTAGAAGTTCAAAGAAAAGCTTGGTACATGTTTAATACAAGAATTTCTTAAAACAGTTTGCTATGGATTTCAGCAGTATTTCACATGTCACTAGTTTTTCTTTCTGTAGAATATCCCATAGTACTCTTTGTGCTTTTTACATATAAACATTTGTTAGCATGTGCACAGATAATCTATTTATATGGGATGCATGAGTGTGGGTGATTGAATGCATGTGATATTTGGTAATGGACTTTGAATGTTTAATTGTTAAATAGGATGTGTTCTGCTAACAAGTTGCATTGATTTAGACACATAAAAAAAAAGTAATATCTTTGTTGCACTTGGATGGATCATAAAAATCCAAATGATAGAAATAAATAAAACAAGGAAAAATAAGAAGTTTTTCTAAGCTGTGAACAAACATAAAGAATAATTTCCTAAGGTATCTTATTCCAAGAAACAACCTGCAACAGCCATGCAGGCAATTTTCCTGTTCCATTTTGTACTGCAAGACTACACTTGCCTGATTGCGATATTTTAATATTGACCCAACAGGGTTAAAGGTCAGATAAGTGTAATGAAAAGAATGACTCTGTGAAAGAAAAATGTCTAGAATAACTGTATTAAAGGTCTTGTTATTGTAGTGATGAAATCAAAAGTAGCTTTAAATGTGGGAATTACAAATTGTTGCATTATTAAGATTTTACGGGTGGTTTAGAAGTATATACATATTTAAAAAGAATCTATAAATAAGCATGCATGGGTTGTAAAAGGACCTGTTTCAATAGAGAGAAAAAAATCGATTTGTAAAGCCTGTTAAACAATTGATTGGATCGGACTGCCAAGTCAGGACTTGAATGAATACTTTGTGGGAAATATACACTTAGGCACACACAAATTCTGAGTGCGATCAAACTCAGAAATGTGGCTTACCATAGCCACCAAGCTTGGACAGGTATCTCATCTTCAGGTTTGTATATATAATGCTAAGGTTAATCAGAGTCTGTTAATGAATTTAGGAAAAGTGCCCACACGTATGTAGACAATACATGTACATAGAACTGTTGAACAGGTAGATAAGGCCCTCACATTTACCTGACCTTGCTGTCTAGTACACTAAGTATTCACTGTCATTATCTTGTGACGGTTCAAAATTGAAAGGTAAGCTAATAAGTGGGGAGTATAACAAGGGTTAGACTGAACCTTGGAAGGAATGCGAGGGAAGCGATGATAAATGTTTTATGTCTGAGAGAAAACGCAGCATACATATGTACAATATACATAACAGGTGTACTTCGCTTCTTACATACACAAAAGAAAATAGAAAAACATTTCAGAAAATCAGGTGTCAAATTCCTGAATACATTAAAAAGATTTCAGTAAATCCTATTTATAGAGAGGGAAAACACTGTACACTAAAAATACAGTAATTTAGCCACATTGTAAATTGAATGAAGTACAGTATGCATTTGAGAGTGTGTTGATAAAATGCCAGGTGGTTGACATTTGTAGGATGGGGACTTCAGCTCGACCTTTTACCATTCAAGGAATTGTGAATGGGGAATGTTGCTATTTTTGGATCAAAATTGTGCTGATGTAACTTAAAACTGTATATCTGCACTGGAGATTATTTTTGATGTTCCTACTGTGGATGTGGATCAATGATTCAGATAAGTTTGGCAGTGTGTTATGAAGACGCTGGGTTACAAAGTAAAATGTTTTTCGTCATTGGAGGCTCTGAGATGCTTTGCCTGTTGTGTTCCTTGCTTGTTTTTGATACTTAGTCACCATCTTAAACCTACCTTTTTGTCTGTTATGAATTCTGGATCCTTTATTACATAATACATACAGTGCAATGATGGCGGTAAATAGGGTCACATTTCATTCACAAGTAGGTTAGTTTGGCATTTTGTTACCAGGTATACATCTATGGCTATTTTTACCACTGGTTTCCCCATGCATATTAGTATCTGGTGATGGATTATACAGAATTTCTTGTATTATGTGAACAGCATGCCTCATTTCTTTCTCTGTAGTATTATAGAAGGGTTTTCAATGTCTTGCAGTCAGTAACCTTATTTTCTGTGGATTACTTAAGAAGTCCAGGGGACGATGACCTAGGGATTATCCAGTGACTAGTGAGAGAGTGGTTGTGTTGTAGAGCTTGTGGAGGGTAAGGTACCATTGTGTGTTTGTAGAGGAATACACTATGAACACAGCTGGTGGTATCTTGTTCTCTATGGTGCTATGGCTGCTGCTGAGGAGGAGGAAGATGATTTGGAGATATTTTGTGCACACTAGCTAAAGTGAAGTCGGTGCAGTGAAGACACATGAGTGTTGTACCGTACATGTGTCTGTTCACATGTAAACAGGTTAAGGTTTTGCAACAGTAGAGATATGACGGATTATTATTAAACATCATTAAATGGCTCATTTAAGTTGGGCTAAAATACTTTAGATAAAAGCAAGGGTGAATGATCTAACTAGAGGGCATTGTGTTGTCATTCATATGTACATACTGTTACAGCATCATTTTGTTTATACACATATACTCTGTTTAATAATTTAAAGTAACGTTTTGGTCTACTTGTTGGAACCTGTGCTTTTTGGAGAGGGACAGTATACATATGCATTGGTTAAAGACAGCCAATTTTTGCTAGCATAGAGAAAGTGATATTAGGTCTATTCTGTAACTAGTATTCAACTAGAGATGGCTTACTCATGTGGGTGAAGGTACCATTGGGTGTTCACATAATTAACAGTGTGAACACAGCTGGTGGTATCTTTTCTTCTGTGAGACAATTCACCATTCATATGTTATGGAGGTTTCTTGTTTTCTGGAAACATGGTAGTCTGCATGTTTGGGAATAGATAACTTAAATTTTCTTCAAGATCTATTACTTTATATATTAATGACCCTTACCTCTTTTAGCATATTTAAATATCAAGTTGTAACATGTGTATTAAGTGAATTGGGGATCTTTGAATTGTCACCTGGTTTGAGAGAAGTTTAGAGGGCTAGTTCATGGGATAAGAATTTAAATTGCTCATTGATTGAAGTTTTTTCTGAGTGCTGAATGCTATTTAGCTTCGTCTGTACGACTGTTCAAATTCATGGGGTGTCATTTCAATATAAGAACTATTGATCTTGGTATTTTCTGATCATTAAATTGTTCAATGACAAGATTTTTCAGTTTGATAATAAATGTATATTGTACATTTAAAATTTAAAAATCTTAATCTAAAAGATATCCATTAGCAACAAATCAAACAAAGGGCAGGTGAATTGAGCTAGACTGGGTTTTTGTTTATAAGTCATTGGACGTCGATTTAAAGGCATTCTTTCTGCACAAATATCCTTATTGTTCTTAGCTGATAGTACATAAAATTAATAGAATTTCAATGGAATAAAATTAGAACACCGGCCCTCCACCAGTCTTCTTAAATGACGTGTCAATTGAACCATGACTAGTCTTGACTTGACATGGTGACTAACATGACCAAACTGAGAAGTACAAGTTTGGGAGGGAAATAGTGGAGGGAAACATGTACTGTACAGTTGGTAGGGGCACTTGGAAACTTTTGTAAAATGAATAACGCCAATTCAGCAAGCTTATATTCAGTTATTGTAATAGGTAAATTCATTTGTCTGCAACTCTTGTTGGTAAGATACTAGTAATCATACATTTTTGCATAAATTATACATTAATGACATTCCAAGCAGGCATAAAATCAAGTACTAAGATTGCATGAAAAATAAACCATTCAGGTTTATGATCCCAAAGAATAAATGCCTTAAAAATATTCTTATCCATGTGCTGTTGGAGTAAAGGAAATTATGAATGAAACACAGTTCATGATAATTGTACAGAGTATTTTTGTAAATACAATCTACATTTTACTATTGCATTGTATTTCTCTTCATATATGTACATTTCCCTTTATTTATTTTAATAGAGTAGAATTCTTGAAGATAGGATGTAGATGTGACAGTGATATAAGTACTGAGGTTTACTCAATATAAGGAAAGAGATAAACAGGACTTCCTTATAATTGTCGTTAATTAGGAAGAAAACAAGCGGAGTAGCCAGAGGTTAAATCTATAGATCTGATACAAAGTATTCTCATTAAGGCTTAAAGTATTTTAATATCATTTTTCAAAATAAAAAAAAAATGAAAATAAATTCCCCCAACACTTGAAAGGGGGGGGGGGGGTATACAGTGATAGGGTGTCTGTCATATCCTTCTGTACCCCATTACACTTGGGGGTGGTCATCCCTAATCTGCAACCTCTCCTATGCCAATGAATAAAATTTAATGAGCATTTCACAGATTCTTGATTACATATACCATTGTGCACCTATTTCAGACATATTTGGAGTTTCTCATAACAAAACTCACACACTGCCATTCTTTATATAATATTGGGGGTACCCACCTCTTATCCGCAACTACATATTGCAATAGTGCACCTCCTATGGACAGATATTTTGAGGTTCCCATAGGAAAACATGGACTTTGCCATTATACTCATATGTGAGCAGGGGTTATCATTTTGTGAGCTCTGCAGTGCTCACAGTACCTCTAGTTTTAATTCTTATAATTCAGACAACTGCAGTACATTTACTGACAGTTTTATTATCTATATAAAACAGGTAGAAATGTGGCCCTTTCACATATACGTATCATTTAATATTTGATTTAAAGCCCAGATAAACCTACTTCCTGGAATTTGTTCTTTTTTTATATATATCAAAATGACAAAAAGTGGGTTGATGATATATTACCTACCCAGACACAATGTTAGCATTAGTCTACCCACTCATCTTTAACGGGACATCCCCAAAGAACAGGACCAGGCATGCTTCAGTTTGGCAACAGGTCTTAAGTCCCTATTAATGCATTGCCAAATTTCAAGTCAGAAAAAAAAACCCCTCACATTATTTGTAATGTATGTATCTATTGTCTGTTTCACCTTTAAGAACATTTAATTACAAAAAGTCTTTTGTTTGAAACTTTACCTTGTTTTAATATTTGCACTTACAATAATCTGACTTTTATGCATGAAGGAAATGAATGTTATGCATGAAACTAAGAATTTTGTATTTGTCCAGAGCACTTCGAATCAATTCTCAGTGTAGAAAAGTGAGAAGAAAAAAGTAAATGTTGACTTTCTGTCTCATATAAATCTTATAAGCCTTGTAATGTAATGCAAACATCATATGCTAATGATGGAATTTTAATCGGATGAAAAAGTTTCGTCAGCGATATATTTACAGTACACTTCTCTTAAAAAAAACAGGAAAGCCTAGATTGTATATACCTACAACGTCAGCATATGAATCAGCCCTATTTTCATACAAGCAGTGGCACATGATAACGTACAAGTATATTGTTATAGAAGGTTCAAATTTTTGGCTTCTTGTCAATTTCTTCCTGTGATTGTGATAATATGCGCAGTCTACGTACAGGTGAGGTTTGTGACAGGTATTAATGTAGCTGGATGGATTTAAACTAATTAATTACGGCATAATTCTATGCAGTCGATTGATAAATAATTGTTTCATAATAATTAGGGATCCCTCTGACCTGGGGATGGGAGAGTTTGTAAGTAAGGTGTCTTCAGATTGGCTTAGTTAAGCTTCTAGTCTGTAAATAAATATTAGCTAGGTCTCCTACAATGAACTACCCATGTTCACAAAATATTTGTTAAGAAAATGAAGTCAAACGGAAACATTCTTTCGTTTGTTCACAGTGGAAAAAGTTATGTAGAATTGATTTAAAGGTAAGTTTTATTTAAATTCCTTGAACATGATTGTAAAAAGTATGGTAGTGATGTAACATTATTTAGCTCTGGATTTTAAGGCGGTAAATTCTTGTTCATGCAAGTTTTTGAATCAAATTTATAATTTCTAAAGAGCTTATTTGAATTGTTTTAAATCCATTAATAAAGTACAATATAAATCATTTCTTATCATTTATAAATCTACTGTATCCTAGATATCATCTATTTAACAGTTAGTGTATTACTATCAGAATTGGGAAAGAAATTTACTCTTTTAATTTTTATATAAGTAATTTATTTATTTGATTGAATTTTTTTCTCTCCCTGGTAAAATGTGTCTTTTTATGTTAAAAATTGATAAAGAAAATCATTTATCTTTTACAAGAATCTAAACTTTAGGTAGAAACTAGATAACTGTGATAGAAGTTACAAAAGATTAAAAATATAACCAGACAAGACTTCATAACCCAACTTTTAAAGAGACTGCAATATAGGTTAGGACTTCCTATAGAAGTTGTTTGCTGTGTCATAAGACAGAACTCACAGGGGGGACATGGCTTTACCCTCTCTCACAAACCTTACACTATTGTAACAAGTTGGGATGATCTTTAAACAATTGTTCTCTAACTTAGATCAGTAGACCGATATATACCTCATTGGACAAATTAAGTTTTAAATAGGATAGGGTATATTTTACAGATGATATTACTGCTATTGCTTTAAATATTGACCAATTTCTTGTAATGTTATTTGCTTATTAAAATTTTTTGAATTCTGAGGTGAAGAATTTAATATTAGTGCAATATTGGCATAGCATTCAATTTTCTGTTTTTTCAAATAAAGGAGAAACTCACATAAAAATTTTGATACTTCCTCTGAAACATTCCCACTACCTCTGAACATGTAAAAGCCTCCCAAAGAGATGACCTTGTATTTTTAATCTCTGTTCAATACATAGCTCATGGAATTATTTTTGTGAGAAAATACAGAATACTTGTAAAAAATTGTCTTTTCTGTCATATGATGTTGCATCACATGGTTTCCATCCTGCCCAATAGCCTTGGTTGAATTTACATGTAGCTATCAGCAGACCAGTTTACATGGTTGTTAAGCATTTCATGTAGGTAAGAGCAGGTAAATGATGACCTTATTTTGTAAAATAATAATATATTAAAAATAAAACAGACAATTAAATGTAATGTCTATAAAATAATCTGAAAAAGAGAGAAAAATAAAATTGTGATATATATATATATATATATATATATATATATATATATATATATATATATAATTTGAAATGAAATTTTAAGATTAATTTATAAATATTTATAAATAATACAATTTACAAATCATTAAATGTTCGTTAAAAAATATTGTTGATAATTGATATTAAATTGTGATGCTAGCTTTTATCAGGATTAAAGTCTATTGATACTGTTTTGATAAATGGATAAGCGTTCATGGAAAAAGTAGTGAAGGTAGTTTTATCATAAAGTCATGTGAAATTGATAAATTTTTATATAGGGGGAGTACATAAACTGTTTTAATTACTGTCCTGTGTTGTGGTGAAACTTTTCCTGAGTTAATGAAAACACAGGAAATTGTAGGAAAAAAAAAAACATGTGACAGAAGATTTAACTCAGCTCAACAGCTTGTGAGTTTGTAGCAGTTGTTTAATTGATTCATGTATTATTTTTTTATGATTAACAGAGAGAGAGGGAAAGAGAGTTTTCTGAATGTGATACATTGCATGAATATTGTATTATCTGTGTTGCATGTTTAATATATTAATACATGTATTAACTTACTTTGCATGAAGTGTATATTTTGAAACCCAGCTATGAGGATTAAAACTAAAAATTTTATGTATATTTCTTATGAAAAATAAAAATATGATATTAAAAAACCATCATAGCTGGGTGTTTTCTCTAAGTGGCCATTCTTTTCTGATTTCTGTTTTAATTTTATTAACACTTATTGTAACTTAGAATTCCTGCTTTTTGTACTGATTTAACATATTTCTGGATCTTTGTAGAAAACTTCAAAAACTGTAGACTTTGCTTGCTACTTCTTCATACATTTCTTTCTTTTTTGATTTGTTGTTGTTATTCCGCTAGTGGATATATGAGTGATGAACTTGGACAACTTGTTTAAGTACATCACTGCACTATCTTATAACAATGTAACTGCTTGACGTACAATGTACTTAATCCTTAGAACTCCTGACAGTTTGTCTGACTATTTTATGTTTAATTTATTATGATGTACTTATTAGTAAATATTAGTCAGCTGATCTTCACTTCAAATAGTCAGACAAACTTCCCTATTAAAAAAGATAAGTCATTTACTTGCCGTTGGAAGGGAAGAGAAAAGGCAGGCCACTTAGATGAAAACTTTATATGACAAAATTTACATTGCACAAATTCCTCAATATAAAATGATGCACACATTTTTTTTATGTAAGTGATGCATAATTTGTTTATGACATTTATAATAAGAAGAATCCAAAGGGAATTTTTGGTCTGGAAATATTGGGGGAAACAGTTTTGTGTTTCACTGGTCAGTACCAGATGTGTGCATTGTGCATCAATAGTAGTATAGTGTAAATGCATAATCTGGTATGTGACTGGCCGATGCGCTCTCATCCTAACCTTCACCTTTGACCTTCACCTGTAACCTTTGCCAGAACCAGTTTGCATGCAGACACTAACAAGTCTTCATCTGAAAAAAAAAAAAACTTGTTTGAATTTAAAGTTATAATCTAGAGAATGTTAATTATAACTAGTACTTAATGACTGATATTTGTACCTTTTTAATTTTTAACATTTACAATGTACTTGATTAACAAATATTAACAATATTCATTATTGCATGTTGCTTGCTATAAGAATTATGTTTTATTTAGCTGGCATTTATTAAATTAGAATTGGGTATGAAGCTACTGTAGTAGGAAAATGTGTTAACAGGAGCTGAGTTAAATCCATGTTCTGTTGCAAAAAAAAAAAATTAATAAAATAAAATAAATAGAAAAAAAGACCGATAACAAATACTTAAGAGATTTAAACTACAAGTACACATTAAACTGAAGCTGAATTCACAATCATATTCACTCATTCTGCTCCTCACTGCAGGTACCATTGAACCATCCATCCATCCATGCTACTTGTCCCTAGCAAACTCTCTCAAAATCTGCATATTCATTGCTAAGGTCCACAAATTTTGGACAAACTTCGATGGTGTGTTTTTGTGGCAGTGTGGTTAGCTGGTTGTTATGACAACGTAGTACCCACAACCACTATTCACACTTCCTTGAAACCACACTTTGTTTCGGCCCTATTTGGTTTAGGTGGTATTTGCTCTTTGGGATTTTTTTCATTTCTTGTATAGCAAAAGAGCTTTTCATAAATTATCATTTCATAAATGGCCGTCTAGCAGATGGATGTATGGATGATTTGATGGATGTGTTAAAAAATAAAAATTTAAACCTTTAAACTCTGACCTCTACTACACATCTCTCTACTTCATTCATACATTCATAATATCATCAAACATAATACACAGCACATTAAACTAAACCTAGGAAGTTACTGAGCAGTTGCAAAAGCTTTGTCTGAGGTAAATGTTACCAGATCATTTGAGATGCAATGAAAACTTAAATGGGGTAAATAGGATATTTGAGACATTCTTGCATGTACTCTATTCATTCTGCACAGTGGTTGCTATGATGAGGACGACGTCTATGTTGTATCATGTTTTGTCTGATAGTATGCTTTATAGTCAGTTTGCTGCATGGCTTTACACCTGGAATAAATAGAAGTTCTGATGCATGCTGTTCATTTTAGCATCATTACCATGTAACATGTTTACCTCGCTCCTTACCATTAATCACATAAATTGCATGACCATATTCCTCTTTGTCATTTATCTTAAATTTTAAATGAACTCTTTGTTAAAGTAATATTGGATTTCAATTTGATATTCTCAGGACATTTGTAATGAGATTTTGATAACTTGTCTTTACTTTGAAATGAATATGTTGACTGATCTCCCCTTTGTTTTGATTGACAGGGCAGCTTATGTGTCATATGGAGGACTACTGATGAGACTGCAAGGGGACGCCAATAACCTGCACGGCTTTGAAGTCGATTCTTATGTTTATCTCCTTATAAAGAAGTTAGCGTTCTGAAACTTATTAAAAATTTCAATTTCAGAGATAACAAAATTCGATCTGTATAGGCATGCAATCACTATTGATTGCAGTAGCCTGGATCAAGAAATGATTATTAAGTTGCAGTAACTTGCCGTTAAGGTTGTTCATCAGGATTGTTGTTCATAGATACCAACCATATGTGTTCAATTGTTCAATCATTTTTGTCATGTATGTAAGGAGGAGTGGGTCTATTAAGTGAAGAACTCACCAACCATAAAAGTTGTTGAAATATTATTTTGTTATGAATGACAAAAATCAATAAAAAAGAATTTTCTTAATTGGTCTTTGTCTTTTCTTGATTTTTAAAATATCAGTAATATAACAGTGGAGGTGAATTTGAATAGTGTCCGGGTTAGAGGAATCAAGCATTTAAATCTTAATTGCATTCAAGAGATGAAGAATTTGGTTTTTACACATTGATGTTAATATGCACAATGTAAAAAGAAAAAGATATATTTAGACCAAAAAAATTCCAATAACCACAAAGTATAGGGGGTTATAAGAATCGTTTGGGGAATCTATACTGTAACTTTGTAATGAAAAAGTGTTAGTAGTTCACATTTGGAAGGCTGTGAAATCAGCAATAACCCAGAACCCTTGGGACAAGGCAAAGGTAGCTATTCCCCATTCCTTAATTTGTGATGTAGAAAATACACAATCTGTTCTTGGGCACCAGACTTATTAGATCATATCAAGAGATTGTGTCTCTGTCAAGAATGAGGTCCTTTAGACAAGGTTGTACTGACTAAATTAGTCCTTTTGACTCCATAACTCTATGGAAACTATAAAGATTCTGGATGCAAATGAAAAATAGTTCTATAGATATTTAGGAAAAGTGAGTTATAAAGTTTTAGGGATAAAAATGTTTAGTTTATATGAGTATAATAAATTTAAATCTTCCACTACTGAATATGCTTTTGTTGGGTCTTCATCTAGAAGGGACAAATATCCTTGAAAAGGAAATCTTTTGTCTGTGTGAACAGATACAGTACGTGTAAGCACTGGTCTTGGAAATATACCATACATGGTTGCTGTCTTGAAATATAAGCAATACAGGCAAACCTCGTTATTTGAACTCGATGGGACCGAGAAAAAACGAGAGATATTTGAGGGTTCGAGATATGGAGGGTAAAATACTTAAGAAATACGAGGGGTGATCAAAAAGTTCGCGAACAATCTCTATATTTACAAAACCACAATTTAGATCAGAATGAAATTTGGCACACATATAGTCATACACATGTTCTATAAATAACAGATGTTAAATAATGTTTTGCTCCATGTTTGTGATGTCACAGTGTGAAAATGACGTCAATATGTAGGTCACTTGTGACAAAAAATGGTTGGCTCAGTCGTACTCGAGCAACGAACAGCTGTAAAGTTGAACATATATCTTGGAAATTCCTTTGCAGTAGAATATGATAATTTGTACAAGGTTTATGAAGACAATAGACTTACCAGAATTCAATCATTAATTGGATTGATTGTTTAATTGAAGACGGGGAGATGGTTAAATATAATGTTTGTTCTGTTGGCCAGCGAAAGCAAGCCGGAGAAAAGATGTGTCCTTAATTGAGCAATATGTTATGAAACATTGTCAAGTTACAATTAGAAAAATGGTTGAATATCTTAACAATAATATAATTATTAAATCCCTAAAATTGTTTACTTTAGACTTTAAACATATGAGATATGATAAAAAGAAGGTGCCCATACTTTATCCACATTGGATAAACGACGCTCCCGAGACAGAGGACTCGGGTTGTGATGGGTCACTATACTAATTGTGGGGATATCCTTATCCACCCATCATCTTGCCAAGATTTGGCCATTTCTGACAGACGGACTGTTCTTGTTATAAAAAATAACTTGCATGGTAAGAAATATAAGACTCGGAAAAATCTTAAAGCTTCTCTGAACAGACTTCTACGGAGCATGTCACATGACTGCCTGGATCACGTGATTCGCGCATGGGCAAACCAATGGCAGATGTGCATTAAAATCGGAGAGGACTACTTTAAATTATAATAAACACTGAAACCTCATTTCATTTTTTTTAAGGAAGTAATTCAATTTGTTCGCGAACTTTTTGATCACCCCTCGTACGTGGTAAGGACTTCCCAGTTACTTTGACATATCCATAGTATTCGAGATATCTGTGTTCAAGATACTGAAGTTCAACTGTATTTGGGTAAGGGTAGGAAAATATGATGGAGGGCTAGGCTTGCCGAACCCTTTAACATGTTTTCAACCCTTGCCTAAATATCACTTGTATTTCAAGACAGTTGTCATGTATTTTGTTTATCCTTCCAATAGTTTTACACTGACTTCCAAAATGAAATTTTAAGAATTTAGGCACATTTCTGCAGTTGAAACTGTGATGCCAAGGCATAAACTATGTAATATATATGACATCACAATGCTTTTAAAGACATCAGACTACATGAGGCTAGTTACATTTTGGCATTGACCTAATATAGCTTTGGCTTATTAGGTTACCTTTGTTTGGTCAATGCAAGCAGAGGTTGCGAGATAAAGTATTTTTTTTTCAATTACATAAGATTGGGGTTATTAATTGATCTCTCTAGATCTGTTACTCACTGACAGTAAAAATAAAAGCACCGTACCATGGTTACTGCAGTGTCATATATTTGTCCCTCAGAAGCTTCTAGAACAGTTAATGCCTCTATACATGAATTCATTAATAAACATTTTTTAGTAGAAATTAAAACAAAAAATCACTACTTTTCAGTGTTTAGCTTTTATATACATTGTATTTCATGATGGCAGTTGAAACTGAAAGAGCTATATGTGGTATATGCTTATTTTTGTCCCCCACATATGTCAAATTTTGAAAATTTCTTGAAATTTGCTGAATTGTATATTTTGTCTGAAAAATCTGAATTGACAAATTATATTATAGTTTCGAGATAGGATTTTGGCAATTTTTATTTCCGTGATGTCACAAACTATTTGGATTCTGTGTTATGTTTCAAAAAGAGGACAAAATTTGTTCAATTTTTATTATAGCACAAATCTTCTCCTTAACAATATTCACATATATCATTCTACACATTCTCCAACAGTGAGTTGGAGCAGACCTGTGCTCGATGACTTTTACTCAAAATATTGACATAATATACACCTTTTTCTAAATAAATCATGAAAATTATGAATTTATGTAATATTCCTGACGTCTAACATATGACATCATGGCTGATTAAGATATTTAATGCTTTGAAGTCTGCAGATATCCTTTTTGTTTTAGAACATAATTATATATTTCTCCCAGTCCATCAAAGTTTGATTTTGGGGGCAAATATTGGTAATTACTGAATATAGTTCTTTATGTTGAATTGTTCTAGAACTGTAAGGAAACATTTCTGTTTGATCTGCCGAACTTTGGATGAATCAAATTATGATTGTTTTGCAAATGAAAATCTCTTTGAATAAACATGTGGTTGAATGGTAATAACACTGAACAGAAGAGATGCCAGAGAAAATCAGTTTACAGTTTATGAATAAGCAATTCTACATGTAGACCCCCCAAAATTAAAAAAAAAAATGACTAAAGATATTTCATTCAAATAGGGGTGGGGAGGGGTGGGAGTGAAACATGTAATTTTATAAGCAATTCAAAACATTCAAGATGAAAAATAAAATTTAATTGAGACATGTACTAAGTGTTTGTTATCAGAAACCCACAAAATTTGAATGTTATATATGTTTACATTTGAAATAGTTATCATAAAGTGATACAAGTGGTTGAATTTTTATATTAAAAAAATCTGTTTAATTCAATTTTGGTAAAAACAAATAAAAACAAAAAACAAAACAAAAAAAAAGCATTAGAATTTACCTACAGCCATCACCTACTTTGCTACGTATGTAATTAAGCTGTATAAGGAATGACCTCCTGTTCAAGGTAACAAAATAAACTCAGGAAGGTCAGATTCAAAAGACTGCTTAACTGTTAGACCACAGTTACATATCCTTTTATCCACACTGGTCTGTGTTACTTAGATTATTTTTCATTAGCATTTTTGTATGAGTTGTATCAACTTCAAACTTTTTGTTAATGAACAAAAGAAAAAAAGAACAATTTTCTATATTCTATTATATGTATAATTCTTTATTTATGTAAAATTATTTGAAAGCTTCATTGATCTGAAATATTTACTTTTTAGGGGAAGTTCCCTTTACATTCCTACTTTTGGTTTAAATGTATATACACAGTGCCCTAAATGCATAAAGGCAAAGGAACTAATCTCCACACTCATTGATTTGTTGTGCAATGTCTTAATATTAATGTTATGTGATAAGTTTCTAAACAACACATGTATCAATGAGCATTTGATATCATTATTGATGTATAACATTCAGAGTGGCAAACTAGCCAGCCGGCTTCACATTTATAAGGACATAATATCCAAAACAGCTAACAGTGAAAAATGAATTACATTCATAAAAATCTTATCAATCCATAATTTTTTGCAACTAAATTACATTCTAAATATAAACAAATAAAAAAAGTAATAATAAATGTTGATTACATTACATGAAGTTACATAGGATTACTAAATAGTGGAGGATTACTAAATAGTGGCCATCACTTCTGTGTTTGTAAGCATGTATTAGTTGTATTCATAAAAAAAGTTAAAAGATATAAAAAATACATCAGTATATAATTTTTCAAAATGCAAATCCTGGAGCCTACAGTTTTGAATTGATTTCAAGACTACACTAGAAGATACATAATTCTATATATTTGTTCCTTTATCTTGGCAAAAGTGTTGCCATGATAACTAAAATTAAAATTTTTGGGGAAATTTTTCAAAATGCTACTTCTCCTAAAGTTTTCAATAAAACTTAGTACAGAAGTAGACTACACTAAGTAGTTATTGATTTCTTCTGGATTTTGAAATTTATACAAAAAACTTAAGGAAGTAAAATTTTTATTTAAAAGTATAATTACTTTGTATATAACTCAATCACAAATGAAATAATCACAAAATGTGATAAAGCATTTGTATAAATCAAACTTTTAATTTGGCATATAACTTGAAGATAAACTTGGAACTGGCTTGAAGTCCTGCTTCAGCAAGCAAGATTAACATAAAGGAAAAGACAATTTCTATATATTTCTTTGCTATATGTGGATTTTCCGAATTATTATGTTTCAATCATAAAACATCAAGGGCTTAAATTTACTATGGTGGTCATAGAAAAATTGCACTTCTACATTTCATTTCTTTTGAAGTTTTACATTAATTTTACAGATGATGTATCTTGATGTTTTTTGAACTTGTGTCAATTTTTATGAAACTGGCCAAACTTGCATGGATGATGCATCTAGGGATGCACACTACCAGAACGCCTCAGATGCTGCATCTGACCTACAATTTTCTGATTCGTGAGCAGGTAATTTTTTTTTTTTTTTTTTGAGCAGGTCAGTTATCAATTTTATATCTTTAGTACCATCTGTGGGGTTACTTTATGGTTTAAACCACTTCTTTGACAAACTAGTTCAGGAGTTTTTTTTTTTTTTTTTTTTTTGATCAACTTGGTTGAAACGAAATGCTTGCTGAATATAACATTTGAATTCTGGCATATTCACTCAAGACAGCGACTGAATTTACACTTGCATCTTCAAAATTACAAAAACCTTGCCAATCTAAATTTAAAAATTATCACAACTAACTTTGCTTTTATCTGAGAAGTTAAAGTATCTGTTCAGAGAACTGAAGACAAAAAGTTAAGATTCCAGTATGCTGTAATTTAACTGCTATTTTATTTTGACTATAATACATAGCATTGTATGATTTATAAAAATGTTGGCCTGCAACTATTATTTAGCATGTACATGCAGCTTTTATTCAGATTTAAATTTAGGAGAGATTTGTTAGACCCTGCATTTGGTAAACAAAACATTGAAAACAGCTTCTTTTTTTTAAATCATTTTTCTTCTTTGACTTTGATATTTTTTAAACAGACTGAAAGGAAAACACAACAGTTGCGTGTCTTGCTGGATAGGTATGTTTATTGGTAATATTATAAGAATTATATTACAGGATGTGTAAAATAAATCTTTTCATAAATCTGTTCTGAATGTCTTAAAGTTACATAATCTTAGTAAAGATAGCAACTTTTACTATAGCTACACCTTAAATTTTCCGAGTGCATATTTTGGACTGTCAGACATTTTTTTTTTTACAGGTGCTCTTGTGTTACAAGAAAATAATAGATCAAGGAAGTTGAATCATTAAATGTTACAATACTTACTGTAATTGTATCACATGAAAGTAACATGCAAAAAGATAAATGTACAAATATTGATATCTAAAATTAAAAAAAAAAACAACATGCAATCTTTATATTAAGTGGATATTTCAGTGATAGAGTCTCAACATATAAATGTGTGAAACCCTCTACAGTTTGATGGCATCAGGTCGGAGAATCTATACTCTTAGTTCTTTGATCTTGTAGTCCATTCACGGCACTCATTAAATCTTTAGTTTTGTCAAGAACAAAACTAAGGGAATCTTTAATTCCTAAAACTGAATTAAAAAAAAATCATTAGATGCCTTCTTACAGTGCAAAGAATTTCATCTTTTATATACTGTTTAACATCAAATTAAGGCAATCAAGAATTACTTTATTTACCTCCAGTGTCTGATGCAGAACTCTCCAGCTTCTGAAGGTACAAAAGGGTACTATCTGCATGTTTCTCTAAGCTTTCTATTTCTGTGATTTGATGTCTTACACATTCATTTGCATAACAAACCTGAAAATCATTGAGGAAAAACAAAAGTTAAAAAAGAAACCACAGGGATAGGATAAACTCATCTGGGCTAAAATCCCAGCTACCTACTTACAAACAAGAGGCAAATGGGCCACATTGCTCACCTGAGTAACTTTGGCCCTGCTGTTCTTCACTAGATTTCTCCCTTGTAATACTTATTTTGACCCCACCCTAACCCTGGGGATCATAATTAGAACAATTTAGAATCTACACTACCTCAGGAAGCTTCCACATAAAATTCAGCTTTTCTGGCCCAGTAGTTATTGGGAAGATTTTTAAAGATTTTTCCTATATCTTTCAATGTAAAACTTGGATTCCCTAATGTGGCCCCAACCGAACCCCCTGGGCTATGATTTGATCAATTTAGAATCTACACTACCTCAGGAGGCTTCCAAATAAGTTTCACCTTTTTTAGCCCAGTAGTTCTTGAGAAGAAGATTTTTAAAGAATTTTCCTACATATTTCAATGTAAAACTTTTGATTCCCTATTGTGGCCTCACCCTACTCCTGGGGGCTATGATTTGATCAGTTTAGAATCTACACTACCTCAGGAAGCTTCCTCAATAGTTTCACCTTTTATTGTCCAGTAGTTCTTGAAAAGAAAATTTTTAAAGATTTTTCCTATTTATTTCAATGTAAAAACTTTTGATTCCCTATTGTGGCCCAACCCTACCCCGGGGGTCATGATTTGAACAATTTATAACGTACACTACCTCAGGAAGCTTCCATATACATTTTAGCTTTTCTGGCCCAGTGGTTCTTGAGGAGATTTTTTTTTTAATAACACCACCCTATTTTTGTCTTTTTTTGATTATCTCCCCTTGGAAGGGGGTTTGGCCCTTTAGTTTTAAAATTTAAACTCCCCTTCACCCAAGGATGCTTTTTATAAACTTTGGTTAAAATTGGCCAAGTGGTTCTTGAAAAGAAGTTGAAAATGTTAAAAGTTTACAGATGGACAGACTACGGATGATCACAAAAGCTCCCTTGAGCTTTCAGCTCAGGTGAGCTAAAAACTCAGTAGCCGAAAGTATAGTAAAATAATTACAAATATAATATTCTTTAAACTTCATTCAAAGGATTTGATTTACACAAAAGCCAAAAGTATAGTAAAATAATCACATATAAAATATTCTATGAACTTCATTCAAAGGATTTGATTTCATTTCATATTGTATTTCTCTAGTTAAAGGACATATTTAATCTAAAAATCCTGATATATGTATATCACACATGTAGGGCTCTCAGAAAACTGAGAGACATCAGATTAGACATAATAAGTAGATATTTGTGAAAAGATGGGACTGATGATCATTTTGAATATATCCCTGGTATTTACATTTCAGTGGATATCTACATTCAACTGTATACATGTATGTGACTGTAACATAAATAGAGCTGACATGAACAATTGAATATTTGCGAATAAATTGTAAATGGCAAATATTCGAATGGAAATTTAGTATTCGGATATTCGGTCATGTGATTTATACTTCAATGTTTTCTTTGTTGATAAAATTATATTACCGGTAGTACTTTAACGATTAAAACTTTTAGTATTAAAAAGGTTTTAGCGCTACTTCATCCTATCGATGCTCCCTCTGAACTGTGGACTCCCTCTCAGGATTTTAATACTGTTAGAAAGTACCAAAAGTATGATTAGAAATTTTAACAAAGTTCTCGCAGTGTAAATCCCTTTGAGTATACTCTCAAGTTATTTCATTTGGAGTTTTATTCATGCCTACCAGTTTCATCACTGATCATATGCATGGCCCCTGCCATTTCCCTTTTTCTACCATGGGTTTCACTAAATCACGCAAATGTGTTTTATTTTAAAAAGAAATAAACCTAAAATCTAATTACTGACTTTAATTTTGCAACACTTTTATTTACAGACTTATCTTTGAAACGAGTATCATTTTAGTGGCATGTTCAGTAATGTTTACTGTGAACACCCCGATAATGCACACAGATTTTCGCTTATCTACAGTGTCATTCTTCCTATCAAACTGTGATGACTTTTGCATAGAATTTCATGAATCGTAGCATGTTAAGATGGTTTCCTATTTTAGTACAGAAATTTACACATTTTTCTTCCACAATTTAGGCAAATTTCAAACCTTGCATCATAAAATTAGGTCTATACTGTGAATACTCGTAGGGCGAGATCTGCGCCACCGAAAAAAATATCGTCATACCTTCTGAAAAAGTTTCAGCTTGTTTCTCAAATAGTTTTACTTACAGAAATATTTAAATCCTTTATTGACATATTGCATACAATTCTTTCTTTTAAAACGCTTGTGAAAACGATACTGACACAGGTCTTATTTGATCAAAAACGACATTGATGACAATTTCGTACTTAAAACTTTAGGAAACATTAAAATCTCTTTGTAAGTGTTCAGTTTTCCATTTGCTTTGCGGAAAAACTGCAAGCTTTAACAATGGACAGTTTAACGTTAAGTAACGATATCAATAAAAATTATATTATTACATGTACAGTGTATATACGTTTACAAAATTACCGATGGTCTCCTAATGGTATAGGTATTATAACATTTCAGAAAGATACACTTTAAATATTACATCGACAAATATTCGAATATAAATAGAATAGTAGTCCCAAATATTCAAATATTGATTTTTGTTATTTGTTTCAGCTCTAAAAATAAAGTAGTATATGCAGTTTATAATTACAATTCTATTAAAACTCAACAATTCTTTACTTAAATTAATTTAAAATATCCTTCCCCTACATATATATAGAGTGAATTTTTCACTTATGCATTATGATACATTCTCAGTGAAGCAGTGTTACAGTACTAACAGCTGTGATGTGTTTGCGGAGCTCTTCCATTTCGGTCTCTAACTGGCTATCTTCCTCGGGACTAGTGGGATGTGTCATCTGCACCCTGTCCTCTGGAAGCACAAGATCTTCAGGAATGTTGAACACATTTCTTAGAAGGTAAGACTGTGAAACAAGGACATGGTGATTTAATTAAACATTTTACAAAGAAAATGACCGGTAATTAAGATGCGTTTATCAAACAACCCTAACAACAATATACACATGAAGCAAATTCAGAAAATTATGGTCTCCAGCTTTTGGGATCCTACTGGTTGAGCTGCAATAATTTATAGCATATTGTTACTCTCTAGTCTGTGATGTCTGTCCATCACCTAAACATAGGTAATCAGAGATTACAGAGCTCACCTCAACGAATATTGTCTTGAAGTAAGACAAAGTCCCACATTAAAGTTCAATCGCTGAAACATCAACAATATTAATTTTCTAGCAAAGATTTTTAAATATATGATTTTAATAGCATGTGTAAACTTTGTCATATCAAAAAATTTTGAGACATGATAAAAGACCTTTAAGAAGATTTTCAAAAATAGCACTAATTTTGATGGTTTAATCCCTACCCCTCAGGCCCCAGGGGGGTACGGACCATGAAATTCAAATTTTTGGTTCCCCTTGTCCCATCGATGCTGTACGCCAAAATTAGTTTAAATTGGTTCAGTGGTTCAAGAGAGGAAGCTGAAAATGTTCAAAAGTTTATGACTGACAAACCACTGAGTGACTCGGGTGACCTCCAAAAGAAACCAATTTTTTCCTTGCCTCTAGTTGATCAAATCTCTTGTCCAGCTTTTCCACAAGCACAGATTGTATTGTCTCCAAAGCTTGCTTTGTCTTCTCTTTAGATATCGCAGATCCAAACTGTAATGCCAATCAACAAAACAATCAACACTTTTATCTAGCTATCATGCTGTAACAGTGGTTTGGGAAGTATCTCAGGAAGAGGGCAATAGCATATGTATTATCAAGTAAACATAAACATTATATAAGGTGATTGTACAGGTATGTTAATATTCTAATTTTTTTTAAAGCCCTGAAGAATATGGACACTGCTACCAGCAGGGATGAATCATACATACCTAATATAGGAGATGCTACAGGTAGATCTAATGATAGTTATTAAGTTAATGTGATTTAAAGCTGATACATGTACCAATATATAGCTGAATGGATAATGCATATTTAGTGCCCTGGCCAGATGCAATATTAAGTGCCAAACCAGAGATTTGGTGTAGAGACCCAGTCTGACACATGACATGAACATTGAGTGCATTGAGTAGGGATCTGGTGAACAGATTTATAAGGAGGTACACTGGAACAGTATCTAGTCCAAAATCATGGCATGAGTGCACAAGTTGGGATCTGCTGTACAGACTTTGATATAGAGATGGCACTTAAGAACCCTGTTTAGGAATTGGGTATACAGACCTATAGGTGGATATATTGCCCTTTTCAAAGACATGACATGAACAGTGGGTCCCCATGTGTGGATCTGGTGTACAGACATGCATGTAGATACAATACCCTGTCCAAAGACATGGCATGCAACATTCAGCCCATGTGGGAATCTAGATTAGGACCTTTCAATAAAAACCTTCACTACTCATGATCATCAAAAACAATGATTACAGTGTAGTGGCCCATCATTCTATTTATATATACTATTCACTCCTGCTATAATGCCATCTATGATAATTTTCCATAGCAAATAACTAAACTCGATCAATAAAGTAAAAGTATCGTCCAATTCAACACTAAATAATTTGCTTGTATACTATATTTGAAATACTATGTGTAAAATTAAGTCATAATTTTATAACATGAGTAGGTTTCTCTTTCTCTGAAAAGACCAAGCTTTTCCCGCCTTGTTAAACAAGATGAATTCCTGAGAAAACTTATTTTGAAGGAATAAGGAAATCAAAGATGAGGAAATCTGTCAGAGAGATCAGCAAACAGAATTACCTCTTCATTTATAAAATCTTCCATAGTGGACAGTCCTTCCTTTAGGCTGGTGATAACAGCATTGTATTCTGAAAAATCAAAAACAGATAACAATCTTAATGAAGTAGGAAATATTATATTATGATTATATAAAAGTATTACAATTCCCACCAACTTCCATTTCATGTTTTACAAATTTAAGGAACAGATGAAGTTTTCCTATAAATGTGTTCTATTCAATTTGTTGCTGGTCAATTTGGTAAAATTTCTATCTTGACATATTGCAGAATTTACTCTGCCTCAAAGGCAATTCAAAATTTGTAAATTTGAGCCACATAGGAGTAAAATATAATTTCTTATGGTGTTCTGCTAAAATTTAAGACCAGAGCATATATTTTAATTTAATATTTTATTTCATTCTTCAGAGAAATTCTTATGCTTCTCTACATAGCCATCAATTAATATTTATATATTAAACACAGGAATTTTTCATTTTTTTTCCTTACATCAACACCTGTCTTGTCCAAAAGACTTTTGAGGGTATAACGTCTGAGTAACTGATTATGATACTATCCTTTTATAGTTAAGTCAAAATTTATCATAGAAATATTGACCCGTAGTCCATTAGCCCCTTATTTGGTTTGACAGGATTTTGTTTTAATTGTATATGATTTGAACCATACACAAAGCCTGAAAAGTGTCATAAATTCCAAATTTTTGGTAGAGGAATCTTTGCTCAACAGATTCCAGCTAGATATGCATGATTAAGTAAGATGTTTTTAAGTGCATTAATTTTGAAAGTTTTGCCACATCATTCAGTCTCCAGGGCAAACAGAGACAATACATCTCAAAATCTTTACAGCAAAAATTTTCAAACCCAAA
The DNA here is from genome assembly GCF_033153115.1 of Saccostrea echinata. Lineage (NCBI taxonomy): Eukaryota > Metazoa > Mollusca > Bivalvia > Ostreida > Ostreidae > Saccostrea > Saccostrea echinata. The sequence continues at coordinate 7,198,729 of NW_026889805.1, read as the reverse complement.
GTAAAAAAAATAGCATCAAAAGAGAACAAATTGGGAATTTTCTATCATAAACTAGAAATATGTCCATAGGACATGAATGCCCCGCCGAGGGTATATTAGTAATGCAACATGAAAATTTGTATTAGTGTGTGAAATTTGATGAGAATATCTTGAATAGTTTCTTTAAAATTGAAATCTAAAAAGTTGGATATAGATGATAGGTTCTCATCAAATTATGTATACGTGCATAAGCTTACATAAATATATCTTAAATGATTTCTTTAAAACTAAGCAAAATGCAAATTTAAGAAAAGTGAGGTCAAGGTCACAGAAAAGTTCAATGTCAAAATTTTTTGATGCAGTTGAATAGTTCTCACATATATTTATCAACATATTAAGTTTGATAAAAATATTTTGAATGGTTTATTTAAAACAGATATAAATACTAATTTAAAATAAAAGGGTTAAGGTCAAAGGAAAGGTCAAGGTCAAAAAATGTTGATGCAGTTGAAAAGCTCTCATCAGTATGTATAAGCATAAGAAATTTGATAAAAATATTATGAATGGTTTCTTTAAAACTGAGTTAAACACAAATTGAGAAAAGTAAGGTCTGGGTCAAATGAAAGGTCAAGGTCAAAAATCTTCATGCAGTTGAATAGCTTACATCAGTTTGTATCAGCATATGAAGTTTCATAAAAATATCTTGAACGTTTTTTTTTTTTTAAATTGAGCTAAACACTAATTTTAGAAAAGTGAGGTCAAGGTTAAAGGAAGGGTCAAGGTCAAAAAATGTTGAAGCAGTTGCATAGCTCTCATCAATATCTATCAGCATATGAAGTTTGATAAAAATATCTTGCCAATGGATAGTTTCTTTGAAACTGAGCTTTGAACTGAGCTAAATGCAAAGCGTAACGGAAAGACAGACAGAAGGATGGAAGGACAGAAGACGGACATGACAAACACTATATGCCCTGCCATATTCATGGCTGGGCATAAAAAATGACATTATGCTTATTCTACACTCATTGACTATTAATCTATGTTTAAAAGAATATCTACAACAAGTATTCATTGTTTTCTCTTGTTCTCACATTTTCGTGCTTTCAAGATGTCAATGGAGATGGACACTAGGCTGTCTACAACATGTGTCTCGCCATGATGTCTACTTTTAATTTAAGAGAAAGTGAAAAATTTTAGTCAACTTGTATATTTCATAAGAAAAGAATGACTATGTCATAGCAGTCTGTTTCGCTCAGCAATTAGGAATTTCTTGTCTCAAAATTGGGAAAAATCAACTTTTTTCGCATTGTGAATACATGTAATATCATTTATTGGTACCAGTTTTATTAGGGGAAAAAACCCACTGTTTTATCACCCTTACCAATTGATGCTATCAGGGCTCTCGATTGTCTATATTTGGGACCATTCAAAGGCCTCATTCACAATTCAAACAAGAGGCCCATGGGCCACATCGCTCACCTGAGCACACTGGCTAGACTAAGGCACAAATCAGTTCAGTAATGAACAGGGGGGGGGGGGGGGGGGGGGGGGGTTGAATTTTAAACTACCTGATGATGCTTTCATGTCAATATAACAAATGAATTTGTTGTACTTGAGAAGATTTTAAAAGAATTTTCCCATTTATTCCTTTGTAAAAATTTGATCCCCCATTGTAGCTCCTCCCTATCTCAGAGGTCATTATTTGAACAAACTTGAATCTACATTACCCGAGGATGCTTCAAAATCAATAAGACTAACATAGCTTTTCTGTTCTTGAGAAGAAATTTTTTTTCTATATGTTCTTATGTAAAACTTTCGATCCCCCATTGGGCCCCACCCTACCCCCGGGGGTCATCATTTGAACAAAATTGAATCTACACTACCTGAGGATGCTTCCATATAAATTTGACTCATCATGGCTTTCCTGTTCTTGAGAAGAAGATTTTTCCTATATATTTTTATGTAAAACTTTGATCCTCTATTGTGGCCCCGCCCTACCTCCGGGAGCCATGATTTGAACAAAATTGAATCTACACTTCCTGAGGATGCTTCCATATAAATATGACTCTTCATGACTTTACTGTTCTTGAAAAGAAGATTTTTAAAGATTTTTCCTATATATTTCTAAGTAGAATTTGGATCCTCCATTGTGGCCCCGCCCTACCCCCAGGAGCCATGATTTGAACAAAATTGAATCTACACTTCCTGAGGATGCTTCCATATAAATATGACTCTTCATGACTTTACTGTTCTTGAAAAGAAGATTTTTAAAGATTTTTCCTATATATTTCTATGTAAAATTTGGATCCTCCATTGTGGCCCCGCCCTACCCCCGGGGGTCATGATTTGAACAAACTTGAATCTACACTACCTGAGGATGCTTCCGTATAAATATGACTCTTCATGGCTTTACTGTTCTTGAGAAGAAGATTTTTAAAGATTTTTCCTATATATTTCTATGTAAAATTTGGATCCTCCATTGTGGCCCCGCCCTACCCCCGGGGGTCATGATTTGAACAAACTTGAATCTACACTTCCTGAGGATGCATCCATATAAATATGACTCCTCATGGCTTTACTGCTCTTGAGAAGAAGATTTTTAAAGATTTTTCCAATATATTTCTATGTAAAACTTTGATCCTCCATTGTGGCCCCGCCCTACCCCCGGGGGTCATGATTTGAACAAAATTGAATCTACACTTCCTGAGGATGCTTCCATATAAATATGACTCTTCATGACTTTACTGTTCTTGAAAAGAAGATTTTTAAAGATTTTTCCTATATATTTCTATGTAAAACTTTGATCCTCCATTGTGGCCCCGCCCTACCCCCGGGGGTCATGATTTGAACAAATTTGAATCTACACTACCTGGGGATGCTTCCATATGAGTTTCATCTTTCCTGGCCCTGTGGTTCTTGAGAAGAAGATTTTTTAAAGATGCTATTCATTTTTCACTAATTCTTAATTATCTCCCCTTGAAAGAGGGTGTGGCCCTTCATTTGAACAAACTTGAATCCCCTTCACCCAAGGATGCTTTGTGGCAAGTTTGGTTGAAATTGGCCCAGTGGTTCTGGAGAAGAAGTCGAAAATGTGAAAAGTTTACAGACAGACGGACAGACGGACTACAGACAAAATGTGATCAGAAAAGCTCACTTGAGCTTTCAGCTCAGGTGAGCTAAAAAGGTACCTTTTTATCCCAATTGAATATGTTAATTTTCCAAAAGTCATTTTGCTTCAGAATTTTAAGACATATAGTAAGATGTATAATTATGGAACTTGCTATTCATATTCCTCTACAGAAAACAGAAATTGAAAAAAAGCTTTTTTTAAAATTCTTTGTTTTGCAGTTGCCGACCTATAATTTTTAGAGCGGGTAGGTAGGTACGTTTTTTTTTGGGGGGGGGGGGGATAGATTTTAGTTTAGTCTTCAGGATTTCGTTTGATAACAAATCATAGAGATTTTTGTAGGGTTGCTAAAATAAATAACCTCTACTCATTATCCACTAACTGATAAAACAAAAATAAAAATTAGAAAATGAATCAGCTTCAATATCCTGAAAACTGAAAACTTTCCCCCAAAAAAATCTTCTCAAAAAATGGTTGAAAAAAAGTTTAGGTTGGGTGCATTTTAAGTGGGTTGGTAGGCAACTGCAAACAAACAAATTTTTATTTTAGTCCCAATGTACAATGATTTTAATTTATAATGATTTCCTTAAAAGATCGATAGTTTTCCTAATTTTTATATCCCCGGCCCCAGTCCCAAACATAAGTAATCAGAGATTACAGAGCTCACCTCAACGAATGTTGTCTTCAAGTAAGGCAAAGTCCCACACTAAACTAATAATCTAGGAGTGTGCATCCCTAGATGCAACATTTATGCAATTTTGGTCTGATAGGGCTTGCAGTTACTTGGGAATAGACTTATCTGAAAACTTAAACTAGTCACTCATTCAGAAAATGTAAGTCAAATCCAGCATCCGAAGCAAGTTTTGAGATTGTTCGTCCCTTGATGCATCATCAATGCAAGTTTGGTTCAGATAGGCCTTATGGTTACTTGGAAATGAGATCTGCTCCAAAGACTTTAATCTGGTTACTCATCCAGAAAATGTAGGTCAGATCCAGCATCCGAAGCAAGTCCAGTAGTGTGAATCCTTAGATGCATCTTCCATGCAAGTTTGGTCAATATAGGGTTTATAGTTACTTGGAAATGACATCTGCTCCAAAAACTTTAACCTGGTCACTCATCCGGAAAATATAGGTCAGATCCAGCATCCGAAGCAAGTCCAGTAGTGTGCATCCTTAGATGTATCATCCATGTTATAGTTACACTATAGATATTAATTGGTTAGCTGTAAATACACTCACAGTTTTTCATTCACGAGGGGCGGAGCCCCGAGTGAATAAAAACTGTGAGTGTATTTACAGCTAACCAATTAATATCTATTGTGTAAGTTACTTGTACCAGAGGACCAATGAGAGAAAAGCGAGTTGATAAATAGCACCGCCTACTACGAGGTGTCAAGACACGATCCGGAGTCTGTATAAATAGCTGTCTCCATCTGCAAGGATCATACTTTACTGCGGCACTGCTACTACAAGTTGTTGATAAAAAAATCGGAATTGGTACGTGTGAAGATATTGTACCTTTGAAATGTTGAAGACGCAGAAAACATGATTTTTTTTTCAGGTACAGGTATAGGGGTAGCGATTGTAGGTTTTTATGTTCAAGCCGTCAACTCTGAAAGAAAATTTATCTTTCTAGATCGTTTTTTTTTTTTTTTGAAAAAAGGGGGGGTGGATATGGGAAACATCGGCATTGAACTTTTTCTTTATGGCAATCGGCGTACAGAAAAAAATGAAATGATTTGTGACATTTTAATGAAAGTTTGAAATGGTATTGGAAGTAAAAAAAAATGCGGGGACTTCTGATGTGAAATTGCTATATGTATTTGGAGACGGGAAATGAGAATTCGAGATAGGACGTATCATTTACTGATTAAGGATACGCGGAGAAAACATACAGAACCATTTATGAAGCGGACACCGACAAGCTAAATAATGTTAGTATTTTTGAAATTTAAAATGTTGACTTAATTCATTCATCAGCCATTGCCTTGGTCTTGAAATTGACATCATTCATTCATTAGTCAAGGTCTTGACACAGTATGGCTTGATGCCAAAAGGTTGGCTTGACTTAAAAAAAACTGTGATTCTTCTGGCAAATACACCACAGCAACATGAAAGCAAAATCTAAATTTACCGCCAGTCCTATGGTACAAGCAAGTTTGGTCAATATAGGGCTTATAGTTACTTGGAAATGAGACTTGCTCCAAAAACTTTAACCTGCTCCAAAAACTTTAACCTGCTCCAAAAACATTAACCTGGTCATTCTTTAGCTGAAATTGCAGCATCTGAAACCTTGACTGGTACAATGAAACACACTAGAAGCATCCTCCATGCATCTCTGACTAATATAGGCCATAGAAGTACTTGAAAAGAAAACTGCTCCAAAAACCTTAACCTGGGACGCCGACGCCGAGGGTATTACATAAGCTCCCCAAACTTCGTTGAGGTGAGCTAAAAAGTGGTGTGAAAGCCCTGGCTATATGCTAAATTCAGTTAAAATTGGTTTACAGACAATGATGGACAAAAACATATAGAAATAGGTCATCAGATTGTCAGATCATTATTAATTAATTGATATTTACCTCCATTAATAAGTGACTTGGGAGTGAAACCTAAATACTGGCATTCATACTCGGAGCCCTCCCCTTGTACTACACTTGGTGTATCTGTTGTATATGTTGACGCAGACTCAGAACGACTACTGTGTTGTATTGATACCTCCTCCTCTGGACTCTGTTCAGTGTCCATTCTGTTCTCTGCCATGGCAATAATAGCCAATAAAAAAAATGAGCTGTTCCTTTAAAAAAAGGGGAAAAATTTCAAATGAATGTCCAAAAAAAAAAAAAAATACTCCTCACTGTTTTGGTTATACAGAACAAGTAGATTGCCATAAAATCTCTGTTACTTGTGAGTGACCTTTTTTTTTTTTAATTTCCTGCCCAAATCTGCACACTGCAGTGTGAAGTGAAGAAGAAGAAGAAACATACACACAGGCACTCCATAAACAGTGATAAACTGATAAACATGATTAAAAAAAAAAAACAGAATGCTACAGAACTGAGTACCATGAAATTTGCATAAAAATGAATAGAAACGGCTTTGATTTATTGTCCACAGATACAACATTTTAAAAATTACTTGTATAAAACTGAATAAATTTATCTGAAATCGGTATTTTTTCCAAACCTTCTTGATCTAACGTAAACTTTTGGTCATTCTCATATTTGGCGCCATTTAATCTCCAAAGATGTAATCCTGTATTTTTATTCTCAGAACTGATAAATTTTTTATCATTTCAAATGCAGATACAATGCATGATATTTACAATTTACGATTTCGTTCAATTATTCTTTGCGTGAATTAGAATAAAATTTTCAAGTCTGCTTTTTCCCCAAGATTATAAAAAAAAATAATATATAAACCAAAACCGTATTTTTCGGAATACTTTCATGATACATTTGTCAATAAACTTAATGTGAATAAACTAAAGTTAATTTAAGAATGTCCTCCGATAAAATATGATGAAAGTTTGTTTAATTTCATAAAATATGAATTTATTTAATTAAATTGTCATTTCGGAGAATATAATTTTGTAACTTATGAAATCGAACATACTTCCGGTGTTGAGCAAGATTTTTGTTTTGTTTTATTATTCGAACAAAAAAGAAACTTAACGATTAATCTTGAAAATACTCTTATTTTTTGTATATGCAGCTTCTTCAATAATAATTATAATTCCATATTTTGTTTATTTGGTGATCAGAAGTGAATCATATAAGGAATAAGAGGTAAGAGTATGCACTTGCCTTTTCTATTTACTGAACAAATGTGTGTATATAGTAAACTCTTTGAACTTAGTTTATGCGTTGCATATGAATTCTAGTTTGCAATTATGGAGCATTTAAATATAATATTCAACCAAATATTAGTCAGTATCTTTATATATATATATATATATCTGCACTATGGAAAATAGGATGGTCTATACCAGATCAAAATGGAAGCCACATCAGTGTATATAAAAAAGGAAGTTGAGGATGTTGAGTATGAGAGAAGTTACCATTATTCAGAAAATGACACTTTACTAAATCCTGTCACCCATGAAGAGGATTATACAGTCACGGTTAACCCAGAAGCCGTTTTAGACATCAAATATGAAAGGGGTAGGTAAAAAAGCCATAATAAATAAATTCATAGATTCTCATCCAAATTTTTTTAAAAATCGAGGCAGGCAGGTGGATTTTTTAAAAATATGTTGGGACGAGCGCATTGTTCAAACGAACCCCTCTTCAAACCGCACAAGACATTTGGAACATCTAGACTGTGATGTCACATGACATTGTATGTTAGCTGCATTTCCATAAACGAAAAGTACAAAATTTTAAAAGAACGTTTAATCTACTAGATCAGGGTTAGACATTAACTTTTTTACTTTGGTGGACCGCAGGTCCACTTTTCAAAAATTATTGGTGGACCTTCTCAAATTCTGGTGGACCTTCATAAATGTTTGAATTCATTACACAGGTTACACAAGGCTTGAAACTAACTTATGTACCCAGTCCAGTCAGACTAGTAAAGTATATGTTTAATCAGTCAACTGAAACAATCATGAGTTTTTCAGCAATATTCTTTAATATATTTTCAATATTTTAAAACAAAACACAATCTATATCTTCAAACAATTTGTTATTTTAATATCACTTATTTACAATGGTAAAAACCAACACTTATTTTGCTTCCAGCGGTAGATAAAATTTAAATTTCCTATAATTAAGTTGTACATATAAACAAGTGAATTTTCATATATATCTATGGCTAAAACAATTTTTTACTACGATGCAAAACAACAAAAGTATATGTATTTATTTATTATTTTTAAAATTATTATTTATTCAAATAAACTGCAATCATTTGATTCTTTTTGTGATTTAATGTATAGCAGAAAAAAAGAAATTGCAGATAACGTGTTTTCATAAAATATAAAATCATGCCTGTTTGAAGATCTAAAAAAAAAATAAAGAAAGAATGCATAAATGCAGCTGTCAATTCTAATTATCTCCAAACCTGGCCACCAGTGTGCGTTCAGGCGTGAAGTGATTTCCTGTTAACCAGTGTACATTTTCACACCTTTCTGTGCATTAAATAAACGAAGGTCAGACTGACTAATTGGGCACAAATTTTACATGCTTCCTTTTCAAATTTCGTGTTGAGTGTTCTTGCGTCTTAATGTTATTGTTATTGTAGTCATCAATATTACATGTAAAATATATATTCAGCTAAATATTTAGCTAAAACAAATTTTACCATTTATTTATTGTAAAATACAAGTATGGATGAATTAATCGTTTGATTTACGGGTGTCGATTTATAGAAATAATGGAATTTTACTGTGTATTTTTCAATACGGTGTTTAAATTTCAAGTGGACCGACGGTCCACCTAGTCCAGAACATTTGATGGACCTTCCAATTTTTTGGTGAACTCGGGCCGCCGGTCCACCATTAGTGTCGAACCCTGTCTACTATCTGTATGCAATATCCATTAAATTAAGGTGAGTTTATTTTTTGTGAATTTTTAGTTGTTGTTACCGCGCAATCAAAGTTAACAAGGCGAACAACAAGTGTTGCATTGTGGGTCCAGAGTTACTGCGTTAGAAAATTCTATTGAATGAATGTGCAGTAGTCAGAATTTTCTCTTCGCACAGGCGTTGTCATTAGAGCTCGCAGTGATGAGCGGCACTTTGTGCCATTCACTGCTCTCGCTATTATATAATTTTTATTTCTTCCACTACAAATTTTTGTTGGCCTGGTCAATTGGTGCAGATTTATCTATTATTGCTAAATGAGTGGCGCCTGAAGTGTGGGATCGATAGCACTCTTCCCCCCCCCCCTTTTATTTAAAAAAAATTGTAAGAGCTTATAATTTCTCAAAAAATATATATAATTTTCCTGTTAATCACATCCATATGTCATTCTATGCAAGCAGAGTGTACTTTTTCTAACATTTAGAGAATGGCTTTGTACGGTATAATAAAAATACACAAGGTAAGAAGCAAAATTTGTAAACAAAGGGGTGGGGGGGGGGGGCCCTGCCTTGAGACATATTTCCAAGATAACAGTGTTACCTATCATAATTTTGCAAGCACTGTCAGGGAGATCTTCTACTAGTCATTTTAACCTAAATCCCATCATTAGTGTTTTATATGCCGTAATCGGACGATTTATTGATTGGATTCATAAAATTTTCTCTATTGACTGCTTTAAAGGAGGTTTGAAGTTTGCAGATCTGTTTCTCTTTATCTGATTGGTTAACAGAAACATGAGAAATAAAGTTTAAATCTTTGACCAATCAGTTTCTCTAAATGTAAGAAAAAGTACAATCTGGTTGCAGAGAATGACATATGGATGTGATTGATGGGAAAATTATATATTTTTGAGAAATTATAAGCTCTTACAATTTTTTAAATTAAAGTATTGAAGGGGGGGGGGGGATATCGATCCCACACTTCAGGTACCTGTGACCCAAATAGAAGTCATGTTAGAAGTCCATCTGAATAATTATGTCTCTTTCTACACATCCTCACTAGTCTTTCACATCCAATGATCCTTGTTCAATACATATTACAGCAATTACCATCTTGTCAGCTGTCAAAATCACGCTAACATTCTTGGGATTTAAAATTTAAAATGAAAGTTGAATAGTAAGATGAATACTGATCCCAATCAGAAACAAGATGAAGAAAAACAAGAAATGAAAAAAAAAAATTGAGGTGGGGGTAAAAATTCGGGCCGGGCAGGGATGAAAATCTAGGATTTATTTCATTGTGGCATAATACTGAATCGATAAAAGCTAAATGCTTACACATTCATTCATTTATTTATTTATTTTTTTAATTAGAGGATATGTGATATTGTATTTTTTTAAATTGAAATTCACATATTTTTAAACTAGTCATACAGTTGTAATTTTTTTTTATTCAAAGAGAAAAAAAATGAACATTCTTTTTATAGAAGATGAACCTGCTACATTAAATGATCCAGCCTCTTCAGCTAAATTTCCAAACAATACCCCTGACCTTTCAGAAGAAAGTCATATCAAGGGTTTTCCACAGTTAAAAGAAGCACTGACTGCAGACTTGCCAGATCTAAATGTTAATAGGTATGTTCATCTATTACTCATGCAACAAACCATTCTCTGTACCAAAATGTCCAGGTTTATCAACAATTCTGGAATTATTTTGATTACAAAATCTTCTTGAACAGGTTGACATAATGTTTCAATGTACAATTTTGTTAAGACAATTTTAAAGTTAAGTTTGGACTTCTATGAGGGGGTCAACACAAAGATTTTGCTAAAACTTATATGAAAGCTTGCTGAAATAGTGAAGATTTAAGTTTTTTCAAATCATTATGGTGAGCCACAATGGGAGATTAAAAAACATGTGAATATGTAGGAAAAATGTTTCAAATCTTCTCAAGAACAGCATGGTCATGATTATTCATAATCCTACTAATATGTAAGCATCCTCAGGTAATGCAGATTCAAGTTTGTTCCAATCAGAACCCCCAGAGGTAGGGTGGGGCAACAATCAGGGATCAAAATCTTTGTAGGAATATTTAGAAAAAAAAATTTTAAATTTTTTTTCTCTCAAGAACAGCAAGGTCATTTATTAATACTTACTTAGTCCTCTTTGTGCCTTGAGCACATAAGGCCTGGCAGGGGTAGTATTAGTCATATTAATATGCAAGCATTTTCAGATAGTGCAGATTCAATTTGTTCAAATCATGGCCTCTGGGGATAGGTTGGGCTACAACTGTGGATCAAAGTTTCACATGGAATATACCGGTATAGGAAAAAAATCTTTAAAAATTTTCTTCTCAAGAGCAGCAGGGCCATGATAAGAAGGGCTGGGTATCGGCTGGGAATTTCGTATTGTGATATATGTTTATTGCGATATTTTAAACTGTATTACAATATGTATTGCAATATTTTTAACACCAGTTAAAATGCTCTCTTTCTTATTTTATTAACCTCCATTTATGATCAGAGTGAATAAAACTACATGTGTGTTTTAAATACATTGTAGCAAAAAAAAGTTCTTGTCGATTTCAGTTTAGTTTGCAACGAAATACAACTATACAACAGCAACCTTATTGTGTGGCATGATTGAAAGCATTTCTGGCATCTTAAATTTTATATTTTACTCTAGAAATCCCAAGCCCAAGCATTTTACCGATATACTGGTACTGGAAAAATGTATCGCAATATGATATTTATGTTAACGAGTAGCAATATACCGGAATATCGATATTATTGTACAGCCTTAATGATAAGTCATATTGATATGCAAGCATCCTCAGATAGTGCAGGTTCATATTTATTTAAATCACGACTCCTGGCATTAGGGTGGGACCACAATAGAAGATCAGGTTTTTTATGTGGGAGTACGGTATATAGAAATTAAACAGCAACCATTTCAAGAACAGCAGGACTTACACTAAATCACACCAAAATCATGGTTCAGGTAAAACGGTGGTGCTAAGTTTGTCATATATTGAGAATTCATCACAACTTTAAAAATCTCTTGGCCCTTGGTTCAGACCCTGGGGTGGGGCTGAGTAGGTCATATATTGAAAAATTGTAACTACTTTGAAAAACTTCTTTTCTGAAGAACATTTAGTGGAAAAACTTATTTTAGGATTACAGTGTCTGCATAGCCCTTGACCAGAATTGGAAAATTCATGTCCCCTGGTCCAGCATTCAGGTTCCAGGCTGAGGCCAAGTTGGGACAAAGTTGGTCATATTTTGAAAATGCATTTTTAAAAAAAAACAAGTTTGAAAATCTTTGTGTTTACTCATGGACATCTAGCAGACATACTGTTCACATGATTGCTATGAACATTTACCCCTTTACCAAAATTGTAAAATTCATATCCCCTGACCCACTGTTCAGGCCCAGGGGTGGGGCCAAGGTCTTTAATTGAAAATTTTTGACATCTTTGAAAATCATCTTCTTTACCAAAGGAGATCTAGTGATCATCCTAATTCTATGATTACAATGAATGCATAACCCTTTACCAAAATTTTCAATGAATGCATAACCCTTTACCAAAATTTGAAAAATTTTAAGTTCGCTCACTCCAACATTAAAAGTATATATTATATCTTCTTCATTTATTCTTTGGCATGCAAATTGTTTGCATGATTATAATGAGCAGCAAGCCTCTACAAAATTTATAAAATTCTTGTTGCCCTGGACCAGAGATTAGCCCCCCACCCCACCTTGAAGTGGGTGGGGACTAATTAAGTTGGACATGTATTGAAATTATTATACAGTATACCTTATTTTCTTTACTCCTGAATTTATAGATGACAAGCTGCATAAATATTAAATGATTATTAGATTTAATCCTCATCAAACTGTGAAATGTATATTTTATTACCGGTAGTCTAGGCCAGATCCAGTTCAACCCAAGGTGGTCATATCCAGAAAAAAAAAAAATCATACTAGGGTTATATTAAGACCCATGTGCTTCTTGTTTTTTAAAAGAGTCATATTTTGAGAAACCAATTTTTTTTCAGGCGTAAAAGAAATTTAAATGTAAGGAGAAGGGATATTAAGTACAGAGATGAATCAACGGAGCAGAGGGAACAGGAAATACTGAGTGATGAAGGTAAAAATAGAATGCTCGGGTTTACAGCTTGAACTATAAGTGATGAAGGTAAAACTAGAATGCTCGGGTTTACAGCTTGAACTATAAGTGAAGAAGGTAAAACTAGAATGCTCGGGTTTACAGCTTGAACTATAAGTGATGAAGGTAACTCTAGAATGCTCGGGTTTACAGCTTGAACTATAAGTGATGAAGGTAAAACTAGAATGCTTGGGTTTACAGCTGGAACTATAAGTGATGAAGGTAAAACTAGAATGCTCGGGTTTACAGCTTGAACTATAAGTGAAGAAGGTAAAACTAGAATGCTCGGGTTTACAGCTTGAACTATAAGTGATGAAGGTAACTCTAGAATGCTCGGGTTTACAGCTTGAACTATAAGTGATGAAGGTAAAACTAGAATGCTTGGGTTTACAGCTGGAACTATAAGTGATGAAGGTAAAACTAGAATGCTTGGGTTTACAGCTGGAACTATAAGTGATGAAGGTAAAACTAGAATGCTTGGGTTTACAGCTTGAACTATAAGTGATGAAGGTAACTCTAGAATGCTCAGGTTTACAGCTTGAACTATAAGTGATGAAGGTAACTCTAGAATGCTCAGGTTTACAGCTCAAATTATAAGTGATGAAGGTAAAACTAGAATGCTCGGGTTTACAGCTTGAACTATAAGTGATGAAGGTAACTCTAGAATGCTCGGGTTTACAGCTTGAACTATAAGTGATGAAGGTAAAACTAGAATGCTTGGGTTTACAGCTTGAACTGTAAGTGATGAAGGTAAAACTAGAATGCTTGGGTTTACAGCTGGAACTATAAGTGATGAAGGTAAAACTAGAATGCTTGGGTTTACAGCTGGAACTATAAGTGATGAAGGTAACTCTAGAATGCTCAGGTTTACAGCTCAAATTATAAGTGATGAAGGTAAAACTAGAATGCTCGGGTTTACAGCTTGAATTATAAGTGATGAAGGTAAAACTAGAATGCTTGGGTTTACAGCTGGAATTTCATACATCAGTTTCTCCAAAATTCTCAGTTTTGTCTGTTATGAAATCACTGGAATTTCATACATCAGTTTCTCCAAAATTCTCAGTTTTGTCTGTTATGAAATCACCTATTTCTTTTTAATCTGTATCTTATTTTATCTTCATTGTTATCTTGTAATTTTTCAAAAAAAAAAAAAAATAATAGTTGCAGTAATTAAAAAAAAGAACGCTGGAAATTAAACAGTGTTGAAATAGCTATAACAATAATTTTATCCTAATGCAGTCATTAGTGCCTTCTACATTTAGAGATGTTATGCATGCATGTCATCATGAAGATAATATGGTATTTCCTTCATTTTTCCAGTAAAAGTGGAAACAGATAGAGAAATATCCACGATATGGAATTCAGGGGAAACCAGTAATTTTGACAATGCAACAATCAAGATGGAAAACTTTGAAGATGATTTCAGCCCAGATACAAATTATATGGAACACTGCAGCAGTGAGTATTTCAAAATATTGAGGTGAAAAGCTTGGTTTTGATTTCACTAGAAGAAAAAGCATTCTTACACCACTGCGAAATGGAGCCATTCAGTGAAAAGCTACCTGTATTCATTGATACATTAAATCAACTGGAGCTGGCATTATTTCATGATGTCACATTCTAAACTGATGAAAACAGAATATGGGAGCATTCTTTTGAAGCCATGATTGAAGATTGAACTCGTATCTTTGGTGAGCTTAATAACTATAACTGTTGTTTAGATATAAAGCTCAATTACATAAATATACTCTATATTTTAGATATGCTTATTTTTGGCTTCACTGGAATTTTCCTGGATTCTGTTTTTTGGCTTGTCAATATCTGTACTGATAATCACATTAAGTCAGATGCAGTTAACAAATTGACGTGTTAGATGCATTGATACAGATAGTTGGTTACTACAAAACTGATGATGGCTACATTTTCAGTGAATGTAAACAAATACTTGACAAGGTTTGGAGAAAGAAAGCATGGTGACCACAGTTTCTGTTTTAATAACCATGTACATTTGTGGTATTGGTTTAAATAGGCAGAAAAAAAATGTGCTATAAGAAAGTAAAAAGGTTTTGTGGAAAAAAACCCAAAAAACAACAAACAAATCCAGTATATTTAACTGAATTAAGATTATATTTCATTCTTAAAGTACATGTATATGCTGATTAGAAGTATCTGTCCTACAATACATCAACATTTATTTCCATTTTCTAAGTAAGTTTAATTGCAGCAGATGGAACGACTGAGATAGCACCAGGAGATGATTTTGTCATAAAAACTGAATACTTAGAAGAGGAATCTTCACCCAATATCAACCTAAGGCCTAATGCCAGTAAAAGGAAAAGGTACAGTGTGATTTGATTTCAAGAACTCTAGTCTTCTCATTACAGAAGTCTACTGAACATTGCAAAATAAGTAGAATACCCAAACAAATAACTTTGTTTTACTGGTTTTAAGTCAGCTTGTGTGTCTATGTACTTTGGGCATCCTGAGGAATGTGTATTATAGTTAAGCAATTTTTCTGTCCTGTTGACTGTCAGTGAATACCCAGTATATTGCATTTTATCATGCTTTATAGTGACAATGATAAACATATTTCAGATCAAACCATGAACAAAACACTGATGCCTCTGCTTCTGTTCCAGTCGGAAATTTGATGAGTTTACAAGAATCAGATGGTAACATTTTTGTTTACACTTTTAATGTTTAAAGATATTTTTTTTATATGATCATTATTGATCTGCTCTTATACAATACATTGTAAATTTGGTTTGATCAATATTCATGAAAGAGGAAGACAAACTTTAAAATTTTTAACTGTTGTTGTGACAGAAGCCTATTAGCTCATCAGAATGTGAGCACAATTTTACTGAAAAAAACTATCTGACTCTAATCCACAAAATAGATGTGTAATTTCCACAACAGTGCTCTGATTGTCAGACAAAAATGTATTTCTCAACAAAAGAACTAATGTAAAAATATGAAAAGTACACATGTAAGATTTTCTCTGTAACATACATGTAGATGTAGGAGACCTATGCTCCTAACCTACATCTAACACTTGTTAATGTACTGTTGGACAGAAAAACTAAATGAGTAGGCAACTGCAGGGAAGATAACTCAATCTTTACTACAGGAAGTATAACTCTTATCCTTTGGAAAAAGAATAAGTGGCAAAATATCAATATGAATGAATGGTTTCATGAATTTATTTTTTTTAATGTTTTCTTTAAGTGGTATTGTTCTTTAGAATAATAGAATTCAAAATTTTGATGGACCCTTTACCCTTCTCCTCCCCAAGCTACCAATACAAGTAATGAATGAAATCAGCCACTCAAGAATAAAAAAAATATAACTCTCACCTTAATATTACTGGAAGAAAATGTATAGACTAAACACAAAAGAGTTAAATATACAATAGTTTTTATGTCATTGTCCAGAGTACATTATAGTCTGTTAAAGAATAAAGACACTACATAATGCTTCAAATAAATCTAATGTTTATTTATTTGGATATTTGTTTTAGACCAATGAATTATGTTGATCATCAGGCATGTATTTTCTGTATGCTTTACATGAATTTTATTTGAATTTTTTTTCTTTATTTATTTATTATACAGATACTTTTCAGCTCACCTGAGCCAAAAGCTTAAGCGAGATTTTCTGATCAAAGTTTGTCAATCATCTATTGTTTGATATCCTTCATGCTTTGGATTCAGACTTGTTATTCAAAACTACTGGGCCAATTTCAACAAAGCTAAACAAGAAACAAACTTGGGTAAAGAGAACTCAAGTTTGCTCAAATGAAGGGCCACGTCTCCCTCCAAGGGAACATAATAAAACCATATTAAATATAAGGTGGTAAAAATCTTCTTAAGAACCACTGAACTTGAAAAGACAAAATTTATTTAGAAGTTTCTCTATATATTTGTAGATTTAAATTTGTTCAGTTAAGACTTCCAGACATTTGGGTGTAAAAATTAATTTATAATAGTGTAAACATGGAAATTTATGCATTTGGATAATTTACACAAAATATGTGATAAGGTGGATTTCCTGTAAATATTCCACTGCGAAGCAAGATCTTAAGACATATTTTATTTTAGGAATGACTCTAATTCTTGGCCAAATTATTCGAGTATAACCTGGTTTGGGTCAGTTTACGCTTTATAATCCGCAAAGCGGATTATAAAACAGCGTAAACTGACCCAAACCAGGTTATACTCGAATAATTTGGCCAAGAATTAGAGTCATTCCTTATAATTTAATTTTAAAATCATTAAGGTAGTATGGGATACCTCCACGTTATGACGTGTTTCCGTTTGAAGTATTGTTTTGATTTGCATGAGTGCTTATTATTGGGTCAAAATTTGTAGATACACCGTTGAAAAGAACACTCTGAAGCCTATTTCAATGCAAGTTCTCACAAGTCGGCATTTTAAGTAAAAACAGACAAAAAAATCGCAAGTATATAAATTTACTTATAATTGTACAATGGACATTTAAAAAAGCAAACCCCTGTAAAAGGTAGTTTCAACATTGCTGCTTTTGAACACTTTTAAGCAAAAGCTGTATTTCAATTGTTTGAGTAACTGTACAGCACCTTTTGTGCGGTGAGGCATGGATAAGTGCGATTACTTCACATTGTGCTGAATTATCACCAATCAATTATCACGTTAATCAGAGCTGGACTTTTTTGTTATTTAATTCAAGAAGTAACTGTTTGGTCACAAATCAGCTAGCTGTTGTATATAGTCCCAAAACGTTCAGATGAATGCAATTGCTCTGAACAAGACACGTCCTGGAAAGCGATTGTCCATGCATTGTTTTCAAAACCGCTCAAAGTTGAAAACTACAAAGTGCGATTTTTTTATGGTTGGGAAAAAATGCTCATCATTTCTAAAATAGCACCCAGGTTTTTTCAACCCTTGGAAAATAAAGAAGGATAACTCTTCCGCTCGGATCTTTTAATTCAAAATAATTTTAAATGCATTTTATATTTTCCATTTATATATATATTTTCAATTTGTTTATTTCACTTTGCTAACATATTAAGATACATTCTTATTGTAGACTTTCATGAAATGTTATCCGTCTGTTTTCAGGAAATAAAGTTTTCCCAGTTTTTTACGCTTATTTTTTGTTGAAAATTAAAAAATACTAAGACATATTTCTTGTCATTTTTGTTTTTATAAACACTTTATATTAGCAAACGCCTGCCTATAATATTAAGCTTATGAAAAAAGAATTATGCAAGAAAAAAAATCGTTTTTGTATTTGTCATTAAAATAATAAAAAAATTATTAAAATTACACTTTAATATACTGAAAGGTGGGGGTATTTCAAATCCTTCTAATTTGGGTACATAAATATGTAGGAGAAGTTTCGTTTGGTATCCCATACCACCTTAAATAACTATGGTGTAAAATTTCGTTGGTTTTTATTAGTTCAAATTTGCCGCTCAATAATACAACCATAGTAACGGAAGTAACGGAAGTGATGGGAAGCGAGGGGAGGTAAAAACTGATACATAGGCCTAGCAGCTTGTTTACATGTGGTAAGATCGAATTATTGTTTGAAGTTAAAGGTATATTTATTAAATCTGGAATTTTCCATGAATGCCGAGGACTGGAAATGAGAGGATTGTATGCATACAGATGATTCAGCTGGTTGTCAGGGGGGTGTGTCCCCATACCAAATCAGGTTATACAGAAATAATTTGTGTTCCTTTTTGGATATTAACCAATCAGAGACTAGAATACAAACAAAATTAAATTATTAAGCTTTAACAATATATTTTCCTGTTATCATGGAAATATCATCACGCTTCATGTTCTTGTTTCTAATTCACATAATTAACAACATGCATAAATGTCCACATTTACAGAAACAACAAGCTATAATTTGTACGCTTGACTTGAAACCTCAATATAAACCACCTCTTCTGGAGTTAAAATTGTTGATATCATGAAATTGAATAACCACTACATGTATCAAGGGATTCATTGATACATTTATTTGTCAGAAAACTTGGATGAATATTGTTGCCCATGGGCATCTTGTTTATTTAGTCAAAACAGGAACATTTTTTTTTTTGTTTATTAGTTTTATTTTTTGTTTGTTTTTTTGTAAATGTTTATCCTATAAGTTTACCATTGAAACAACAAGTTATTCATGATACTGTTAATATGAAAAATTGATGTGCAGTGTATAGATAGTTATCAAGAAATTCCTACATCTCAGAGATTGTTTCTTTTTCAAATTCAAGTGTTCATACATGGAAAGTTTTTGAAGAACTATAATGGTTGCTAAGTTTATACAGAGATCAGTATGAAAATCCTGCAATATGAGCTTTTGTCAATTTCTAAAAAAAAAAAATGGTGTATTTTTTAGGTTCAAATTATGAGCTGCTGAAATAAACAAATGACAGTCCTGATATTTGAATAGAAAACATTTCTTATCCCCAATATTAAGAGGATATAGAGTGTAATGTATGTGTACTCTTGTGTACCTCATCTCACTGTTTAATGTTTACCATCACAGAATATACAAACCAGCAACAATTCGGAAAGAGAATCAGGAATAGTAAAGGTCAACCAAAAGAAAAAGCCAGAAAAACTTGGTTTTTAGGTCAGTATGTTCTTTGGAGTTCAAAATCACTTTGACATAGCCATGGTATTCGAGATATCGGTGTTTGAGATACCAAAGTTCAACTGTAATATGATCTTTTATTTAATTATTAAGAACTATCAATCAGAGAATAGGTTAATTAACAAACTGATATTCATCACCAGAACAAGGCCATTCATTTCCCACCCTGACCATGCTTGGTTTACACATATTTTTTGATCCCATTAGCTTTGTTTAGTTTTCTTGCATTGCGATCCCAATGATGTGGGGAATTTTTTTTTTTTTGCAATTTAGTACAAAGAAACTTTGAATAAAATAAAAAAAAATGCAAATAATATATCACATTCCAAAAGGAAATGTACCCAAATAGTTAATTTATATTCTTTCCTTTACATTTTAAACTTAGTTGTTTTTTATCATGATAGATAAGGATAAAGGAATGTGGAAGAGAAGGTCGTGGTATGAAGAGGAGGCCAAGAACATGATGCAGAAAACGCGAGAAGATCTGAGGCAGATTGAAGAGCTCTACTCAAGTAAAGCCTCTGGTGAGGTCTTAGATCTGAGTGATGTACATCAATCTCGGGATTCTCTTTCTAAAAATCACATAACTCTTGGATTTTTATCTCCACATTTTTTGTAATGCCTGGAATGCTATTTCTTAGTTTGATGATTAACATTATCGTCATATTTTATGTGTTGTGAAATCTTTTAACAGGGCAAAAGACAGGGTCATATGAAACATTTTTGCAAACCATTGAGGAGGAAACAGGAGAGAAGAAAGGTGAGATGACTTATCCAGGTTTTTATTTTGTAGAAACAAAACCCTTGAAGGAGTCTTTCTGTGTGTCTAAGCATCAGTCTACTTGTCATTGTTCCTGAATGTTAAAACAATAAGAATTTATTTTTACAGTAGAGAAAAGAGAGATAAAGAGAGTAGTGGGGAGAAAGAGATCTCGTTACGAGGAGAAAACAGAGTTGATGAAGAGGAAGACGGAGGAGGATGAAGAGTTTATAGACAGTCTGAAAAACATGTTTAAACGTCCAGGTAAGTGGAAAAATGTTAAAGTAAGCCTTTTCCGCGGTTTTATTTTTGCAACCTGTCTGCTTTTCTGCGACTACTTCACACTGCTTTTCCGCGATTGATTTTTTACTATAATTATGTCTTTTGGATACCCCCTTTCAGCAATTTTTAATTGGTCACAGTTAGCACTAAGCATCAAACAGTTGCCAATATTTACCTGTATTTCTCCCCATCCAGTTCTCCTCATTAGTGAGTACTATCTCACAGTGTGAAAAAATTGAATGAATTTCACATTTTACACTGGTTGATGATATGTTTTAGAAGTAATGGAAATTGTTCGTACAGAAACAAATATTATGAATGGAGTTCGCATCTAAATATGAAAGAATGAATAATTTTTCTGTGGATCTTTCAATATTTCACCTTCATAGCAATCATGTGAACAGTATGTCTGCTAGATGTCCATGAGTAAACACAAAGATTTTCAAACTTGTTTTTTTTTAAAAATGCATTTTCAAAATATGACCAACTTTGTCCCAACTTGGCCTCAGCCTGGAACCTGAATGCTGGACCAGGGGACATGAATTTTCCAATTCTGGTCAAGGGCTACGCAGACACTGTATTCCTAAAATAAGTTTTTCCACTAAATGTTCTTCAGAAAAGAAGTTTTTCAAAGTAGTTACAATTTTTCAATATATGACCTACTCAGCCCCACCCCAGGGCCTGAACCAAGGGCCAAGAGATTTTTAAAATATTTATCAAATATGATGATAGAATTCATGACAGTTAATTTAATATATAATTTAGGACTAGTATAAAACAGTTCACTGCACAAAATAACTCTGTGTGCAGAATGCTTGTAATTATAGGAATCCAAACTTAACATACTTTAAATACTTCGAAAGAGAAAAATGATCATATTCTTCAAAATATAGTTCCTCACTTAATGCTTTTGGTATGGAATTTAATCATGGAGTTCAAACTTAATATAGTTTAATTGGCATTGTAGAATCCAAATTTATTGTAAGAATTAAAACATTATGCATAATTTTTAAAATATAGGTTAAGATAAAAATCTGCTCAAAAGCTCAGGAGCGAACCTCGTTAACAGTAGTAAATTAGTCCATTCAGGAAATCTTACTAAGTGAAACTGCTGGCGAAATTGCATGTAATTATGTCCTTTAGTGTTGATATAAAACCTTATCCCAAAGTGTATAACATTTTTTGTGCACATTGAATTTTGAGTAGGTCTGTGTACTATTACAGAAATTGGAGAGAAAAAACCAAACTCTCTCTTTTTTTGTACATGTATAAGAAGATGGAAAAAAAAATTACACAGAAAAAAAACTCCCAAACAAAAACAAGGTCTTAGCTATTGTTATGCAAGACAAATGTATTTTAAAATGCTGTTTTTATGTGATGTGGTATCTTTTATAATTGAAGGGGATTCATCAGAACATTCCAATCAAAGTACTGAGAGTACTTCATCTGCAGCAGAAATAGGGACTTCCAAAGAGAATGAAAAATCAGCTGTCATTTCTACATCATTGCTTACGTTAACAGGTAATTCATTTAGTGCAATCAAAATCAGACTTAAATTTACGATATGTATGTATGAATAAAAAAGTGATATAATTATATACTAGTATAGATGTAGCACAGGAAGTGTAACTTAAGGACAGATGATACGTTCCTCAATAATATATTTTTTTTCTAAGAATTTGTCATTGAAGTATTGCTACTTTAACATGTTTACTCTCAAAAAATTGAGGTACCTTACCAGGCATTTGTGCAAGATACCGGAGGATGTTGTTTCCTATAAAATCCTTTTTTGAAAAACTTAATTTGCCATTATCACATTTTTTAGTGTTTCAATTTTTTAAAGACAATTTGAAACAAGTTTAGAAATCAGAAGGTAATTTAAATTTGGAATATTTTCCATACAATACGAAGATATACGAAACAGATATTTGAGGAACGTATCATCTGACCTTAAGTGCAACTTTTCTTTAAATCCAATGAAAAATGATTTAATATACTGTAAATCACCAAATTTTTGTGCCACCTTATTTTCATGAGAAAGTTATTTAAGAGTTATAAGAAGATAAAATTTTCACAAATGTCAGGTATCACTGTATATTATCTTTAATAATAAAAACATTTACAAGAATGAAAGTTTTGTGAGCAAATGGTCAAGCCTAATTATGCAAAAATAAAGTTCTTGCAAAAAAAAGTGATTTACACTATGTGAACTCCTCTTTTTCCTATTAAAATTTATTGTTCATTGAAGAAAAACTGAATTACAGAGTTAAATGAGCTGAATGAGAAAAAGAAATGCATAAACAATGAAGATCTAGAGGGTGACAAATGGAAAGAGTTGAACAAGAAAAGCAGGGAGGAATTGGAACAAGGTAGGACATTAAAGTAACAAGTATAGAATTAAAAGCCAGTTACATGACTGAATATTGATAACATTAAATATTTACATTTAAATGAATTCTTTTCTTAAGATTAAAGTTGACTGAAAGATTTGTTTAAAATTTAACTATTCTTGCAACAATACTTAGAGAAGTGGGGATGGGGGATACTTTTTCTTATCTTCTCTTTCTATGATTATTTTATATCTGCCACTGAACACTCTGTGGGGCCTTGCTGACTGGTCAGTTTTGTAGTTGGATATTAGAGTTATCGTCCAGACCATATCTTTTTAACTCAAGGCAGGGGAGCTGATTATATATCCACTGCTACCTCATCCCAGAATAAAGTTTTTGGATCAGTTTTCTTTCAAAGTATTAGTAATTGTATGTTGTATATTGATCAGAGTTGCATTGATGATGTCACTGTACCAGTCAGGTTTTAGATGTGGCATTTTCAGCCATTATTTTCTTTGAAAATGACAAGGTTAATGCTTTTTGGAGCAGGTTAAAGTTGTAGAAGCAGTTCTCAAGTGACTAAACAAGCAGTATGGAGACTGACCAAACTTGCAAGGATAATTCATATACAGATATACACGATCAAAGTTGCTTTAGATGCTGGATCTGACTTACATTTTCCAGATGAGTGACCAGTTCAAAGTTTTTGGAGCAAATTTATTCCCTGTTAACTGTAACCTTACCCAAACCAAGCTTACATAGATACTGTATACAGGGTTATTTTCGCCCTTCACACTTGCAAGCAATATTGCCCAGTTTTAAATTTGCCCAGTCACAGTTCTGTGTGAAGAAATTAAACTGTGTTTTTTGAATTTGCCCCATTTAAATTTGCCCACCTGTGAGTAGGATGAAAGGGGCGAAAATAAAATGGGAGTAAAAATTTCCCTGTATACAGTAATGCCTCTAGGGATGGACACTAGATCAGACTTGATCCAGATGCCTAGTTTCAGAATAGATTTAATGTGGTAAAACTTTGTCCAGAGCTTAGGGACATTTGTGATGCAGACATTGTAATACACATTAAATTTTGTGAGATTGAACATGTACATGTATATAGCTATGCATTTAATTTTATTCTTTATTATTTCCAACAAGAAATTTGTGATGTGAATGGAAAAAGAAAGCTGACAGTCCCAAGAAAATCAATGTACGAGGAAAAGACAAAGCACCTGAATCGCAAAACACAGGAAGATGTGGAACTCATAAAGGGTTTACAGTCTCTCAGTTAGTATTAGTAAAATTCCAATTTACAACAAATTAAAAAAAAAACTTAAATTTTGATTTAAACATGTTACTAACAGTCATTCATATGTTTGTGTCTGCTGTATTAATTTCAGACATGAAGCATAAATAAATATTTACAATTTAGTGATTAAGTTTTATTATACATTGTTGATGAGAGGTAAAAAGTTTGACTACTTTCTGTGTCCCTGTGCCTCTCTTTCCCTTTTTTCACATATTTTCCCCATATTTATATGAACAACAGACCCTTTTGTTTCTGGAATTTTATTATGCATTCCTAAGAAACATTATGAACCTCTATAATGGTCTAAGCCTAGTTATGCAGGCCTTGATTTGGACAGACATGAATCTTAACTACATCATAATATAGAGTAACTTGCATATCAGGTCAATTTATTGTGGTTTTCTTTTCTAAACAAACATTTATGTCTCCTTCTTTCACTGAAAGCGGGGGATATTAATTTGGGTCTGTCTGACTGTCATTCTGTCTGTGTGTAACACAGATGATATCTCAAAAAGTCTTTGAGCTTTTGCAATGAATTGTTATATCACAACCCCCTATAGCTTAAAGAAGACCCCTATTGATTTTGAGTTTAAAAGGCCAAGGCCAGATTTTTTGCATTCTGTCTGTGTGGTACACTTTTGTTTTTGGACAATATCTCAAAAAGCCTTCAATCTTTTGCAATGAAATTTTATATCAAAACTCCCTATAGCTTGAAGAAGACCCCTTTTGATTTTGAGATCAAAAGGCCAAAGGTCAAGGTCAGAAATTCATACGTTCTGTCTTTGTGTAACACTGTCATTTTTAGATTACATGCACATCTCAAAAAGCCTTTGAGATTTTGCAATGAAATTTTATATCACAATTCCCTATGGCCTAAAATGACCCCTATTGATTTTGAGGTCAAAAGGTCAAGGTCAGAAATTCATACATAGCAAAAATGGTTTATGGATGATATCAAAGTTTTCTTTAAGCATTTTCAAAGAAGTTATATATCATAACTCCTAGTGACTTGAAAAGACCCCTACTTTTTTTTGGGCAAAAGGTCAAGGTCAGAAATTCAAACAGTGCAGAAAAACTTTGTTTACGGATGATAACTTTAGTTTTTCTTGAGCTTTTTCTGTGAGATTTTATAGAACTCCCAATGAAATTCTATTTGAAATTTTTTTAAATACACAGAATTTGAGGAAAGTTTACTTCATCTAATGAAATAAATAATGTTTAAATGACCTCTTATCTAGATTAATATTTTAAGGAACTGTGGTACTGCATAACTTCAATTTTTCTGCAGGCATGTGACAGAAATGCAATTCTCAGTAATGAAGTTCTCTCTAATTTTATTCTATGAGTAAGATGTCTAAAAATATGTGTTGTTTCATCCTGTATTTTTATTGGAATGGCCAATGATGATTTTTCTGCCAAAAATCCTCGGAAACACTGGTCATTCCAAGTGGAGTAGCTTTCATCATGAAGATAAGTTACACATACTGAAGAGCTGTTTTACTTCATTTTTAATTCTGATGATGGAAATGAAATTATATATAATTATTGTAAATTAAAATTGTTGCTATTTAGGAAAACTTGTGAGTAAAGACTCAAAAGAGTACAAACAGTTACTGAATGAAACCTCAGCTCTCTCTGACAACATCAAAGAGAAAGGTAAGACCAGAATTGTTAAAATCGTACAGATACACAGAGTTTATATTTTTTATTAAACACAATATATCTCATAGTATCATGATAAAAAGTTCAGCCACCTTTTGTGTTCCCATGCCTCTTTTCTACTTTTATTTATACTAATATGGCCAACTGACCCATTTGGTTTGGAGAATTTTGAATTTAATAAAGAACAAAGAATTTCTATTTCTATTCTAAAAATGATTAGGGAGGGGTTACATTGCATTTTTTAAAAAAAAAAACAAATAATGAGCATAATATAGATTGTTCACATAGAAGTTTATTTTACAGTGGAAAATACAAGCATAGTAGAATACAGTCCAAATCTTGGGGAGGCAATCAAAAAGATTGTAGTACCAGCAGGTCAGAATGTTTAATATCATACCAAATTGTTATTTGTACAGGTATTTTTAATATGCTCTGTTGCTCTTTGACTTTCATGGAATTGTTTGGGATTTAATTCTTTTCATAGTATTTGTTTTTATGAACATTTTAAAAATCAAATATATTGGAGCTACAATTGTAATTACCCGGTATATTGAAATACATGACAAAAATCCGTTCTGTAGGTATTTGTTGATGAAACAATTTTAGATGCTCAATAGAAATTTAATTCTAACCATATTAATTACAAGAGGATTTTGTCCCAGATTTTACACTAGTATATTATAATGATGTTGCAGAAAATCCATTGTCCCATTTAATACCACCAAGATGGGAGGCTGACGAAGGCCAAGGGGATAAGGCCCAGTATGCGCCAGTTTTGTATAGCAATAAAAATCACCCTGACCTCAAGGAAAAAGTCCCACGTAAGTCAGAATTTCCTGTAGATTGTAGTGTAATTGATGCTCACAATGCACTTGTCTTGTAAAGCAATAAAAATCACCCTGACCTCAAGGAAAAAGTCCCATGTAAGTCTGAATTTCCTGTAACTTGTGGTGTAATTGATGGCCACAATGTGCCAATCTTGTAAGGCAATAAAAATCACCCTGACCTCAAGGAAAAAGTCCCACGTAAGTCTGAATTTCCTGTAACTTGTGGTGTAATTGATGGCCACAATGTGCCAGTCTTGTATGGCAATAAAAATCACCCTGACCTCAAGGAAAAAGTCCCACGTAAGTCTGAATTTCCTGTAACTTGTGGTGTAATTGATGGCCACAATGTGCCAGTCTTGTATGGCAATAAAAATCACCCTGACCTCAAGGAAAAAGTCCCACGTAAGTCAGAATTTCCTGTAGCTTGTAGTGTAATTGATGGCCACAATGTGCCAGTCTTGTATGGCAATAAAAATCTCCCTGACCTTAAGGAAAAAGTCCCACATAAGTCTGAATTTCCTGTAGCTTCTAGTGTAATTAATACTCACAATGCACCTGTCTTCTATAGTAATAAAAAACCACCATGACTCAAAGGTCCCTGTGTGTCTGAATTTTTATAATTCATTTTGTATAATTGATCTAGAGGGTTTTTTTTTTATCTGTTGTTACTAGGGATGTCAATTTTGTCAATGATTCATATTCGAATATTCAATGAAAGTATTCGAATATATTCGAATATTCGATAAAATCTGTTTTATTTTAAATGTGCATCATCCTACTTTCATGAAAGGTTTAGCGTAGGTATACTTATATTGGAAGTGAAATTGTATGCAGACTTTTGTAGGTTTACAATAAAATTCCATTTGATATTTGTCAATGTTTGAAATAAATAATTGATTTAAATGTAGAAAGGTATAATTTTAACAAATGAAAAGTGTATATATAGTAGCTCCAACTGAGGAACAGTCGTCTTACCAAAGGCATGATAGTCATAACGATATACTGTTCGGATTTCAATACGTTTAATAAATTACAATTATCTGCCTAATAAGAGATATGATTATAATCTTTGATACAATTTTTTTAAAATATAATCAAATATTTCCATAGACAATTTTCCTAGGTAATTAACTAATTTCCCGATAATGAATATAAAACTCAGGATTTTGTACAACCCGAGATAATCAAGTAATTTACACATTTATTCTGAAATTGGGCCCTTTACAATATTAATTACAGACTAATAATATATCGGACATTCATTTAATGATCAATTAAATTTGTTTAGATAAGTATGTATACTCTTCACTTTTTAGACATTTGAAGATTTTCATTTTGTTGTCCTCTATTCTAGATCCGATCGTATTTAACTTATGAAAACTATGAAAGTACGTTTTGTATTATGCATAAAGCATTTTTGTACAATTCATTAACACCTTTCTCAAAACAAAATACATGTAATTTAGTAGATCTATAAGATAAGAAAGCAGTGAAAGAAATCAGGCGATCAAAATTGATCGCTAGTAAATTAAACAGGGATAATTCCAAACTTTATTAATCACAGTATTTCTTTTTATGAAATCTGAAAAACACCGAATATTGGAATCTTAATTTTATATTCGAATATCAATTCATCGAATGAATATTCGAATGTTCGAATATTCGTTGCCATCTCTAGTTGTTACAAATTTGATCACAATCTTTAAAGAAAACGATGGCATCTATCTGACTTATAATACTTATTTATATGATTAACAGAGCCCAAAATTCATATAAGGTTAATTTTGTGGTATTTATTACTTTGAACAGAATGGCACTTACGGGCTCCAATGATAGCAAAAATATGGAGAGAGTTACCAGAAAACACTAGAGAGGCCTATAAGGTATCATATCCTGATGAATTTCTGAAATCTGCTGTTGTTTCTTCAATATGAGCATATTTATATCAATGTAAGTCAGTTAAGATGTTTCAATTTTTTTTTCCTTTTCAGGCTCTAAGCAAGCAGAACAAATTACAGAAAGAGGTACTGAATGGCAATTTTATTTCTTACAATATTAAGGATGGATGTGACCCTTTGCTATCTTTTTAGTCATTAGCATCAGCCATTTGTAAACTTTTGAACATTTTGATCTTCTCTGGAAAAATAGAACCAATTTCAACCAATTTTGATTTATTGCATCTATGGGTAAAAGGGAACAAAAATTATGAATTTCAGGGTGTTCATATCCCTTTGACATGAGGAGTGTGGGCCAAAAACAATTCAATCTTTAATAATCTTCTTTACTCCTGAACATCAAAACATCAAACTGTTTGCATACTTATTACATTGTATAAGCAGTGAGCCTTTGACCAGAATTAAGAATTTTATGCCCTTGGATTCAGGTTTCAGACTAAATTCTTCATATTTGAAAATGCTTTGTATCTTACTCATGGACATGTATCAGGCAAATTGTTTGCAAGATTATAATGAATAGCAAAATTGTGAAATTCCTAGCTTTGGTCTATGGGTAAGGCCTTAGTATGGGGTTTAGTTGGTAAGATATTGAAAATTCATTACATCTTTGAAAAAATATTCTCCTCATAGGAATTTAAAAGGCAGACTGATTCCATAATTATATTATTATTATTATTATAAACACTTGGCCCTTTAACAAAATAGTAAAATTCATGCCTTGTAGGTCCTTGGTCCAGGCCTCAGGGTTGGGCTTAGTTGGTCATATATTAAAAATACAGTAATCCTTTGAAAAAAAAAAGAAGAACTTTTTCTTTACACATGAACATCTAGCAGGCAAATTGTGTTAATGATTACTGTCAAGGCCCATGGGCCTCCTGTAAATCTAGTGGTTAAACTGAAATGATAACAATGAGTACTTAAAGGCAGAGATTTTTTACCGGGTGGTAAATTCCAGGCAAGGGAGGGGCTTATTTTGTACAGGTGTGAATGCCTTGAGGGCTAGCAGACTACCTGTGGTCGTCTGTCTCCTAATCCCTATACACAGGAAGTGACTTAATACACAGTGGAGTATCTAAGAAGTCAAACTTTACCTATGTTGGGATTTTGAGATGATTTTAAGTTAGAAATAAAAAGTTGTAAATAAAGTTTAATCTAAATAATTTTTATTAATTGTAATTGAATGTTCCATTAAAAAATATTTAATTATCAAAATATTTGTTGAGCTTTGAAAAAAAAGTTATACCAAATTTTGATATATATTATCATAAAGAATATCATAATTATTTTAAATACTAAAGGTGTGTATAAATATTATCAAGCTAAATATTCCATAGTAATACAGCTTCTCTGAATTGTTTATACCATGTGTGGTAAATATCAAAGGATCAAATGTTAATTTGAAGGTCACCACGAGTGCCAAACAATGTGTACAGGGTATACACAGGGACTAGTAAGTAAATGTCAATCAAGTTCTAGCACCCAATGATGTACCTTAATGCACTTGATTGACAGGGGTACACAGACCAGGTATTTTGGAAGGCGGTGCTTAAAATCTCTGCCTTTCACTCTTTGACCAAATTTCAAAATTCATTTCTCCTGTTTCCAGCGTTCAGACTCTTGGGTGGGACTAAATTTATCTTTCACTTTGAAAATCTATTACTCATGTGTGGCGGTCAGACGGGTTTGATTGCCTGTAATTTAAATTACTCATTGCAAAACAATGAGAAGGTAAAGATTCATCTTTATTTGCAACAAGTCTGTTTTATGTACAAGGACACAAACAAAGGTTTCACTCTAGATACTCAAATATTGAAGTTCACATTAGCATATATACATGTATGCCCAGTAAGAAAGATAAAATGAGATAGCTAAATCCAACCTTAACTTGTTTTCAGTGGTCAAATCAAACCCTCTTTATTAATATCTTTTTAAAAGGAATATCAGAAGAAGATGTTGGAGGAAGAATTAAAGAAACATTCCACAAAGAAATCTCGCCAGAGTCGCAGTGATACAGCATACCGTGCAAGTGTTCCATTACAAAACAGAACAGCAGTTCGGCAGTCACAGCGCCTCATGTCGAGATCCAGCAGCTCTACCACTGTAACAGGTATGTGCTCTGTATATTTGAGTCACAACAATATTTATTATGTATACTTTGCAAGCACATAATTTTTATTTCAAATAGAGATTCACGATTTTTATTTTTAAAATAAGCAAAAAATTTTAAATTATTACTAGACTTGCATATATATACCATTGTAGGTTAGTAGGTGCTATACTAATGTACATGTTTTATTAAGCAGAAACATTTCCACTACTGTAATGTCTAACTATTATTTGTTATACTGAAGAACTGAAGAACAAAAGGAGCTAATATTTATTTACAAATAAAATAAGCTCATACGTTACCGTATATACTCGCATGTAAGTCGCTCCGCCTATAAGTCGGTTGTACTTTTTAAGCTTATATTAGAGGGCTTGACCCTCTAAAATTGCACTCTTCTTGTAACTCGACTATAAATCGGACAAAGAATTTAGAATCAAAGTTTAACTCCCAAAAAACTGACTTATAGGCGAGTATATACGGTACTTTATATTTTAGTTAATGACATAATTGTATATATATTGTATACCAGGTATAATAGTTAAGATATACTGATGGATGTTGAGTAGTAAAGATGTATTTTTTCAATTGATTATAAAGATATTATGATTCTGTTACTGAGAATTTGAGAGAAATATAGAATTGACAAATGTATCAAGCTTGCAAACATAATTCAAGTATTTTTGTATTTTACTTTTGCTAATGTAAAAGACGATTCACCAGAAAGAAGTTCAAGTCCTAACAGTGGAAGCATTTATGGTATTTATTATTTACTTTCTCCAGGCACCATTTGTTGTGCTAGATCAGATCAGAAATAGCTACACTGATCATTACTGAGCAAAGACATCAGATCAGTAATAGAGCTATACACTGTACTGATCATTACTGAGCAAATCTTTCAGATCAGTAATAGCTATACTGATCATTACTGAGCAAAGTCATCAGATCAGTAATAGAGCTATACTGATCATTACTGAGCAAAGACATCAGATCAGTAATAGAGCTATACTGATCATTACTGAGCAAAGACATCAGATCAGTAATAGAGCTATACTGATCTTTACTGAGCAAATCTTTCAGATCAGTAATGGCTATACTGATCATTACTGAGCAAAGTCATCAGATCAGTAAAGAATTATATATGATGTCTTGAGGCAATTCTTTCAGTATTTGTTTCTTATGTCACTTTTAGAGTGTTTGATGAGAATGACGGAAACTAAAACTTCATTCATGTTTACTAGCAAATCTTCTCAAATATTTATTCCATAACTGTGATTTATATGAAACTTTGTTTTATTACAAAATACTTCAGTGTTTTGATTAATTTTATTACAGGTAGGAAATCCAAGTATGAAGCAAAATCTAAGATGCTGAACATGAACTCAGAACGCGACAAAGCGTTCATGGCAGAGGCCAATCTTCCAGTGCCCAAAGGTATATATCCCCTCAGACCAGTGTTTCTATGTAATGGTTTTATTAGTTACTCTGGAACTGACCGTTAACCTGTTTGTTTTTCAGAGGAAACAAGTCCACTAGACAGGCTACCAGGTTCACACTACTCTATTTCCATGCAGATGATGGCTTTTAAAACCAAACAGGAAATGGCTACCTTAGCAAAACTAATACCTCTGGAAAAAGGTTGGCTTTTTTAATATAATATGTAAATGTTTTCTGGCCAAGAGTGTATAATAATGAAGTTATAAGCTATAAATTTATGTACCTATACATGTTTTTCTATTGGAACTTTCTTACTTAATTGAAGTGAAAAAGCACTGTCTTTAATACAGTTAAACATGGTTAAAATGAACATGCTAATAACGAATTCATGCTTATGCCAAAGTGATTTTCATTCCATATGGTTTTAAAACATATCAGGAACTTAACAGATATAAAGGTTGCCCGATGGGGCAGTGGTAGAGTGTCTGCTTTAGAGTCATGGAGTAAGGAGTTGATCCTTACATCACGGATTCGAATCCCACTACGGGACGTGAAGACTGGTCCTTCGGATGAGACCATATAAACCGAGGTCCAGTCTCAAAGTAGGAACAGGCACGAAAAAGATCCCTCACTGCTCAATGGCCCTGAGTGCCGAGTATAGGTCAAAATTTGCTGCTCTCCACTGGCAAGTGGTGGCGTCTCCATATGAGTGAAAAATTCTCGAGAGGAATGTTAAACAACAAACAAACAAACAAACAGAATAAAGAATAACACTTATAGCAAATAAAATTGGTTGTCCCTGGCACTTTGCAATAAGCATGTTTTGCTGTATGCAAAGCATAATTTTTGCATTTTGAAAATTTGAAATGAGAAATTATCTCCATATTAAGGAGACTTTTATACGTAAAATATAAACCCATTTTTTTGTTTGCTTATTTTTTTTTTTTTTTTTACCATTTACATCATCGGAAAATAACTACAGTAAAACTTAGTACAAACAAAGATATAGCAAATTTATAGATATAGCTTATATTTTTTGGCAAAATTCTTAACAATTCCTCGTAAAATTTTACCATTATAATGAACTCTGTTGTAACAAATTTACAGATAAAGCGATTTGATTAGTGTCCCTTAAGGCTTAAAAAGAGTGAAATTTACATCTTTTGTAAAAAAATTTAGATCAGAAAATTACAATGTTGAATTGACATATTTTTGTAAGTATGTATATTTGAAATTTATCAGAAAACTTGTGTTTTCCAATTTAAGTTTTGAGTTTATACTTCCCTGAAGAATTTGGTTTTTACATGTATTTATATGGAATTTACTATATAAAGTTCAACAAATTCATTATGCAGATAAAATGCATATAAATTACAGATATAGCAAAGTAATTTCACAGGTCCCCAGGACCACTTTAACTAATTCTACTGTAGGGTGAATTAAAAAAAAAAAAAGATCAAACGCATAATTATCAACCCACACTAAAAATACCGGCAATGAAAATAGATTTCTATTTATCAACATATGTCTTTAGATAGTGTCTAAATACCTGCCAAATATCGCATTAATATCTCAATTAACAAAAAAGTTATGCCCAAAAATGATGCCAAAATTGTCAGAAGTGCAACACCTTTTTGTGACATTTTGAAATTTCAATATTTTTGAGAGATCTGTGAAATAAATAATAATGCTTTATGTTGAAAATAAAGACTTTTCTGATAATATTCAAAGTATTGAGCTTTAAATGTGGATTGTAGTAACTTTTGTTTAATCAAGTTGTGGTCATGGCTGATGTTTTAAAAAAATGTTAAACAATGTCATCAGTGCATCAGAAAAAATGTAGTGCTGCCAAAAAAACATCAATTGTAAAATTCTGAAAGAAAATTAAGACAAAAAAGAATTTTCGAAGTGTAAAACAATAACTGATATACATTTAAAAACTTAAAACTGTTATATAAATCACAAGCAGCATAATGAGAGTCGAGTATATGTGCATACTTAATAATGTCAGGAGTGCAACATTTGATGTTTTTCACCCAAGCATGAAAAAACTATTATCATTATATGATTTTCTGATTTTCATTTTGGAAAATAAAGACACAAAGAATATTTTTACCAAATAGATTTATCAATTACAGGATCTGTCTGTGCTTCAGATCTATATTTCTATGGTCAGGAGTGCAACACATTTTTTAAAAGATTCAAGTTATATGACAAAAACACTTCTATTCATGCTTAGAAGTATTCATTAATTAATAATGATCTTTTTGTATAATTTAATACTAAATTATTGACAGCTTTATTATTAAAATCCTTTCTTTTTCAATTTTATCAATTCAGATGTGTTTTTATCTTTTTTGTGATTTTTTTGATGAACGTTAAAAACAAACACACTAAAAATTGTCATAAAATTCAAGTAATTCCTCCTCAACTTCACTGAAACAACAGAACAAGTTCTTATGTAATTTTCACTTCACAATTCTACTTTAAAGGCCCCAATGCTTTTGGTCAGGAGTGCAACAAATATGTTAGAATTATAAATCATCCACTAAGAATAAAAATAAAGAAAAAATGATGAGTAGAATTTTTCTGGTGGGTTACTGTATTGTCCTCTAAAGGAAAATATGCTTTAAAATATATTTTATCTTCTAAATATACATTTAAACCAGTTTTTTGGCACAAATGGGGAATAATTCCAGATAAAATGAGAATTTTAAATACTTTCATCTGTTTTAATTATGAAGTATTGGACTATAAATTTTGCACAATTTCATTACCACTTGATGTTGCCAACACTTTATAAATTTTTGTGTTCTGTGGTTTTAATTTTAAAATTTTACTGCAGTCAGGAGTGCAACAAAACTGCTTTATAATTACCAATGCTTTTTAACTATCTTTACTAAAAAATAAGTTGAAAAAAATGTTTGATACTATTTGATGTTAAAAAAAAACTATGTCTATCAACAAATTACAGAAATTTTACAGTCAATTCAGGGAATTCATTTCACATATATTTTTAAATACGATGTATATATATTACACTTTGCAAATAATCATGTTTTAAGGTCTTCAAAATATGAAAAACCTGCCGTAAACAATGAAAAATATCAAAACGACAAATTGATTTACAAAGTAGGAATGGGTTATTATGTGTTAAATTTTTAAAACAATGTTTAAAAAATACATATCAGATGTCAGGAGTGCAACACAATAATGTAACATAGGGTCACTTCAAAATCTAGTATTTTTTGTAAGAGAACTCGTATATAAAAATTCTTTTTTGGCTTAGATTTAAAGAATTGAATTGAATGGACAAAAAAAAAAAAAACTTTTGGGAAATTTTATTGCTTCATATTTTTTTCATATTAAAACTTTTCAAACCAGAATTGAAAAAATAATGTAAAATAACAATCAAAAAGCACATTTTTTGTCACATACACAAGAGAAGATACTCAATCAAGGTCTAGATTTAATCATTTATACCCCTTTAACCATTTTGAAGCATAAAAAGCTATAATTTCTTGTGATTATGTATTTTAGAAAGTCCTTTAATGTGTAATGATATTTTCTTTTTTCAAAAGAAATTTTACTAATAAAAATTATGAAACTTTTTAATCCAATTGTCTATTCTATTGCCACTTCAGGAATTTAAACTAGAATGCATGTGCAATATGATGATATAAGTGAAAAATATGTTATCAGTAGTTGAATTTTTCCAAAAAATTTCAGTTTGGTGGTCATTTTTTTTTTAATTCACCCTGTAGTAATATGATATTTCTTTTTTAAACTTTACGTACTGAGGAAAATAATTTAAATTTCAGTGGCAACTATTCAATGTGGTCGGTCAGGTCAATCCATTAAAGTATTGGAAGAAACGTAAGCTCATTTATCTGGTTTTTTGTTGTTGTTGAGATTTTAGTCTCAAGTTGTAAATGCATAATAATTGAATTAATTCTACCATAAAAATTTTTAAATATATATTTGCTTCTATTCAGTATTATTAAGTTTGATTATACATTGCATCTTTAAATACAGTAATTCTAGGTTAGTGAAAGAAGAAAATAGCCAAGCACTAGCCATTTATGGCACAGACAATGGAAAAGCAGTTCCAAAACTAAATGGCAGTCAAAGAAGTACCGAGAGTCCCCCTGTTCATAAGGATGTGAACTTAAACCAGAATTCTGTGTTCAATGTTCGAAAATCACAACACAACGACGAATCCGAGAAAAACTCTGTAACAGAGGAGAATGTGCTCATGTGTTCCGAGTGTGGTGAGGAATTTACATCTTCATCAGAACTGGACACGCACAAAACATTGTCACACAACCATAAACCTCCAGGGATACTGCCAAAAGAGGATACAGCATTGCCGTTTATCAAATGTGAACCTGTCGATGAAGACTATGACAAAGCTGAAAGTGTAAACAATCGAGGAGATGTAGAACCTGGCAGAAGGAAGAGGAAAGGAAAGGGGAGGTTGAAAGTGAAAGTAGGCAAAAATAGAAAAACGTCAAGTGAAGATAAGGCATCCAAAAACAATGATATCTGTGATAAGGAGGTTAGGATTAAAACGGAGGTCTTATGACGAAACTTAGCATCCATCTGCTTTTGAAACTTCTTTGAAATGTAAGAATAAAATACACAGGATTTAGTAATACAACTGAATTGAAAATGAATTTGTACTGAACTGTTAAACCATTTTCATGCATAATTTTCCATATTAAATCATTTTTTACAATCTTTTTGAATGCTTTTAGTTTTGATTCTGTAGTCGATTGGTTGGTGAAAATCGAGAAATAAAGTAGAATCCAATATCAGTACTGCTGCCTAGAATTTCTTTTCTAGATTGCATTCCACTGGTATTCTACTTCCTAACTTCCACACCTTAAAACATTTCTAAAAAGAAAAAAAAAACAGAAAGAAAATAAGCCTGAAACAAAAGTTGGGTAACTGTTTCTACTATTGATTACAGATGTTATTTAAGGACCCTCTCTACACTAGAGGAAAATATTTTTTGGACATTGAGAAAATTATAGTGTGTAAAGGTGTAAGTATTGAGTTTATCTATAGCATTTTCAGCATAGGTTGCCTTATATTTACCCCCAGGAAAAATGTTCAAAGACAATGAAGTACTGATGTGCATAAATCACTGTTGTTTACTTAAGTGGGCAAAATACCTGCAAATGAAGTGTTCTATCTATTCATCTTAGCCTATTAAAGTGTTATGAATGCTTGATTTGATCACAAATTAAGTAATGAACTGTACATTTCAATTTATTTTATTCTTGATCAAAGGGCAGATCATTCTATCTGCATAAAATACCACAAAATCTGAACTCTCTAGTGTGCAGTGTATAGAGGGCTCTTAAGGTAGTACACAACACCCATAAAAATCTGTTTTAATGCATATCTTACAGAGTACACCAGTAAAAAAAAATGATTTCACTAAAATGTCAATAATCAAGGATCTTTGTAAGAAAAATAATACGCTGTGACATGTTTTCACCATATTTTGAAGAAAAATTAGAGACATACTGTACAGTGGTCATTCGGGACCCTACATTTTGGATCGCGTTTATGCCATCTACATGCCGTATGCCTGTCTGTTATTAAATGCAAAGTAACTTTTGATCCATTAATAGTGGAGACCTGATATTGGGACATATTTATAAGGATTCTCCATTCTTTTTGAGGTCAAAGGTCAAATATAGTGACGGAATCTACTGAATCTTTACAATTTTTTGCATTTGACTTAATTAAAATCGCCAAAATATCTGAAACCGCCGGTTTAAAATTCCTCATTTTGACATAATTTAATCTGGGTTCCATTCCAATTATTCTTGATTTTTTTTTTATAAAAGTTGAATGTCACATTTACTTTAGAAAGGACTTAACGTGTTGCATATTTACATGTGAATTTTCAATTCACGGGCTATGTATGTTCTATTTTTACATCACATTTTACTCAAATATACCGGTATCCGAGTATTTTACCAAATTTTCATACAAAAAGGTTGCCTTTATAAAAAGCATCACACACGTTTGCTATAGATCAATTGGTTATTTTTAAATAATGCACAATCTCAGGTCGGCTGTCTAATTTCACAATCTTCTTACAGGGGTCTGAAGACCACATTTCAAACTATGTGAGAAAAATTTGGTCTATCTATAGTGTACTACCTTAAGCAGCAGTAAAGCAAGGCCGAAGGGGGAGAAATTCCCAAAAAAAATGGCTCCAATGGTGCATTTTCCAGCATTTTAGATTGAATGAATTAGTTTTTTTGCCACTTGCTTTTCAACACTGACCTACCCAAATTGTCAAGAATTTGAACAAAAAATTTAAAATTTGGGGATTTATTTTTAACTTCCATGTAAACATGAAAAATGAGACTTTTCTAAAAAAAAAAAAAAAAAATCAATCAATCAATGTAAAATCTGATAAAATTAGAAATATCGCCATTTGATATATAATATCCAATTTTTTATTTTAAAATGCACGTCAAATGTGTCGCAGGTGAAGCTCTAACTACCAAAACATAACTAATGTGCATATTCCCAACACTTAGAAAAATTTGGATTCTGTGTAGAAACCCTAATTACTCTTTTCAATTACTTGACTATTTTTTGTTGTTAATTAGAGTATGACCTTGTGTCATCACAAGCTGCACGGACTATCATGATCTCTGTGCTGTTGATTACTTGTGTATTGTGTGCGCTGAAGCGGAAAGGGATTTCTCGTGGTGGCTGTATATTTCACCTCTGTGTAAAACAATGGGCTTAGACAGAGTCTCACTCAAGAAAAATATTGTTGTTAAAATGACACTTGTAAAATTTGTTTTTTTTTTAGGTCACCTGAGTCACTCAGGTGACCTATTGCTATCCGTTTTTGTCCGTCGGCGTGCGTCGTGCGACGTGCGTCGTGCGTTAACATTTGAACATTTTTAGCTTCTTCTCTGAAACCGCTCAACCAATTTCAACTAAATTTGGCATATAGCATCTATGGGTGAAGGGGAACAAAAATTGTGAATTTCATGGTCCCTGCCCCCCTGGGGCCTGAGGGGTGGGGCTAAAACCACCAAAATTAATGCAATCTTTAAAAATCTTCTTCTTTACTCCTGGACATCAAGCAGTCAAACTGTTGGCATCATTGTGATAAGCATTGAGTCCTCTACCAAAATTGTGAAATTCATGGCCCCAGGGTCAGGGGTTCTGGTGCTAGGACGGGGCTATATAGATCATATAGTGAAAGTGCATTATTTCTTTGAAAATCTTCTTCTCTGCTCCTGGGTATTAAATAAACTAACTAAGTATATAGTTATGATGAGTAAGAGTGACTCTTCCAAAATTGTGAAATTCATGGCCCCAGGGGCAGGGGTTCTGGTGTTAGGGTGGGGCTCTATTGATTATATAGTGAAAATGCATTAGTTCTTTGGAAATCTTCTTCTCTGCTCCTGGGTATTAAATAAACTAAGTATATAGTAATGATGAGTAAGAGTACCTCTACCAAAATTGTGAAATTCATGGCCCCAGGGGCAGGGGTTCTGGTGTTAGGGTGGGGCTCTATTGATCATATAGTGAAAATGCATTAATTCATTGAAAATCTTCTTCTCTGCTCCTGGGTATTAAATAAACTAACTAAGTATATAGTTATAATGAGTAAGAGTGCCTCTTTCGAAATTGTGAAATTCATGACCCCAGGGTCAGGGGTTCTGTTGTTAGGGCGGGGCTCTATTGATTATATAGTGAAAATGCATTAATTCATTGAAAATCTTCTTCTCTGCTCCTGGGTATTAAATAAAGTAACTAAGTACATAGTTAGGATGAGCAAGAGTGCCTCTTCCAAAATTGTGAAATTCATGGCCCTTGGGTCAGGGGTTCTGGTGTTAGGGCGGGGCTCTATTGATTATATAGTGACAATGCATTAATCCTTTGAAAATCTTCTTCTCTGCTCCTGGGTATTAAATTCAGTAAAGTACATAGTTATGATGAGCAAGAGTGCCTCTTTCAAAATTGTGAATTTTATGGCCCCTGGGTCAGGGGTTCTGGTGTTAGGGTGGGGCTCTATTGATTATATAGTGAAAATGCATTAATCCTTTGAAAATCTTCTTCTCTACTCCTGGGTATTATTGAAACATATTAAATACATAGTTATGATAAGCAAGGGTGACTCTACCAAAATTGTGAAATTCATGGCCCCAGGGTCAAGAGTTCTGGTGCTAGGGCTGGGCTATATAAATCATATAGTGAAAATGCATTAATGCTTTAAAAATCTTCTCTACTCCTGGGTATTATTTAAGCAAATTAAATACATAGTTATGATAAGCAAGGATGCCTCTTCCAAAATTGTGAATTTCATGGACCCTGGATCAGGGGTTCTGGTGTTAGGGTGGGGCTCTATTTATTATTTAGTGAAAATGCATTAATGCTTTAAAAATCTTCTCTACTCCTGGGTATCATTTAAACAAATTAAGTACATTGTTATGATA
Organism: Saccostrea echinata; assembly: GCF_033153115.1. Taxonomy (NCBI): domain Eukaryota; kingdom Metazoa; phylum Mollusca; class Bivalvia; order Ostreida; family Ostreidae; genus Saccostrea; species Saccostrea echinata. The sequence goes on along the minus strand of NW_026889805.1, from coordinate 7,158,138 downwards.
AGCAAGGATGCTTCTTCCAAATTATGAAATTCATGGCCCCAGGTACAGGAGTTCTGGTGCTAGGGCGGGGCCATATATATCCTATAGTGAAGGTGAATTATTTCTTTAAAAATCTTCTTCTCTGCGCCTGGGTATTATTTAAATAAACTATTAGTACATTGTTATGATACGCAAGTATGCCCCTTCCAAAATTGTGAATTTCATGGCCAGAGGGTCAAGGGTTCTGGTGAAAAGGGGGAGGGGGAGGGGCTCTATTGATTATATAGTGAAAAAGCAAAATTTCTCTAAAAATATTCTTTTCTGCTTCTGGTTAAAAAGCAAAGAAGCTAAGTGTATAGTTATGATGAGCATGATTACTTCTTCCAGAGTAGTGAATTGCATGACCCCTGGGTCAGATGTGCTGGTGTAAGGGTGGGGCTCTTGATAATGTAGTGAAAATGCATTAATTCTGTTAAATAATCCTGTCTGCTCCTTAGTGTTAATCAGATAAACAAAGTGATTACTTACATGTATGATGAATAAACTTCTGGTCCCAGGGTGAGAGACTCTGATGTTTCTCGGTGGGGATGGGAGGTTGGGGGGGGGGGGACTGGGGGGCTCTATTGATAATGTAGTGAATCTGTAGTAAAAACTGCATTATTTCTTTGAAAATCTTCTCTGCACCTGGGCATATCAGAGGCAAAAAGAGTAAAAGTTTTAATAAATATTTTTGAACATCTGGGCCATTTTGTCAAGTGTTCTGGTCCTGGCCAGGGCTCTTTTAATTTGTATTCTACTGAGGGGAGTTATTCCCCTTTGCCATTTACTTTTGATAATTAGTCACTGTAAATAATGTACTTGAAAGGTTAATAGAATAAGAGAATTTTGCAAGATTTTTTATTGTATAATACAAAAAGTACTTTCATAGTTTTAATGATCAGATAGACTTGTAAGTAATAGATAAATAAAAATGAGACAAAAATAACTTGTCTTATTCAATGTTCATCAAAGACCAAGAGAGTCCAATGTAAGAGATTTCAACAAGGAATTAAAATAGTACAGAAGCATTGATAGTTTGTTAATATACTGTATAGTGATAAATGGGGAACAGATTAGAACCTAATTTATGAACTGTTAATGAACACTAGACTAATTATTTTGTTGAACCTGATCACCCTATTTTTCTTGCTTTTGGGCAACAAAGCTTCACTTTTCAGTTCATTTTATACTCTATGGATTCTCTAAATTGTTGTATTATACTCAGGTGACCGTTAAGGCCCTTGGGCCTCTTGTTTTGATTGGGCGGGACGGGGGGGGGGTGTTCCCGATCCCCCAACCCCCCCGAATCCGCCACTGGTAAAGGTATGTCCACTACAGAATCTCATTCATTTAAAGGGGCCTGGACACAGCATCATAGTTTACAATTTCAAATGTCGAATTTTATTCAAAAATAAGTTCAGTTTATTGATTTGAATTCAAATGACAAAGACATTCTTCATAACATTACGCCTTTGTTTGTAAACAGGACAAATGCTCTGTTATTGTTAGTAACTATGTACGTTTTACTGGATGTGTTCAATTTGTTAAGTCTGCACACATCACTGAGCATGGACTGACAATACTCAAGAGTTGGTTTTGCTCTCTTGCATTTCTACTCTGAACTTTCAGGATTATAGTTTTCAATTATACACAACAAAATTTCTATTTTTCTTAATTATTATGGATAAAGCTTACTTTTTGAAAGTGCAAGGATAGATGTCAATCAAACACGTCCCGAAAATCGTAATTTTAATAATTTACAGATAAAAGAATTTTCTTAAGACGCTTTTAATATATTTCGGAGTGAAATGATCTAGCAACATATAAGTCAAGATAATATTTAGAAGATTTTAGGAAATACGAGCTTCAAATCTGTATCCCAGCCCTTTTAAAGCTGATACTAGTATAGCTCAGCAGTCGACAACTACTGTCCATATTTTGAATTAGTATAATATTATGTATACTGTTATATTGTATCTTACGTATATTATACATTTATATTATAATATCTCTTTATAATATTATGATATAAATTACAGTCAGTCAGTCCAGTACAAGCATATTGCTGAATTAGGTATGATCAGATATTTAGAAACGCAAAATATCGGAGAAATTGGTCAGCTCTTTATTGGCAATTGTTCCCAGCAGATTGGGCAATATGTAATCAACTGGTCAGCTCTTTATTGGCAATTTTTCACAGCAGTTGCCAACTGATTGTTGACCAATTGCTGACGGTGCAATGAAGCGGACTGAGCCCTCGATAAGAATTGAATAATATTAATGTATAGAAAAGGCTTCTCAAATTCAAAAAAAATATTTGCAATCAAAATGTTAAGGTCAGATGACACGTTCCTCAATAATATACAATTTTTCATACGAATTTGTCAATGAAGTATTGCTACTTCAACAAGTTTCGTCACAAAAAAATTGAGGTTCCTTACTAGGCATTTGTGCAAAGATCTAGGTGATGGTGTTTTCTATTATCCTCAGTTAGCGTAGATTCAAGTTTGTTTTATTTATGACCCCTGGGGGTAGGGCAGGGCCACAACAGGGGGTCAAAGTTTACCATAGGAATATATAGGAAATATCTTTAAAAATCTTCTTCTCAACAACAGTTAAGCCATTATTAGACATATTAATATAGAAGTATCCTCAGGTAGTGTAGATTCAAGTTTGTTTAAATCATGACCCCTGGGGGTAGGACAGGGCCACATCAGTGGGTCAAGGTTTACATAGGAATATATTGGTGAAATGGTTAAGGGGCATTTGAGTTAAACGCATTGAAGACTTCAAATAGTGGAATGACCTGACAACGATTAGAATGGACTAGCCTAAGGGCATATAAGGCAAAGCTTTGGGAAAGTCATTCAGAAGGTAGCTGTAGAAGTTGGATGAGGAATCAGCAATAAAGAAGTTAAGGTATTCCATCTAATAGCAAAAGTTTCAATGAAATTGAATACATAACAGATGGTAGGTGTTGAATACTCAGTATATTTAGACATAATTCCCCTTTATTACTATTAGCATGTAAGTGTGGGATGTGTCCTAATTTATGACCTTGAATTTTGGTAAGAGTTATTTCCCTCTGTTTTAATTAATAAGAAATCAATTTTAAGAAACTTACCTGGTAAGAAATTGTTTTCAATTGTCATTCTATTTCTTATATGTGTTTTAGTGCATTTTTCCACTTCAGTATTTGTTCATAGTCTTATTATTTGAATTTTTATTTTAAAAAAATGCTCCATAGACTTCAATGCAATCTTTGTTAAGTACTTACTGCTTAGTTAATTACATTTTTGAAACTTTCTTTTGGTAAATTCTTTTCTAATGTAAAATGCTTTAAGTTTAAAATCAGAGTATTATGTATGTTATGGACATTTAAGGATAGAGGATGGAAAACATTAAGGGTAAGAGCAAAGTAAAAGTATAAAAGTTATAAACACTAGTGGCAAGTATCCTTGGGAATTGATGTTGAGCTCTAGGTGTAGTAAATATGAAGAAGATTGAGACAACTGGTTCTTATCTATCAATGGGAACCTGGGGGAGAAACACGGTGCAGGTAGTACCTTATCCAGTCTCCATCTCTAGATAAGAGAAAATTTAAGTACCATGTGGTATACCTTCAGACAGAGCTGTCAAAATAATCATTCCAATCATTAACTCAGACAGAGTAAAAGGAAAACCTATATATCCCTATTTATATTTATACAGAAGCAACCTTAGGTATTGTAGAATCAAGTTTGTTCAAATTATGACTCCCATGGTTGGGGGCACAACAGAGAGTCAAAGTTTTGCATAAGAATATATAGGAATCATCTTGAAAAAATCTTTTGCTCAAGAACAGCAAAGCCATGATTAGTCATATTATTATAGAAGCATCCTCAGGTAGTGTAGATTCAATTTGTTCAAATTTATGGTGGGTATGGTGGGGCCACAATGAACTATCAGAGTTTTACATAGGAAAAAAATCTTTAAAATTCTTCTATTTAAACACACCAAGGCCATGATTAGTAATATTGATATAGAAGCATCCTGACGTAATGTAAATTTAAGTTTCAATACTGAACTGATTTCTGCTTCTTTCTAGCCAGTGTGCTCAGGTGAGCGATGTGGCCCATGGGCCTCTTGTTCTATATATGTTATCATCATCAGAGTAATTTTATTTTAGATTAATTTGTAATTTGCTCTCTTCATACTAGTATTTCCATTTCATTCAATAAATTGTCATCATAAATAACCTGTATTCTTCTAAGTGATGACAAAGAGTCCCGAAGACCACAAATACTAGTTGGTAAACCCTTCAAAGCCTTTAATACAAAAACAATACCAAAATCATGCCAATCACACAACTCAAACCCCACCCACTACAACAAAAACACGCTACAAAATGCACAAAATAAATTTAGAAAACAAATCTAACAAAATTAAGTGAGAGGTAAGCATTATTTAAGCTACATAAATTTTCTATGTAAATTACTATGGAAAAGGGGCATAACATTATGTCTAATTGTTTAAAATCTTTGTGCTTAAGGGTTGAATTAAACTGTTATAATAACAATAGATGCAGTGAAACTTTTATATCCAGCAACAGTTTTATTACAAATGTTTAGGTCCATTTCAGAGTGTCCTCGGCATTCCCCATCTCATCATAAGAAGAATTTAAGGTAGTACACAATATATAGGCCAAATTTTTCTTCAAATTCAATTTTGTTCAAACTTTGATATTTTGTTCTATGATACAAAAGCTCTCTTTCTATGCAATATGACAGAAACTCAACCATACATTTTTTGCCACATAGATTGAAATGTGGCCTATCAGACCCCTGTAAGAAGATGGTGAAATTAGACAGCCGACCAGAGATTGTGCATTATTTAAAAATAGCCAATTAATCTATTGCAAACTTGCGTGATGCTTTTTATAAAGGCAACTATTTTGAATAAAAATTTAGAAAAATATTTTGATACCGGTATATTTGAGTAAAATGTGATGTAAAAATAGAACATACATAGTCCGGGATTGAAAATTCACATGTAAATATGCCACACATTAAGTCCTCTTTAAAGAAAATGTATGATTCAATTTTTACAAAAAATCCACAGAATAATTGAAATGGAACTCAGATTAAAATATGTCAAAATGAGGAAATTTGGACCAGTGGTTTCAGATATTTTGGCGATTTTAAATTAATCAAATGCAAAAAAATGCAAAGATTTAGTAGATGACGTCACTATATTTGACCTTTGACCTCTTAATATGACCTTGACCTTTATTCTACCAAAAGAATAGATATGTCTAAATATCAGACCTTTACTATAAATTGATCAAAAGTTACCTTTACTATAAATTGATCAAAAGTTACAGACAGTCATATGACATGTAGATGGCATAAGCAGGATCCAAAATGTAGGATCCCAAATGACCATTATATAGGATGTCTCTAATTTTTCTTCAAAATATGGTGAAAACATGTCACAGCTTATTACTTTTCTTACAAAGATCCTTGATTTTTGACAGTGCTGGTAATTGACAGCCCGTCTGTTCCTTAAACTTCAATTTGCAAATAAAGGAATCGACACATTTGATATTAGTAATTTTCTTAATCACAAAAGGGTCCAGTCTTGTACTCCACCATATTTCAAGTTGAAGTCCACACCTTGTATTTCTTATAAATATACATCCACTACTGCTTCCAAACTTTTTAATTATAAAAAAAACTCTACAATGCCTAGATATCGAATTCATACATAATCCTCCTACGTGTTCATGTTCCTCTTCACCCTTGAACTATAGTCCTGCTGGACACGTCATTACTGGTGATGTAAACATAGTTAATAATGAGGACCTTAAATCCCTTATTTTAAAAGGGCCAAAATTTAGGGAACCCGTTCTTTCAACTGGCGACATAATTTTATAAATATGAATTCTGTGGAAGATTACGCCAAGCGATGGGCCAAACACAAAAAAAGACCTTGACACTTTGTCAGAATGGATTAAGAACATTAGATGGATGTTGAAATCTCGCATGAAGCGACTGAGGGGCTGTATGAAAACTATTTATTCTTCTGTCTTTAATAACTCAGAAGTACAAAAGGAATTAGACAGATTACACGATCGGCATGTAATGGTCCTAGCTGACAAAGCTGGTAACAACATAGTCTTTGTTTGTAAGGCTCATTATCTGAATTGTATTTTAGAGGAACCAGGATTTAATTCTGCTGGTAGAAATCCAACTTACATCCATAGCTCCCTTTCTAAGGAGGAAATTCTTCAAAATCATATGTCCGTTTTAGGTATTTTTGATATTCCCAACAATCAAAATGAATTTGAATTACCATACCTTTACTGGATTCCTAAACTTCGGAAAAATCCTTACAAACAAAGATACATAGCGGGTTCCAGTTAATGTTCTACCAAGCCTCTTTCTTTACTCCTCACTAAAATATTTACTGTAGTAAAGGAGAAACTTCAGGAGTACTTTACAACAGTATATATTCGAAAAGTGGTGTAAATCAGATGTGGATATCTAAAATTCAAAGGAACTTTTAGAAAATTTGAAATCACAAAATTTTTACTAAAATCAATAACATCAAAACGTACGACTTTTCAACACTTTATACAACCATTCCCCACGATAAATTGAAGTCCAGGATTTTTGACATAATAGACAGCTGCTTTTTCAATAAAAAAATGGAACTCGTAGTAAATATACTTTCCTTGTCATTCGCCATTTACAAAATTATTTTGTTAAAAAGCATTCTGATTGTACACACAAGATTTCTGAAGTTGATATTAAAAAGATGCTTGAGTTTCTGATTGACAATATCTATGTAGTTTTTAGAGATCAGGTCTTCCAATAATCTATTGGAATTCCCATGGTACCAATTGCGCCCCGTTATTAGTAGACCTATTTTTGCATTCATATGAAGCAGAATTTATTTTAAAAATGCTATATGAGAAGAAGAAAACACTTGCTGTGGCCTTCAACTCGACATTTAGATATATCGACGACGTATTATCAATTAACAATAGTTACTTCCATTCATATGTCGACTCGATATATCCCAGTGAGCCTGAAATAAAAGATACTACAGAGTCTGACACATCTGTTTCATATTTAGATATTTTACTAGAAAAAGACGTTAATGGTAACCTAACAACCTATATGATAAACGTGATTACTTCAACTTTTCATTCGTCAGCTTCCCTTATCACCTGCATATGGGGTTTATGTCTCTCAGTTGATTCGATACGCAAGAGAATGCTCCAAGTATGAACAATTTGTAAAACGAGGCAAGCTATTGACAAAAAAGTTGATGAAACAAGAATGTCAACAGTCTCGTTTGAAGTCACCATTTCGCAAGTTTTATGGTCGATACAATGACCTTGTTTGTTTTGTTTGTTTGTTTGTATGTTGTTTAACGTTCCTCTGAGAATATTTCACTCATATGGAGACGCCACCACTTGCCGGTGGAGAGCTGAAAATTTTGTCCTATACTCGGCACTTACGGCCATTGAGCAGTGAGGGATCTTTTTCGTGCCAGCACCTACTGCGACACGGGACCTCGGTTTATACGGTCTCATCCGAAGGACCGGTCTCCACGTCCCACAGTGGGATTCGAACCCGCGACGTAAGGATATGCTCCTTACGCCGCGACTCTAGAGCAGACGCTCTAACCACTGCGCCACGCGGGCGACACAATGACCTTGTCAGGAAATACAACCTATCATTGAGTCAAATGCTGAGTGACGTTTTTCGTACAAATTGTTAGGCCATTATTTATATATATATATTTTTCCGGTTTTCCCACGATCATGACAAGGAGCACACTGTGGGTGGTGACTGGTCCGCAGGGGATTCTCACTCCTCCATGGCACCAGATCCCACCTCTAAATTCCGAGGTCCGTGTTTGCTCTGCTCCAAATTTGTATCGTTTCATTGGACTTTCGAGATTGAATGCTGTTCGTTATCTTCATAATTCACAGTATAGTGAAATTATTCTTTTTTCTGGTGCACGTTATAAGATATGCTTTGAAACAGATTTTAATGGTGTTGTGTACTACCTTAAGGTTGAGATTATCAGAACATATGACAAGTTTTATCTCTAAATCTTTTAGGTCACCTTAGTCACTCCACCTATTGCTATCTGTTTTCGTCCGTAGTCGTACGTTAATATTTGAACATTTACAACTTCTTCTCTGAAATGCTGAATCAATTTCAACCAATTTTGGTACATAGTACATGTGTCTATGGGTAAAGGGAAATTGTGAATTTCATGCCCCCTCCCTGGTGCCAGAGAGGTGGGAATAAAATCATCAAAATTAATGTAATCTTTAAAAAAAATTATATACCGGTACTGTTGGCATGATTGTAATAAACATTGAGAAATACATGACGCCAGGGTCGGGGGCTCTGGATTGATCATACAGTGAAAATGCATAAATTCTTTTAAAAATCTTCTCTGCCCCTATATATTTAGCAGACAAACGAAGTGCATGGCTATGACGAGCAAGGCTGCCTCTTCCAAAATGCAAATTGAAATCAATGGTCTTTGGGTCAGCGGTTCTGGTGTTAGAGTGGGATTCTATTGATTATACATTGAACATAAATTAATTATTTGAAAATCTTCTTCTCTGCTCCTGAGCATCTAGGAGGCAAACAGACTACAAAGTTGTAATGAGCAAAGATGTTTTTTTTTTAAAACCAGATATGTGAAATTCTGGAATACTGGGTCAAAAGTGTTCTGGTGCTCTGCAGGGTTCTATTGAACTTTTAGGTAAATGTACTCTTCTTAGAGAATTTATTCCCCCTTGCTATTCACTTATGATAATTTATCACTGTAAATAATGTAATTGATAGGTCAATTGAATAAAAGAATTATACAAGCATTTTTATGTATAATACAAAAAGAACTTTCTGTCTATATATATATATATATATATATATATATATATATATATATATATATATATATATATATATATATATATATATATATATATATATATATATATATATGTATGTATACTTTTCATTTAAATATATTCCTAAATTAGTTCGTTTTTACAAAATCGTACTATAAAAATCTGACGAAATCGAAAATAACAGTGTTTATCGATCTGGAATGTCTTGCAAATGCAAACGATTATAGAATGCTCAGACCTAACTTTTTACACAGTAAAAATCTACGTTATTTTCATTCAAATTGAGATCTCAAAACAAGTATTATGTACAGGCTTTCATGTGTTTGAACAAAAGTTCTAACTCGAAACAGTTTACATGTTAAATAACGTTTTAGAGATTAAATTACCTTTAATTCAGTGTAATTTGAGATTCTTGATCCTTATGACCAAAACCTTCAATGAAAATAAACGGCATGCCCAAGCTTATTATAGACAGACAGCATGTGTGAAATATGACACTCCAACAATAGCAAATCTCAGACTTATTAAGAATAAGTTTGTACACATAAACCTATCAAGGATATCTGATGTAAAAAGAGTTCTTCCTGTGAGGCAATATTATACAAACTCATTTTTAAATTAGCTTAGGGGTATTACTTATTAAGCTACCCATGGAATCGATTTTAAAAGGAAAATAATCATTTAAGTTTCAAAAGAATATACTTGAATTGCAAAAAGAATAATTAAGTATGACATACACCAGATAAATTAGATAAAGTAGTATTGATAAAATATCCAAACCCTCTGGAATTAGGTGGAATTCAGATACCTTCATCAATTTAATATGGATAAGGTCTGTTTTTAGCATAAAATCAACAAACACGAATAAATTTAATTTTAAAAAGTTGAAAAATACAACATTTAAAAACAACTTTTTAAACAAGGTATGGCAAACTATCACAGTCTTGATTGCAGCTTAAAGGAACATTGAAAGTATTGCAGGGATTTTCTTGTTCCACATAATCAGCACCAGGGTTCATAATAAGCTCTCTTCTTCAGTCAACTGCAAGAAAAATTGATACAATAAATTTAGGCTGATAGATGTATTTAAAGTAAAAATAAACAAAAAGTATAAAAATCACATTTAAATAAATTTGGAAATTAAATTAAATTTACCTCTTTGGGTTCCATCAATACATTGTACAAAAATATTTGAAGTTCAAAAGTTAACGTCAACTTATGTAAACATGCATGGACCGCGTTCCTTTATGGTTTTTTTAATAAATGCATGGACAGCGTTCCTTTATGGTTTATTACTAAATATTTAAGTTGGTTTATACTTCACTTAGTCAATCAAAATTAAATTCACTAATATAATAATATAAAAAATATAAGCGAGCGAGATTTCTCTGATGTTACATTTCCTGTTCCTTTGATTATGTAAATGCTTTCTTTTACAGTATTACTTTTTCTTAGACAGTATATTTGGTCATTTCAACTTTCAACAGCATAAAATTTGATGATAATATTACACAGTCAATTCAAACAAAAGTGTACGTATTTGCTAATTAACTCAATTATCGGACAAGAGGCCAATGGATCACAACGCTCACCTGAGTAACAATGGTGCCACCCTTCCCTTAGTGGTCATGATTTGAACTAACTTGAATATACACTACCTGTGGATGCTTCCAATTAATCATGATCAACCATGCCTTTGCTGTTCTTGGGAAGAAGAATTTTACAGATTCTTTCTATATATTTTCATGTAATACTTCGATTGCCCATAGTGGCCCCACCCCACCATGATTTGAATGAAATATATGGAGATTTTTTTCAATAAAAATGGAACTCGTAAATATACTTACCATGTCATTGGTCATTTGCAAAATTATTTTGATAAAAAACATTCTGATTGTACACACAAGTACTCTGAAGTTGACATTAAAAAGATGCTTGAGTTTCTGATTGACAATATCTATGTGGTTTTTGGAGACAAGGTCTTCCAACAATCTATTGGAATTCCCATGGGTACCAATTGCACCCCGTTATTAGCAGACCTTTTTTTGTATTCATATGAAGCAAAATTTGTCCAAAATCTTGTACGTGAAAAGAAGAAAACACTTGCTGTGGCCTTCAACTCGACATTTAGATATATCGACGACGTATTGTCAATTAACAATGGCTATTTCCATTCTTATGTCGATACGATATATCCTGGTGAACTTGAGATAAAAGATACCACAGAGTCTAACACATCTGTTTCATATTTGGATATTTTACTTGAAAAAGACGTTAATGGTAATCTAACAACCAAGCTTTATGATAAACGTGATGACTTTATCTTTTCAATCGTCAACTCCCCTTACTTATGCAGCAATATACCTTCATCACCTGCATACGGGGTTTATATCTCTCAGTTGATTCGATACGCAAGAGCATGCTCTACGTATGTACAATTTCTAAAACGAGGTAAATTATTGACAAATAAGTTGATGAAACAAGAATATCAGCTGTCTCGTTTAAAGTCATCATTTCGTAAGTTCTATGGTCGATACAATGACCTTGTTAGCAAATACAATTTATCATTGAGTCAAATGCTGACTGACGTTTTTCATACTAATTGTGCAGGGGATGCTCACTCCTCCATGGCACCTGATCCCCCCTCTGATGTTTAGAGGTCCGTGTTTGCTCTGCTCCTATTTTGTATTGTTTAATGGACCTTTGAGCTTGAATACTGTTCGTTATCTCCATATCTTTCATGTGAATGCTTACATATAAATATGTCTGATTATGGTTTTGCTGTTCTTCATCAGACGATTTTTTTAAAGATTTCTACATATTCCTACGGAAAACGTTGATCCCTATTGTAGGCCCACCCTACCTTCAGGGGCCATGATTTGGACAAATTTGAATCTCTATTATCTGAGGAAGCTTCCATATAAATATGACTGATCAAGGCTTTGCGTGTTTGTGAAGAATATTTATGAATATTTTTCCTATACATACCCATGTAAAACTATGCCCCACCCTAGCCCTTGGGTCATGATTTGAACAAACTTGAACTTACACTTTGTCAGGAAGTGCTCACACAAGTTTCATCTTTTCTAACCCAGTGGTTCCTGAGAAGATTTTTTTAAATGTCCCTAGCCAATTTTTTTACTTTTTCTTAATTATCAACCCTTGAAAGAGGGGTTGGCCCTTCATTTGAACAAAATTGAATCCCCTTTACCCAAGGATACTCTTGTCAAGTTTGGTTGAAATTGGCCCAGAAGTTCGGGAGAAGAAGATGAAATTGTTAATAGTTTACAACGTCGATAGCCACAGCTACGATAGAAAACGGAAAATTTTTGAGCAGAAAAACTCACTTGAGCCTTTGGCTCGGGTGAGCTAAAATAAATTTGAATTATATACTCAAAAAAGGAATTTGAAATGTAAAACGTTTGTCATTATAGAAGATTTCTCAGTTTATATAGTTATTTCTATTATCTCCGCACATGATATTCAAATTTGCTTGAATTTCAGTTACACTGAAGTAAATACGATAGAATTTCATTTACTTTATTTATTGAAAGAAAATTAAAAAAAATCCGCTTAATTTAAAGGAGACTTTAAAAATATATCAATTAATTATTAATCTTATATCTAAGGTCGTAGACATACTAGTTCATGCAATTAAATCAACTGCTGTTCGCTAGTTTAAATATATAAATTTTCTCTTTCCTTTTTTTTGAAAAAAAAAAATGAAACGTCTACATGTCTGCTTTGAAGTAAACGTGCGCTCATAAATAGACCATATAAAGATATATAATTCTTTTAATGAAATGTGAAGATAAGCAACAAGTATGCTCAAGAGTCCAATTAAACAATACGAAGTGTTAAAAGAACAAAAGTGGACCTCTAATAAAATAGAGCTGTGATCAGATGCCAGGGAGGACTGAGCATTCCTGTCGAATTTAAATGATTTCTTATTCATGTGCCTTTTTAAAAAAAATAGGAAAATTGCTCAAATTATTTCGAAAGACTAGTCAACCTACCCCAAACTGTACACATGTTAATTAAATATTGACACTAAATTATAATATACAATGTACAACGTTTTTGAATTTTGGTAAACGTCAATGCTGTGGCACCAAAATTTTGCATACATATGAATGTTTTTTTTTAATTTCACACAGTTTTGTTTGATTTGAATGTAAGCCTCAATAAAATACATTACTTTAATAAATATTAATTTATAATTTGATTCCAACTTTATGAAAATGGTGTTGAAAATGTTTTTAAGGAATGAATATCCTTCAAGTTGCTGGTTCTCCTAAATCCTTATCAGGTGCTGCTCCTTTTCACTTCAATTTTTTAAATGTTATGTTTTGTTGAAATAGAAAATTAAGTCGGAAATCATGTGTGCCTCTATGCTAATATTTCCCCATACAATTATTAAATCCAGCTATAGTTAGAGCTACAGTCTCGTGTGAGGCCTAAAGTTGTTCAACCATTCATTGTTTCGTCTCTTTATTTTACTATTTGTTTACTTTACATCAATTTACCATTTGGTTTATATTCATTTCTGCGAACAATATGATGTTATTCCCATGTCTCTCCGCACATATATCTACCCAAAATTAGTTAAATCATTAAAGTTAAAACTCTGTTCGAATAGCTCATAACATGGTATATTATAACAAAACGTATTTAAACAACAATTTACTATTTTTGTTTACGGGGCATAGTAGTGACAACATTGCAGAAAATTACCCCTAAGCATGTAATTTAATTATTTCTGCGATTGCAACTGATATACTTATATAGCAAAACAAAGAAATACATTTTATTATTTACACATACATGTATTTGTATATGTCTTTAAATCGTGTTGTGTGTGTGAGACAATAATTAAGATTATAAATATAAGAATAATCCCTATTACTTATAAACACTGCACTGTATGATATTAATGATAAAAACTGAATGCATGTCAAATATTGTTCTGTATGAAAAAAATATCAGACAGAGACCCGTAGTTAAAACATTGTCCTGTACATTTCATATTTAGATCTCCTTCAGTCCGATATTATGATAAACGACAAAACTGTTTATACAAGGATATAATTTTTTTCTTCAAAAAAGCAGACTTCAATGAAATAAAAAGTACTCAGTATGTTGGAAACCAGCTACATTGTAATAGACATTTACAAATCAGATGAATCAATGTGGAGTGGGGATGATAAATATCCTTATTCAAAACATGTAAAAAGCTGAAAACAATGCATAAGGTTATCATACTATCTAATGATATTATAGGAATGGAAAAGAAATATGAAGATCTGAATTTTTGATTTGAACTTTACACAGAAAATAAGCGGATAATGCAGATATTATGGAGTAACTGAGAAAAGGTCAATAAAATGCTGTAACTATAGAAAAAAGCACACAAATATTCGTACACGTATATGAAATATCAATAAAACAAGTTTTAAAAGATGCAGGATAAAAATGGATATATTAATTTTCTAAGGCATGCAGAAATAAAGACATATGTAAGGAATACTTTATTCAAGAATGATATGAGAAAACTGATTTTTAAAAAAAAAAAAAAAAATTAAAACATGAAATCATTGAGCATGTTGAGAACATGTTGAAATATAGATGACAAGGATTGTTTTCAAATAGGAGCAAAGAGATAAAAGGACAGAGATCTGCATATTGTACAGAAAAGAAAATGTAAAGGACCAAAGCTTAAAGCACAGGTAAGACTTTAACCCTGTAAAGAATAAGTTAAATCTGGAAAAGGACAGAAAAAGAATCAAAATGAATATTATATCAAATATGGTTTGTTGGTAAATAGTTTTTTTGTCATGCATAAAACAAAATAATTCGAAAGCAGGCGTGCACACTACTTACTGTCTACTGTAGCTAATATGTCTTTTATTGCTTCGTCTGACAAGAAAAACATACAACGAACGTAAAGAAAATAATTTCTTCAACTCTTTATTTATCATCAGCATTCATTCCTAAGTTATAAATATTTGTTTTTTAAAAATCACAAAGGTTATAAATTAATCTACAAATGACGTCTTTGGAAGACTGACTAGGTTTTATCTGCACCGAAAACAAAAACATAAATAATAATACTAATATTGACGTTTGTAAAATCGTGCTTGTGGTGGTGTGGGCACAGGAATATCATCTTTGTCTAATGCTAATGCACGATCAATTATGAAAGAGGTACTTGCTGGAGCATAGCTCAAAGAAGGTAATTCACGAGGCGTATACAAACTACCCTCACCATAGTCTTCCTCAAGTTCAATAGCGGAAGTCCCGCTAATCACATCCGGTTTTGATGTATCCCAGCTCGATTGGTCCGTATGAGGACCTCCATTTTCTTTGTTCTTTTTATCTTTTTTATGTTTCTTTTTCTTCTTCTGCTTTGTTGGTGTACTTGTATTGACTGGGACCGGGGGTAAATGTGACGGAGGAGGATGATCAGGGGGTTTAACTACTGAGGGGATATTAGCCACTGGAGTTGAATTATGTTGCAATGGCGGCAAAGCAAAGTTCTTCTTCATATCATCCACATTCAAATTAAGTGCTCTTGGCGTTTCTGGAAATTAAAAAAACTCTAATAACTACATAGAATACTCAAACGTTTATTAGATTAAATCATTAGATGCAGAAATGATTCTTTAATAATTTAGTAAACAAGTCTTATATACTCCTTCACATAATGCAGTTGAAAGATGAAATAGCACACAATTCTCAAAGAATCCAAATATGATTACTCTGGCACCGTAAAAAATAAAATAACGCTCAGACAATTCGTACAATAATAACAACTGATATTTAACCTCTTCAAGTTTGGGTTATCCATCACACTTTATGCTGGAAAAAAACTTTAACAAATTGGATAATCATTCTGTTTTTAAATTTTTGATTTTATTGATTATTCATTTGAACAAGATTGAATATTTCAGTTACCCCAAATATAATAATTCACTTATCTTATACAGATGTTATTTGCCAGCATATCATCCTTTCATTTTTAAAACTGATTTTCACGAGACAAAAACTTACATAACTCAAGTGCTTACATAGTTATTTTTTTTAAATCTGGTTAATTCAGAATATTTTTCTTGACTTTCGAGTTTGTAAGATTAAATTTCACAGTTGATATCTAGAGTTGCATAGTATTTCTCCTTTTATAATGAGTTATTTATTCAAATGATCAAGTAGAATTGAAAAAGTGGGTCATAATATGTATCTACTGTAAGGGAATACGTTACCATTATCACTCTCTGGAAGTGGTTTTTTCTTTTGAAGGTCATTATGAACTTTTGCTTTTTTGTGCTTGATGTATCTAAAGACGATACAACCGATTATTGCGGCGATGAGTAGAATGAGGAGAATACCAATGACAGCTCCAATGACTGCGCCTGTTGCCACCCCTTCCCCAGGTTTGCTCTCATCAGTTTGAGTCGTGAAATCTTAAAGAATTTGATTATATATATATATATATATATATATATATATATATATATATATATATATATATAACAGATATAGAAAGAAAACACAAGAATTCTCCGTAAAGCTTTAGCGCTTTCATTAAAAATCTTCAGAAGCTTTACATTATAAAAATTATACAACGGTAACATAGTAACAATGATTATGACGTTAAACTAAGCGGAACGTTTAATGTCTATATTGTGACGTCATAGATAAAATACTGCAATGATGATGAAAAAGTTCGGGAAAATCATAGGTAGTTTATAAGAGACTATTAAGTTTTGGCTTTAGAATACAAATAAAATGTTTTTCTTTTTCCCGTCTCTGGATATCACTGGCACATCTGAGTTTATAAAAAGGGAAAATGTTAAATCGTTTTTTTCCACAAGTTTCCAAGTGTGCACTTAACTGGATTTGTCTATATTCAGGTGTACTGATGTGTTGCTTATGTACACATACACGGGCACGGAGACTGTTGCCAGTTTCACCAATATAATATTCTTTGCATCCAGGACATGTGATGGCGTATATGACATCTTTCGTATCACATGACATGTTGGCATTAACTTTAAATTCACGACCGTTAAAATTATAACTCGTCCCTTCTGTAATATAGTCACATGTGACGCATCGAGGGTCCGTACACTTTGACACTGTATAATTATGGTCAGCGAATTGGGGGGAACAAAGTATTCTCTTAAGGTTTTTGGGCTGACGTTTACTGCTGATACGTACAATCCGAGAAATAAAAACATCAATTCAATTGTTTATGAATTAAATAGCTTACTTAGAGAGGATGAACAAACGAAAACTACATACAAAAACTGTCCCTCGAAGGGACGAGTTATAATTTTAACGGTCGTGAATTTAAAGTTAATGCCAACATGTCATGTGATACGAAAGATGTCATATACGCCATCACATGTCCTGGATGCAAAGAATATTATATTGGTGAAACTGGCAACAGTCTCCGTGCCCGTGTATGTGTACATAAGCAACACATCAGTACACCTAAATATAGACAAATCCAGTTAAGTGCACACTTGGAAACTTGTGGAAAAAAACGATTTAACATTTTCCCTTTTTATAAACTCAGATGTGCCAGTGATATCCAGAGACGGGAAAAAGAAAAACATTTTATTTGTATTCTAAAGCCAAAACTTAATAGTCTCTTATAAACTACCTATGATTTTCCCGAACTTTTTCATCATCATTGCAGTATTTTATCTATGACGTCACAATATAGACATTAAACGTTCCGCTTAGTTTAACGTCATAATCATTGTTACTATGTTACCGTTGTATACATTTTTGTAATGTAAAGCTTCTGAAGATTTTTAATGAAAGCGCTAAAGCTTTACGTAGAATTCTTGTGTTTTCTTTTTACATTTGTGTAATATTGTAATCCGATTACTGAGCCTTTATTTCAAATTTTGGATATATATATATATATTTAAGAAATGAATTTAATTTTTGAAGATTTATGAGGATATGAACTACGACGCTTCACGCCGGCATATTTCATGAAGCGCGTTAGCGCTTCATGATAAATATGCCGGCGTGAAGCGTTGTAGTGCATGTACCTCATGAATCTTCAAAAATTAAATTCATTTCTTATATTTACATTATTTTTCTGATGATTTGCCACAAATAACGCCACTCAACTGTCATTTTTAAAGCAAAACAGTTTGCACTATAGTTTTGACGTCAAGTAAGGTATTATGACGTAACAATGGAGATATTCATGCCCATGCATGGTAGTTCATGAGAAAATGAACTGTATTCTTATTTGTTAAGAATTATAGGGGAAATTTATTGGAAATGTAAATATATATATATATATATATATATATATATATATATATATATATATATATATATATATATCCTTTATTTGTTATTTTATTATATCTTTTTAATATCTTCTTTTTTTCAATTTTTTTGTTGTCTCAGACGTTATTCTGCAGGGTTTTTTTTATGTTTGTAGACCACCAGTAACAGTTTGTCTATCCTTACCACATGTTTCTACAAAAGAAAATGAAAAGTTTGAAATTTAGCGTAATATACTGAAATGTTTAAAAAGAATTCTACAGTGTATCAATTGTAAACGTGCTTTAAAGTAGCCAAACGCACCTGTTGGTGTCATTTCTAGAGTACCACTGCCACCCTCAGTCACAGTAACTGAGGACTGGTTCATTGCACACATTGATTGTCTATCACTGGTATAGACAACATCCCCTGTTTTTGTGGTTGCCTACATAAATGATTAGATTATCAAGCTTTTAAAAATTATTGAAAAATAAACGTATTGTTTTCAAAGGTTTAGTATCAACTATATACATACCAAACAGGTAAACCTGTGATAGAAGAAATTGTCAACAGAACCAGGATTTAGGACCAGTGTGTAGTATACTCCATTGACCATCAACGTCTTTACACAATATAGTATTCCTTCACCTATAGTCCATGAATTTTGAAGATAATGAAGTCAAGAGAAACTAAAATTTTATTTAAATAAATAATCGTATTTACATTATTATTATTATTATTACGACAGCTTAGAATACTTACTTGAGAAGGCCTGAGTCGTGGAACATTTTGAGTAATCAAAAGTCATTGTTGTTCTGTTTGTGCACACATCCAAAGATGAAACACCAGTACAGGTCTCTGTGCCATTATCCGTCACGTGTTTGTACGTGAACTTAGCAAGTAATGGTGAAGGGCACCACTGTTTTGCTTCATTCTCATTTCCTGAAAAAAGTTAAATGCCAAATGTAACCCTATTGTCAGTTTAAAGTAAAACAATGATTGTAATAAATCAAAGCTTGCCTTTCTTCACAATGACGTAAAATTGTTCTGTGTTTGTAGGATTGGAAGAGTGACAGTAATCCGAGGTATTCCATGTCAATTTAGTAGGATCATACACTTCAAGCTTTATCCTTGCATTAGCTGCCAATGGTTCTTCATCTACAAAATAGCAAGTTTTAGCCAGTTCTTTTATTTATATAAAAATATATTTTTAGTTTTGTAATACGACATTTGTAGGTAAGAACCTATGTTAGATTAATCATACCAGTCACAGGATAGTACATGTAGGAGCTGTCGGTGATTTTTGTCCACTGTATACATCGGAATGCTGAGTAAAACGTTCCATTATAGTCTACCAGCTGATCTGATCTTTAAAATGATAGAATATATCAATTAAAGGTTTAAAATATTGTTTTTTATGATTCCGGTTCCAATAATTGCTTAAAAACTAGAAAACTGAACAGTCAGAAAAGGGCCCGCTTAGTGCTGTCATAGGAAAGTGACAACACACACATTAATGTTTAAAATACAATATACCACATAAGGAAGGTGACATGGAAAAATCTCTAATACATGTTCAGAACTTTTATGTGAGTTATCATGTCAATACAAAAGTGATGACAGACAGACAATCAAACAGGTGGACACACTACAAAATTAATAGGCGTCTTTTTCTTATGGTCAACTCCTTTATAAAATTGAAACAGTTGTGATAAAAACCGTTTGTTATGAGTCATGACCAATACACATTCATACATAGATACAGGCAGTCAGACAAAGTGATACCACTCCAAAAATTATAAATGAAATATGTGGAGATAACGAACAGTACTCGAGCTCAAAAGTCCATTTAACATTACAAAATAGGAGCAGAGCAAACACGGACCTCTAAGACATCAGAGGTGGGATCAGGTGCCATGGAGGAGTGAGCATCCCCTGCCGACCGGTCACACCCCGTGCGCTCCTTGTCATGATCGGGAAACAACGGACAATTCAGTGTGTAAATAACTGCCCAACAACCAGTATGAAAACAGTCGGTCAGCATTTGACTTAGTGAAAAATTATTTTCTGACAAGGTCATTGTATCGACCATATAACTTACGAAATGATGACTTTAAAAGAGACTACTGCTTTTCTTGTTTCATCAACTTGTTTGTCAATAACTTTCCTTGTTTTAGAAATTGTTCATACGTAGAGCATGCTCTAGCGTATCGAATCAACTGAGAGATATAAACCCCGTATGCAGGTGATAAGGGTATATTGCTGCATAGGTAAGGGAAGTTGACGATTGAAAAGTTAAAGTCATCACGTTTATCATAAAGCTTTGTTGTTAGATTACCATTAACGTCTTTTTCTAATAAAATATCTAAATATGAAGCAGATATGTCAGACTCTGTGGTATCTTTTATCTCAAGCTCACCGGGATATATCATGAATGGAAATAACCATTACATCGTCGATATATCTAAATGTCGAGTTGAAGGCCACAGCAAGTGTTTTCTTCTTTTCACGTATAAGATTTTGAACAAATTCTGCTTCATATGAACACAAAAATAGGTCTGGTAATAACGGGGCGCAAATGGTACCTATAGAAATTCCAATACATTGTTGGAAGACCTGGTCTCCAAAAACCACATAGATATTGTCAATCAGCATCTTTTAATGTCAACTTCAGAGTACTTGTACATGTGTACAATCAGATTGTTTTTTAACAAAGTAATTTTGCAAATGACCAATGACAAGGTAAGTAAATTTACGAGTTCCATTTTTATTGAAAAAGCAGCTGTCAACGATGTCAGAAAGTCTGGATTTTAATTTATCGTGGGGAATAGTTGTATATAAAGTTGAAATGTCGTAAGTTTTTATGTTGTTGATTTTCGTAAAATTTTGTGTTTTCAAATGTTCCAAAAGTTCCTTGGAATTTTTTAGTATCCACATCTGATTTACACCACTTCTCGAATATATTGTTGCACAGTACTCTTGAAGTTTCTCCTTCACTACTGTTAATATCTTAGTGAGGAGTAAAGAAAGAAGCTTGGTAGAACATTTACTGGAACCCGCTATGTATCTTTGTTTGTAAGGATTTTTATGAAGTTTTGGAATCCAATATAGATATGGTAATTCATTTTGGTTGTTGGGAATATTAAAAATATTCAAAACTGACATATGATTTTGAAAAATTTCCTCCTTAGAAAGGGAGCTATGGGTATAAGTTGGATTACCACTTGAAGAATTAAATCCCAATTCCTCTAAAATACAATTTATAATGAGCCTTACAAACAAAGACAATGTTGTTACCTGCTTTGTCAGCAGGGACCAGTACGTACTGATCATGTAATCTATCTAATTCTTTTTTCACTTCTGAATTATTGAAATATTATCCTCGTAGTAAAGTAATTCTGTACAACATTTGAAAACGCTACGATAAAAAAAATCTGCGTATTCGCGCCAAAAACAAAAGTGCATACAGACATACATACAAGCATACAAAAGGGATGATTTCAAAATGTATTGTGTATTCTTCTCGTAATAAGATGCTTTTGTTAAAAAATGAAAATGTTAAATTGAAAACAGTTTGAGTTATCGCGTCACAATGAGACATTTCATGTATATACATTTAAACAGACGGTCGGACAGACAGATCGACAGACGGACAGATTCCTATATATATACGGCTCCCACACTTCATGTGGACAACTAATTAACAGTGATAATTAAAAATCAACTGTTGTAATAATTTTTTCGTCTATTAAAATGATTTCGTACTTGAAAAGTAAAAACGATCCCGTATCGTTGCTTGTAACACACGACCAGGAGGTAAGATTAGCTCTTGAAACGGCCACATCCCAGCCAGAGGTAACTGTTTTGGTGCGGGCGCTGATCCATATGTCACCCATACCACTGTCATACCAGTCGCCATCCCAACTCGTGGGTAAAGTACAGAGATCATCTGTAAAACAGATTGTGGTCCATCAGGCTTTGCTCTTTCGTGCTTTCTTTAGTTATTTCTCCATTGTATTTAATTTTTGATATATAATATCCTCTGTTAATAAAACTACACAACAACAACTCTAGGACACCATTCATCAACCTAACAAAAAAACCTAAAAATTTGGCACCATCAAACTAAAAAATAAAAATCAGGAACAAAATTTCAATTAACAAAAACATTTGTTGTCAAACCTTAAATGGATTTTTCCGCTTACAAGTAAAACTACCTAGGAAATTCACATATCTAAATATCTAAAGATATAACCTGAAATTACAAAATGATACGATATTGATATTTTTAACATGTCTGAACAAAATAATATTCATTGATCAATATGCTATAAGTGATGATGAGAAATATATTCTTACGTAACTTTTAACTGACTGTAAGCCGTAGGATACACGATTTTGTTAGAGCAAATACAAATATTTGTTACAAATTTATTCGCTAGTTTTCATAAAAAAAACTGTCAGAAATATGGCTTCGATAAGAATATTTAAGAAATAATTCAAAATTCTTCAATACAAAACAGTAACAAGACATATGTATAGTTACCAGCACTGCCAGGTGGTTTGTCAATACAAGAATCTAAAAGGAGAAGAAAATGACACGATGAAAAATGGTCAACTGGTTTATTTATATTATTTTAGATTATTTACATTATTTGACATTTATGTACCTTGATAATTCATGCTGAGAGTTCCAGATCCGTCTATCTGTTTAACATTAGGGGACTGTCCGGGAAAGCAGCTCCCTCTATTGTCGCTCATATACACAGTATTATTAGCTCTTGTTGAAGCCTGCATAATACAGCGGAATAAAAACATTAATTTCAATAAAATTATACTTGTGACATGGTAATAGGTGCATTAAAACTGACTACTTAGTATAAAAAAAACCTACCCAGTGCGTATGTCAACTTACGTAACAAGTAAATATACTATGGCGACTATCTGTGACGTCACCTGGGTTCAGGACCGAAGTGAATACAGTAGACCCAGAACTTAAATACACTAAACAGTTCGCAATTCCTTCCTCTAAAAGAAATAAAATACTTATTTTAAAGCTGTATCTGCAATGTTTTATTGAAGGTTAATCGGCATGCAAGATTACATTCAACTTTCATGAGGTAGTAATACAGTAAGAAATTACTTGAGAAAGCTTGTTCTGTCGGACATTTCGTGTAGTCAAATGTCATGGTATTCCACGTTGGACAGACAGCCAGCAATGAACTGCTGCTGCACGTTTGGGTCGTTCCGCTGTCATGTGTGTAGGTAAAGCGACCAATTAATAAAGCAGGGCAGGGCTGGGCTGCCTGAGACTCAAAACCTACATATACAAATAGCGTCACCAGTAAACACCACAAAAAGAGTTACAAAAACTATGCAAGGATCTCGAATTGAATTTTACCTTTCTTAACCATAACGTGATATTCTTCTAGCTTTGGCAAAGAGGTTGGGTTGCAGTAAGTTGATGTATTCCATGAGGTCACAGACGGGTCGTACAATTCTATATATACTCTTTCATTCAGGGCATTCGCATTCACGTCTGGTAGAAAAAAAAATACATTTTCTTGCAGCTTCAAAATCAATTCTATTATTCTCTTTACTTCAGATATATTTATGTCATGATGCAGTTTAATATAAATAAGAAATTTAGAAAGAGAACAATAGAAATAATTCTTAGTAGAATTTAAGAAATAAGAAAAAGTTTCTACAAATTCATTTTAATATATCTTTTAATCACATGACATTTATATTTTATGTTAATTTTCCCTCGAAATGAAAATTCTTGTTTTCATAAATAACAAAGGTATAGATAACGAACAGTGATCGACCTAATCATTCCTGTACAAATCAAGAACAGTGCAAAAATATGAACCCCTGGAAACACCTTAGGTGAGATTAGGTGCCTAGGAGGAGTAAGCATCCCCTTTCGAAGGGACACACTCCCCTTTTGTGAGCCCTCCTCTGTACTGATCAGGTAAACAGAGTAATCCTTTTGCAAAATTGGTGTAAAAATGGCCTAGCAAAATGATATAAAACATGTCAGTCAAAATATAACCCAACAATGATTGTATTTGCAAACAGCGTCATAAAATCGACTATAGAATTTGCAAAATGCGGATTTTAAATTGATTCAAATTCATGAGATTTATAAAAACCCTGTAATATCAACTTATTTGTCAGTAGCCTCTCTAAACATAGAAAGCTCTTTACAAAGTTAGAGATTTCTTTCTTCTCTATTTATGATCAATTCAAAAGCCTCTTTTAAATAAGTTTATTAAAATAGAATACAGTTCTGTAAACTTTGGTATATAGTCTCTGAGTAATAAGCTTCGACATTTCATCAGGAATACATTGAAACAAATATTTAAGCTCTAGACACCATCAAAGGAATCTGGACTGTTTTCTTGTGGTATCATTGTTTTTGTTAATATTTGAAGAAATAATTTAATCTGATTTTATTAGTAACTAGCCTTAAATCTTTAGTTATATGGTTACGCGTCAACTTTGAAAAAAAAAATCCTTAATCTTATTATGGTTCAGATGTGATTGAAATATGGCAGAGTAATACTCAGATATGCTTTCAAACAAAATTGATCATCAACTGATAAAATAAAGATACAATATAAAGTTCAAGAATTATTTTACAACCAAAAATTTAGCATGTTTTACCTGCTAACACATAGTAAAAGTGAGAATACGGTGTTATTTCCCGCCATTTAATGCATCTGAACAGATTGTATTGAGTACCTCCATTTTCAACTGTGTGGTCCGACCTATAAAACATGTAATTGTCGACAACCGCATGGAATACGAATATTTGAAATTTGCTTTGATGCACATAATCATTTACACACACAACTTCTATCTGATGACTTACTTGAACAACAAATAATTCTGAGAGGTGTCTTCTGCATGACAAGTCCATGACGTCACAGTCTTTGAGTAAGCTGTGACTGACCACCCAGTTGAGATAGACTTCGAAGGAGCATTGATTTCAACAGAACCCTTGCCAGAATCGTACCAATCACTTTCCCATTGTATTGGAAATGTACAGGAACCATCTTTTAAATTTTAAAGAATATTCCTTGATTATTCTTAGCTAATTTTTTTTAACTTATCCATGAAATCAACAAAAGAAAGATAAAAAGCAAAAAAGAGATTTCTTTTTTAAAGCAAATTTTAATGTATACTTACGACATGTGGCTAAAAAGAAAAGAAATCAGAATAGATAAAATGAACAAAAGTGTACATTAATAAAATATTTCAAAATATTCCCACTCTGCAGCATTGCTAACGTACAATAAGGTGTGAACGTGTAGTTGGCTTTCCCGTCAGCCTGTTTTACTGTAGACTGCTGACCAAGTTCACAACTCCCGGCACTCTCGCTTACGTAAACATTGTCCGAATTGACATCGGATGTAATAGCCTTCAAGAACAGAGAGTTAAGCATACTGAGATAAATTATTTTAATTTTTTTTAAAATCTAAATACGTGTAATATGTACTGATGTCTCAAAACAAGTATGTGAGCTAATATTTTATCATCTACTTACTAAACAAGTGAATCTGTGGTAGTTGTTGTTATCGATGAAACCAGGATTTAGGAGGGATGTATAGTATGTAGTACCACTGATTACTGTGAAAAGACAGTATACCTCTCCTTCCTCTGTTAATAAAATATACTGATAGTAAGTATATTTGTATTATATCAAGATAATAGGATAATTTACTTTGGATGATGCCAGTAACCTACACTGTACTCACTTGAAAATACTTCTGTAGAGCACTTAGTGTAATTAAACGTCATTGTAGTCCACGTGGCACATACATCAACACGTGACCCATTTCCACACAGCTGATTGGTTCCATTGTCTATTGTGTGAAAAAATGTTCCCAGCAAAGGGTTAGGACACCATTGTTTTACTGTTGTCTCCTGACCTACAAATCAATTTTATGATATTAATGAAATCAAAAAGACCAATCAAATAGCATTGATATGATAAAAATGAATCCAACGCATTCTTTCTATGATATAAGGTTTTGATATGAAGTCTAACGAGGAGCATCTGGTAGTAAAAACCTTGTTTGACTATCATGTGGAATTGTTCAATCTTCGGTCCATTGCTTGGGTTACAATAGGTGTTAACATTCCACTGTATTACGGAGGGATCATGGGCTTCTACTGTGACTCGTTCATTGCTGACATCAGAATTCTCATCTGTAATTATTATTTGATTATATATAAAATTAACGAAAGACGGTAGATACCAGGCAGATTGTGCTTAACATGGTTTAATTGATTAGGTTTTACCTGTTCTAATGTAGTATCTGTAGGAGTTGCTAGTGATTTTCTTCCAGTCTATACACATAAAAGCATTCATTTTGGTTCCATTGATTTCCATTACGCTGTCAGATCTATATTACAAGAAATGAGGAATTTCAATGAGTTATTGTTATCAATGCACTTCACACAATTATTATTGAGCAAAAATGGGAAAACATGATAAGTTATCTCTAATTGGATCATATCCATGATAAATCGATATTTAAACAAAGAAAAAAAATACAAAATTCAAACCTACTTCAAAAGTAGAAGTTGATTATTGGTGTCATCTGACATACAAGTCCATGAAGAGACATTGTTGCTGCCGATCATTAATGACCACCCTGAAGAAACAGTTCCCTTATCGTTGACAAATTCAACCGATCCTGTTCTGCTGTCGTGCCACGAGGCCACCCAATCCAACGGAAACGTACAGTTTCCATCTTAAGTCAGGAAAAATGGATAAAATAAAGGTGACTACTAAGAAATGATACGATACTTAAAAAGAAGACTAAATAGGACACACAAGCATTCAATCACAAGGACAAACAAAAGAGAGTGAGGTAAATAAAATACAAACAACAACACAAAAGCAGCAATGCAGCGGTACCCCCACTTCAAACCAATGGAAATGAAAGCAGAGATTGGTGCCAAAAAAAAATAAAACGTAAAAAAAAGACTGTTTTGCACGCTCTCTATATATGTGCCTGTACTTACAACACGATGCTGGTTTAAAAAAGAAGAAGAAAATATTATAAAGAACATAATTCTGCATATTTATTTTTTTTAATTTATAACAATGGATGAAAAGATCACATCTAGTGAGTTACTTACCTAATAATGTTAATGTTAGTACACCACTTCCAGCAGAGGTTTTTACTGCTGCTGTTTGACCTGCTTCACAACTTCCGGGGCTATCACTTATGACAACCTGCGCTCCTGACAAGGTTATTGCCTATCAGGTAGAATAAAAAAATAAAGTAAGGACAAAAAATAAAGTCCTGGGACATATTGTTTTTTGTTTGGAAGAGTTGTCCTAAATGGTTTTTATCTTAATGAAACTTCAATAATAATCACCAGTGTAATTGTGCATGCAACATTCAAAATGGGTGCTGTTGTTATGGAAACGGAGGAAGGTCAATTCAGGATGACATATGCTAATTTCTTTTCATAGTAAAGTTTTTTTTTTATTTTATTTTTGCCTTTGCATGATAGAAGTCACTTACAAGACACGTAAACCGATAATGACTGCCGCTAGTGACGTTTCCAGGATTAAGAATACTGGTAAAGAAAGTATTTCCTTTCGACAGTGTCTGAACACAGTAACCCTCTCCTTCTCCTGAAAATATTATTTTAGTCCATATTCTTAATAGCATAACACTAACTAAACTTGCAAACAGAATAATATATGCTTTTAATTTGATGTACGCCACAGTTGGCATTTAGATGCATACTCGAGAAAATCTGTTCAGTTGAGCATTTGGTGTAGTCAAACGTTAGAGTATCCCAGGTAGGACAGACATTGAGTGATGACGAGGATCCACATGAAGTGGTTGATCCATCATTATGGATGTAGGTAAAGTTGCCCAGAAGTGGTATAGGACACCACTGTTTGACGGAGTTTTCTTGTCCTGGAGAATAAAAGTAAAGTTAAAGTTTAAACAAATTTAACGTGTATTTCATTCTTATGATTGCAACATTAAGATATGAAGGTATTGTATTACCTTCCTTTACAATTACATGGTATTCCTCTATCATTGGCATGGAAGTTGGATTGCAGTAATCAGAAATGTTCCAGGATTGGATGGATGGATCGTGATCTTCTACAATCACTCTCTGAATACCCGCGTTACTTTCAATATCTAATACAAATTAAAACAAATTACATACTGATCGAACACTGCTTACCTTCATCGACGATTTGTACATGTATATAAATCAATACTAAATTTCATTCTTTTTTAAATTTAATAAAAATTGCTAATTTCGAATTTTAAATATAATATAAATAACTTTGTTTAATAATATGTGTATAAGTCCTTACCATTGTAGACATAATAATAGAAGGAATTGTCTGTGATGTTTGTCCACTTGATGCATCGAAATACATTCTTCTTTACTCCGCTAACTTCAATGATCTGGTCGGCTCTATCAAAGAATTAACATAAAATTTCTATTTCATCTGCTAAGAGCCAAAATGAAATATATGGAGATAACGAACAGTATTCAAGCTCAAAAGTCCATTAAACAATACAAAATAGGAGCAGAGCAAACGCGGATCTCCAAACATCAGAGGTGGGATCAGGTAAATAAAATTAATTATCATTATACAAACTCCTTCTTTCCAAGTTTTTTTTTATATTGGTTAAAAAGAAAGACCTTTTCCATAATTTACATTTTTAATAAAACAATTTACTTAAAGAGAAGCACTAATCAAACAACTTACTTAAAGAGGAGCAGATTATCCGAGTTCCCCTGTGTCTGACAGGTCCAAGAAGTGACCATCTGACCATGGATTGACATTGACCATCCTTTAAGGTTGTTGGAGGAGTGGTTGAAGGTGAAATCTCCCAAACCACTGTCATACCATTTATCATTCCAAGTGGATGGGAAATTGCAGCTACCGTCTATTAATTTTTTCATATGATTGCATTATCGTAATGGTATAACAAAATATATTTGTATTTTCTTTTCTGATTTCCATATAGATACAGTTTACAAGAGTACAACATTAATTATATTATAAAATGTTTTATGAAGTAATTGGACATTTTGAAGAATACATCATCTCAACTGCATTTTAGTTTAAGAATAAAAGTAAAATGTTTATTTATCAATGGAAAGAAAGTTTAAAGAATATGACTTACAGCAGTTTTCTGAAAAAGGGAAATAAACAATAAATCAGAATATGATATCATGTTTTGAAAACAATAAATATAACAGATTAAATTCTTTTTTAAAAACTTACAATTAAGCATATTTCTGAAAAAAAAATATCTGTGAATCCGTTGATCACCATTTAAACTTGTGAATCATTAAATATTTGATTATCTTTTTGCTTGATGCATGTTTTTCACAATCATGGTGATAATTTTAAACAGTCAGACCAATACGACACACACCATGATTATTAAAGAAATCTTCTCTCTCCATCATGTTAGGTTTCATAATTAAAGAATTGATTTTTTCTACAATCTTGAAATTCTGGGGTCAAAATTAATGATAAACTATCGTATCCATATATTTTTTCTAAATTAACACTTACGATTTTGAGTTAAAATTAGCGTCCCAGATCCGTTACTGGCTTTAGTTGTAGGCGACTGATTCCTCTCACAACTTCCGCTGCTGTCAGAGACACGAATTTCAGTGGCAGAAACACTGAACGCCTTTTAAAATAATAAAAGCAAATATCAATATATACGTCGTTTTTCAGAAAAAAATTACTTAAGTGTGTTAGAACTTACATAGCATGTGAATCTGTGGAACACAGTTGCATCGACTATTCCAGGATTGAATAATGAAGTGTAATAAATAGAACCTGATTTGATGGTATTTACACAGTGTACCCGTCCTTCCGCTGAAAGGATATGCAACAAATATTTATACATACACTTGTTTACACTGGGAAAAAAATGAAATGTTCTTTTAATTCTGGCACATAAGACCAAAATGAAAAAAAATAATTTGGTGAATTACATGAAAAGGCTTGAACAGTAGCACATTTAGAGTAATCAAACTTCATTGTTCTCCAATCTGAGCAGGTGCTAAGTTCAGAAGAAGAAGAACATGTCTGTGAGCTTCCGGAGTCATGAGTGTAGGAAAACTTTCCCAACAATGCATTTGGACACCACTGTTGTATTTGAGATCCAGCCCCTAGTGAAAATATTTATAAACTTATGCTCAGTATGACGATTTGAAAAGTCACTGTAATGGTCCTAACACATTTAAATAATTATCTACTGAAATGTTTCGGTGTCAAAAGAAATGAATTGCAATACGCCACCTTGTTTCAAAAGCATGTGGTACTCCTCCACCCCAGGTTCTGAGGTAGGTGAACAGAAACTGTTGACGTCAAATGACGTCACAAACGGATCGTAGTTTCCAACGCCTATACGTTTACTTTGAGCATCTGTGTTAAAGTCTAAAAAAAGATGCATATTTCATTGAACAATGACTACACTTTAAGCTATTGTTGGAATTCACCAGTAAGTCTATAAACAAACATAATGTTCTCATACTCGCAATTAGGAGTATTTTTCGTCCTAGTGTCATTAAATATATACATGTATAACTTACTCAGATGCATCAAAATGGTATTAAATAATGAATCTAAAGATGCATGTTCTTATTTACTTTTAACCAATAAAATGACTTTTATGCTTGTACACAAGACCTTAAAAGTAAATATTTTATAGATTTTTGGAAAAGACCAGCATTAAAAGACAGTGCTTCTTTAGTAAACATATAATTAGTCTCAGCTGCAAGTTATGATCAGTCAAAGTTTTCGAGACACAAAGTTGTGGACCAAAGGCCAGTGTTAATTCATGTCAATATCTTAATTGTATTGTATCTCCGGAAAAGTAGCTTACGTATTATTCATTCTGAAAGTGTTAATGCTTACCATTTTTAATATAATAGAAATATGATTCATTTGTTATCTCATTCACTTGGATACATCTGAAAATATTCTTCTTAACGCCAGGTGAAACTTCTACCACTTGATCTCCCCTGATAAAGGTATTGGAAAAAAGGAAATATTTCAGACATTAAAAAAGGATAAAATTATGGATTGTGAAAATTGTATCAAGGTTTGACTCTCACTTGAAAAGCATGATGTTATTGGTGGTGTTCTCTGATACACAAGTCCAGGACGTCACAGGGACAGAATGGACATCCACAGACCATCCTGACGTAATGGCTAAGGAGGTGTTACTCATAGTAATGTCACCCATACTGCTATCGTACCATCCGGCATCCCATGTAGATGGAAACGTGCAGTTTCCGTCTGCAGTTGAATAATGTCACGTAGAACATGTATATTATAAGTTATGTACCAAATTTTCTTTGAATTATTATATTTAACAGAATGATTGATGCTATTTAAAGGAAATAATCTGAAAGAATGTTACTGTAAAGAAAAAAAATGACTTACAGCAACTCTCTGAAAAATAAAATGAAAACCAAATTAGTATAAAATAATTTGGTAGAGACAGACTTTTAAATTATAAAACTTCTTTGAAATTACATTTTTTGACGCCCTTACCTTGTTTTGTTAGCACGAGTGTACCACTACCGTCTATCTGTTTGTTTGTGGATGTTTGATTTTTCTGACAGCTACCTTTACTATCGCTTACATATACTTTACCTCCAGAGACTGTTATAGCCTGAATAAAAGAAATGTACCATCAATAATTTCAATAATTTAAATTTCCAAAGAAGAAAATTGAAATTATTGATAGGATTTAAATTGTCTTTAAATTAACATTTGGTGGACATTTTTTCGGTGTTTTATTGCTTAAGGAGAAACGTACTAGACAACTGAATCGGTAATAATTGTTGTAATCAACACTCCCATTGTTTATAACGGTGGTGAAGTATGTTTCATCCTTCTTTATTGTTTGAACACAGTCCACCACGCCTTCATCTATAGAAATTAAGAAATTTAATAAACACAAGTATACCAGACCTTTATTTATAACACTGAGTAAAAGTAACAACAGAAAATAAAGTTAACAATAAGTAATCAATCTGAAAATTGTATAATGAAAAAAGGTGAAAACAACGAACAGTGATCGATCTCATAAAAACTTAAAACAAAACAATTCTGTGTACTTGGCATAAAACACGGACCGCTGGAAATTCCAGAGGTGGGACCAGGTATAGAGGAGGTGTACATATCTCCTTTTGACCTTTCACACCCGCCGTGACAATATTAATACAAATCTCGGACATTAAAATAAATGGACCCCCGGAAATACCAGTGGTGGATCAGATTTGCAGGAGGAATTAAGTATCCTGTGTTGGCCGGTCACACCCGCCCCGAGCAGTTAAACGGGTCATCCGTGGTCAAAATTAGTATAAAAACAATAGCCTAACAATTGGTCAATTAAAATTCGACCCAACAATACTTGTGTCTACAAACAAGGTCATTATACCGACTATAGAATTTGCCAATAAAGTAGGGGGAAAAATACATTCTTAATCAAAATACCCTTTGTATGAAATACAAGTGTAATTCAAATAATTAAACTGAATCCGTATTTTGATTCAACAAATTCAGAGAATTCTGGTCTGACTCTTTTGGGGTCTTATTTGCTGGGGTGTAATAATTTATGGCATATTAAACTGTCTTGTCTGTCCATCATGCTAAAAGTTTAATATTTTTGAAGTTATATGTTCCGATTTAACGTAACAGTCAATATTTACATCACTTATTATTTTTCCTTTACTTCTTGTAAAACCCATTATCGTTATTAATCCATAAACAATAAACTAGTTACAGCAGGTGTTTTAAAGCCATATGCGAAAGAAATGGGCTCTTCCATCAATGTAATATACGGACCAATGATACAATATATTATGTTCTTTCACCTACTTTATACGAAGAATTTATACAGACATTATATAAACAATAAAATGTCTTACTTTGTTAATGCGGGGATAATGGTTGCTATCATTGCTTACGCTGGTTAATGTATTTTTCTGCAATGTCGCAACTGTTATTCTGCATTTACTTTAAATCAAGATAGCATTTTATTGTTTTATATAAAAGTTTTTTTGAAAATCAAAATGTGAATTCGAGTTCAGGAGGTAAATTTTCATAGTATATTCAGAAATGTCTTGTCTAAGGTAATTCACATGTGAAAAAATATGAAAACCCCACTGCATCCCTGAGCTTTTGCAGAAGCGGGATACAAAAATAAATCAACTAATGAATAAATGGACAAAGGTAAAAATGTACATGTACCAGAAAATGCCTGTTTGGTGGGACACTTTGTGTAGTCAAACTTCATCCTTGTCCACGTGGGACAAACTTGTAGCTCCGAGGACGAGGAACACGAGCTGGTGGTGCCATCATTGTGAATGTATGTGAAACTCCCCAACAATGGAGTAGGGCACCACTGTACAACAAGTGCTTCATACCCTGTATAAAGTCAAATTAATGTTTTATAATGTTTCTTATGAATACCTTATACCTTGTTTAAAATTAAATCAATTTTTTATAACTTTTCTCAGATAAAATCATTCAAAATCATGTTTGTTATTTTCATCATAAAAAAAGTAAAAGCAATATCCTGTGGAAGCAACAGCATTGGTGTTTCTTATTGAGGTTGTTTGTTAGATGTTAAAACCAGAAGTCTCTATCGATTCTGTAGCTCTACTGGTTTGTTGGAAGAGAAAATTAGCACTTGGGCTTGGAACTTTGCAACAGCAATAAATAGAATAATGTTCCTTGACTTAGTCTCTTTTTGTGGCAAGATTGCAATCGGACCAAAACTATGGGAGGAGTGGACTTTTTAAAGAATTTTATAGAAATTTCGATTTTAGTTACCACGGCAATATTTTCCATCAAAAAAAAAAGATAAAGATATTTATGTATCTCAGTGTAGTCTACCTGCATGCCAAGATATATCAAAATCAGACCAAAACTTTAAGAGGAGCAGCGTGTTCAAAATATCTCACAGAAATTTCTATTTTTAGTAACCATGGCAACACAATTCATCGAAATCAAAAACCGATACATAAGTTTTTTTGCTTCTTAGTATATTCTACATTTGTGCCAAGTTGTATTGAAATCAGACTAAAACTGTAGGAGGAGTAGCATTTTGAAAGTATTTCACAGAAATTTTTTATTTTTAATAACCATCGCAACACCGTTCATCGAAATCAGAAACTGCTAAAAGAATTATGTATCTTAGTGTAGTCTACTTGTGTGCCAAGTTATATTTAAATCATACAAAAATTGTAAGAGGAGTAGCATTTTGAAAAAAAAAATGTTTCCAGACAGACGGGAAGACAGGCAGACAGTCGAAGGACTCCTTACTATCGCATAAGCTCTTTTGGTCTCCGACCATTAGAGCTAAAAACCCACAATTTGCCTTTTTTGACCAGAACATGATATTCCTCAAAGTCTGGAGCGGAAGTTGCCTGACAGTATTTTGACGTAGAGAAAGATGTTACAGAGGGGTCATCAATCTCCACTTTTGCCCGTCTCTTGCCGGATATATTTGGTTCTTCGTCTGAAATAAGTAGAAATTCTATGACGTTATTGTTTACTATGTCCAAAATAACAGCAATGACAATAAATGTACAGCCATATGTCAAAATTATTAGGAAAAAAAAGCTTAACCTCCGATTACGTAGTAATAGTAGGAGTAATCTGTAATCTTCACCCATTGGATACAGACAAATACGTTAAAGGTACGGGTAAATACAGTGATCCTGTTGTCACCCCTGAAATCATTAAAAATTTAAAATTATGAAATATTTAAATAATTACAAATGTGAAAACAAGTAATGATGTAAAAAATGTGATTCGTTTTAATCTTATACAATACAGTACAAGGTTGATAGAACATAAACAATTCCAATAGATTCAATAATAGGTTATAGCACAATTACACAATTCGTTTGACTATATAGTACTTATAGTTGGTCCATGGATCTGCTTCATTGACACATAAAAATAGAAAGCAAGCAAAAAGAAAGAAAAAAGAATACTAAAAATTGTATGTGACAAAAGCATGTAATGTTTCCGCAAAATATTTATGAGGAAAAAAATTCTTCCTAAAGCATTAATAATATTGAATATGTAACGCATAATGTCTACAACTCACATAAAGAGGAGCTGGTTACTGGTGGTATTTTCTGACTGACAAGTGAATGGTGTCACTATTTGGTTGTAGGCGTTGTATTCCCATCCTGTCACCTTACTGAGAGAACTGCCAAATGTGATGTCACCATGGAGACTGTCGTACCATTCTCCATCCCATAAAGGCGGGAAAGTACATGATCCGTCTACAATAAGTAACAGGCATAGAGAGGACAGTATACTGAGATAAAAATGACGAATTATACGGTATTTATTCAGGGACATTAAGCAGTATAAAACAATCAAGGGATAATTCAAGTTAACATGTTCACCAATATTTCATCTATAATGTGTTGATAGAATCAAATTGACTTTGAAGTTATTATTCTATAAAGCCATATGATAAAACTTCTGTTATTCTACGACAAGAATTGCAGTATAAAAATGGCGTCCATTTAATATTGTGGTTAAGTCTGCCTCTTCAGTAAAACATGGAACTCACACGTTTTCATTACTTGTCATTGGTTACCTAGAAACCTACTTTGTTAAAACCATTTTGATTCTACACACAAGCAAGGTTGGTGTCAATTACTTGAAAAAGTAATTAAAAACTTTCAAATACATTGATAATTTTGTCAATTATTTGCAATTACAATTACATTGATTTTTACAAATGTAATCTATTACTCTCAATTACTTTAAAGAATGTAATTAAATAAATATCAGTAACTTGAGTCTAAAAATCTTGAAGAAAAACATGAAGTTTTATTCAGTATTTTTGTTTCCAGGTGTAAAAAGGGTTCAAGGGATGCAAATGCAATCTGTTGTTAGATCGAATGTTGATTCGATCGGACGGATCTCTACGTTTAAACAATTATGACAAGGGGCACACAGCGGGATTGACCAGTCGACAAAGGTTGTTTACTCCTCTATGGCACCTAATTCCACCTATGATTTTTTTCAGAGGTTCGTGTTTCCTCTACTCACAAAACATATTGTTTATTTGAACTTCAAAGCATAATTCCTTTTCGTTATCTTCACATTTCATTGCCTTCCCTTTTTACATTTAAATACCATCACCACTATTATTTTATTATGAACAAAATATTATCAATATATTTTATTTTTCCTTGTTTCAAGTCGTAAAGTTTGTCAAGGAAATCAGTGCTTGAACAGAAGAAAGTCAGTACCAATTTATAACTGAGCAAATTAAAACTATTTTTCCCGAGGGTGGTTAGGTAGCTGTATATTTAATTGTTGAAATCCTCCTGGAATTAAAAAGCCTCAGTTTTTCTGATAATTTTAAGTATCTAGGTATCTGGTAAAAATCAATTTTTAATCCCATTTTCCTTTATGTCATGTGAAATTATCACAAACCCCGTATTTTTATTAAAAACAGAGCTGATTCTAAGTCGTGAACTAGACCATAAAAAGTCATATCTGTCAAAGGTGTTCCACCCTGGTATTCATTGATCTCTTAGCCTGTTGCTGAATATTGCAGATCATGCAATCACACTGTATGGAATGACAAGTTATCAGCTCTTTTAAATCAATGCACACATTCGTAAAAAGATGGGTGAATACAAAAAAATGTTTGGACAGAAAAATCGTTAAAAGCAAAATGTTTTTGTGGGTTTCAATGGCCAAAGATCAATTTATCATTGAATGTGTTGTAGAGCGATTTGAAAGCTTATTGCATGATACAATTTTATAGATAATTGATTTAATCAAAAGGAATATTCATTGAGATGTCTGGGTATAAAAGAAAACAGAAGTAATCAAAGTCAAAGATTATATCCTTGCATAGGATTCTGTTCATTAGACATCAGAGTTCATAGACTGTAAAAAAATCAATTTGAAAAATTCAAAAGTTGTCCATTGTTTCTAGAATTAAAATTGAAGAAAAACGTTTTGACATACTTTGGCTGTATGTAAGTATGACAATAAAATTAAGGAGGATGTTAAGCACTCTTTGAAGAGTACAAATATTTTTATTTTACGATTATGTATGCAGACATCAAAATAGAGAGGTCTTTGTTTCTCGCTTTTTTCTTCAATATTTAGAAAACATATACACATCGATATGATTAAGAAATAATATTTTCTAGTAAAAATTAAAGCATAGTTGCATTGGACTGCAATTATCCACATATGAACAAACAAAGTTGTATTTGACTTTCTAGTTAAGGAAAAAAAACTTACCTATAAATATTTCAAAATGTACAAAAGTGAGAATCCACACAATCAAATCATATTTGTTTGTTTGTTTCATTGTACAGGTAAAGTCTACAGTACACCACGTAGAGGTGTTCCACCTTAATCCATTATTTGATTTGATCGCTTTCTTTTTTAAACAGACTTATTACGATTACGGAGAAGTTTACTGATTAAGGATAATCCGAAACTACGGGCGTTGTAATTAAAATCATTAACAGTTAATCATACGTCGGACTAGAATAAGAATAAATTAATCGTTGTATCGTCGGATTTAAAAGACGATGTTGTAGAATGACACTTCACATACTTGACCAAGTAATTGGATGTAGTTGTGAAAATCAATGTTTTTCTATTTTCAATAAACAAAGTGGGAGAGTTTTTAATTTCTATGTGCTTCAGGACCTATTTGTTTAGGTTTTTTAATTTTTTTTAGTTTTACAATGAAACATGAGTTGGCGGAAATCTTTCCATTATTAAATGAATTGTTATACACGTACCCATCCTGCTTCACTTGCGGTGCAGTCAGGTAAAAATATTAATATTTAATATTATACTTTCAAGTAAACTAGTTGAATCTGATTCGTCGAGAAACATCTGTTAAAAAACACTATTACCCGCTGAATAATGAAGTTACGCCCTCCAGCATAGCAACAGTCGTCATTTCTAGACGATGGGTGATATTCCAAAAAATATTGACTGCGCAAAATTAATGCGCGCAAGGATGAAATATGGAGATAACGAACAGTATTTAAGCTCAAAGTCCATTAAAACAATACAAATCGGGAGCAGAGCAAACACGGACCTCCAAAAACATCAGAGGTGGGATTAAGTGCCATGGAGGAGTAAGCATCCCCTGCCGACCGGTCACACCCGCCATGTACTTCTTGTCATGATCGGGAAATAACGGAAATATCCGTGGACAATTCATGTGTAAATACTGTAATATTTATTTGTGAAAACATTCAGTATAATAAAATAAATACTGCGCGTCGGTTGACAATGGTTTTCTTGGGGTGAAAATTTTCAAAGTTCCTATCAACTACATGCAGTATTTATATAATGTTTCAAATACAAAATTTTACATCTTTTTATCTTAGAAATGTCTGTACATGAAATTTCTGCAGGTCAAAATTTGAAATAATGATTTGAAGCAGGAAATAACATGGATCAACGATACCTGTTTTGAATATTTTTAATGGTATTTCAACATATGTTGCATTATGGTAATTTTTTTTTTCCATTAGGCATATATACATGTACATAGTATATTAAAGATATATTCTAATTTTATGGAGAAAATATTCTAATTGTTAAATGTTTTACGGCTTTGCGAACTATCTTTTGTGGTCTTATTCTTGATCACCATTAAAGTAAATTTGCTTGTATATGATTTATTTTAATATCGGCAGGGACAAATCTGAATTACACTATTATCTGCATGTATGAACTACTACATTGTGAATACACAGAAAGTTGAAACATCGATTCGCTTTGCATTTTTCTCACGTTGAAGAACCCTCTAAGCACTGCACCCTGATGAATTCCAATATCACGGTATTTTTAAGCAGTTAGAGGACATGCCTTTTGATTTAAAATTAAAGTAACTGAAATCTATGGCGAAATGCACAAATTGTAATTAATGTATGCATTACATTATGTAAGACCAGGATAGAGTACATGTAACTAAATACTTTATTTACATGTGTTTCATCATTTCGGTGAGCAACAATGATTTCTGTTCTCTTGTACTTTATTGTCTTTGAACATTTTTCCTGTTGGAAAATGACGTGTACTCTATGTTGAAAACGAGAGAGATCAACTCAGTATTCTTAACTTAGTAATTTTCTCAAAGTACAAAAACACATGTAAAATAAATCTAAACAATTTATAGAACACTACAAAAAGAAGTACGTTTAATGCACAAGATACGCATGCTCAATTTCTTTTTCCTTTTTTTTTTTTTTTTTGGAAAATGAGGGTGGTAAAGATTTTTTTTTCTTTATCATAGAATTTATCGCAAGTATTATCTATTATTACAAGTCTATTCAAGTACTAATATCATATCTTAAGATTGATTTTTTTTGTTATTTTATTAACATATCAATATCAAATAAAAGACAAAAATGAAGAGTGTTAACCCTAAAAATTTCGCCTTCAATAATTAGAAAATACTCTGCAGCAAGTATCATATATACAGTAGTTTAAAACTGAATTTGTCTTCTGGAGTGTCAGAGTTTCTGAAAAGGGGGTGCACGGTAGGGCTTCAAAGAGTACTTGCTCTCCGGAGCGATCAAATTTCTATTGTTTTGGCGGATTCTGGTTAATTCTGGAGTAAATTTCAAAAACGAATATTTTCGATTTTTTTTTTGAAAGGGGGTGCAATCACATTCAACACACCCATCCTTCATGATGCCTTGAAAGACGGGTTTACCTTATTACCGAGTCAACAGGGCGGGCTTGAGTTTATTCCATCCAAGGTATCTGACAATTTAAGTGACTACGAGCAAAACGACACGCATATATTTCTATGCTATGCAAATTCCTGTATTATGAAATAGTGAGAATTTTCAATACTTCATTTTGTCATTAATATACAACATGATGTTTGAATAAGAAAAGCTTTCTACAGATAGCGACATTTTAGTTTTGACGTAAGAAGTTCAAGAGGGAGTATGGTTTTGTTTTACACTTTTCGATCGTATACTTGTCTTTTTTCACATAAATTAAAATATGTGTCCTAAATAACACTGGAATCAATAACACTGTCAATAATTAATTGCACACGTTTGCTTACAAAGTTTATAATTATAATTGACTCAGATTGAATAACTTAAGCTTTTGTGTCACTGCTAATGCTGGAACTGTAAAAAATATCCTTAATGACTTGAATCCATAATTCTAATCTGAGCGACCTTGTTTTACATGTAAATCTTACCTCCTCTTAACATATAATTAAATTTTTGACACAGGGACACAAAAATCGCATGTATTCTTTGATTTTTTAAGGAACCGAATGTATATTATTATTTGACATATTATTTATCTAGTCAAATGAATCTTTACCCAATATTAATTAAAATGCAAAAAAGTTTTATAAGTCCTCTACAATACTCACAGCAGGAACCTGCAAAAATATAAAAAAGAATATATTTAATTGCAACAGACTTAATAAACTGATTTTATATAAGATTCAAATAAGATCATATGTTATGACGCACCATTCACCAACAGTGTAGTAACTCCTGATCCATCTGTCTGTCTCACTTTACCATCCTGGCCTTTGTTACAGCTATTCATGCTATCACTCATATATATTGTAGACCCTTCTTGTTTTATTGCCTGAAATAAAATTAATTTTAGCACTTGACTGAACATTTTTCTACAACAACCATTAAAGTTTCTCATTCTTTTGAAGGACAAATCAAAATGATTTTGGATTTTATCTTAATTGAAAAAACAAACAAACAAAACAAATGTAAAAAAAAAAACGACATATATTTAAGTTAATTAAACTGAAGGAGAAAAATTAAATAAGTAAAATACATGTATTTGAAAGGAAAAATTTTAATGAAACTCACGAAGCAAGTGAATCGATGATGGTTTGGGAGGGTCACATTCCCTGGATTTATTACAGTTGTGTAAAACGATGCTCCGTCAAACACAGAATGGACGCAGTGAACGATGCCCTCCTCTGAAAACAAGCACGAAAAATGTTGAAAAACCAGATTCGTATCTGTATCTATTACGGCTGTGCAGTGGTAAAACCGTTTGAAAATTTAAAATCTATTGAAAAAGCAACTTGGATGCTATTCTAAACAATTACTAATGGAATAATTATATGGAAATACTTGACATTGATGCTTTCGTATTCAATACATGTAATTTAAATGCCAATGTACTTGAGAAAGCTTGCTCAGTAGAACAGCGGCTGTAATCAA
The DNA here is from genome assembly GCF_033153115.1 of Saccostrea echinata. Classification (NCBI taxonomy): domain Eukaryota; kingdom Metazoa; phylum Mollusca; class Bivalvia; order Ostreida; family Ostreidae; genus Saccostrea; species Saccostrea echinata. Next base: position 7,116,617 of record NW_026889805.1, on the reverse strand, counting down.
AGGTCATCGTTGTCCAATCTGGACACAGACTAAGACTGGATTGACTTCCACAGGTGACAGTGGTGCCATCGTCGTGGGTGTAGTTAAATGTAGCCCTAAGTGGAACAGGGCACCACTGCTTCACGTCAGACTCGTACCCTAGAAATATTAATTCCGATGTAGAAACAATGAATATAAAAAATATGTAAGTAAAGTTTCTGAAAATGTAATGGAAGCACTAATCTTTAGTGAGGATTTTTGTGTTTTCTTTTCATAGTTTTTCAATATTGTTATTGAAAATAATACATACCCACCCACCCACCAAATTTACCAGAGTATACTTGTCCTAACAAGAAGATAGTTACTTTTCAGGGCGACACGACACTGTTCTATGCATTATACTTTTCAGGGCGACACGACACTGTTTTATGCATTATACATGTAATAATGAAGAATACAGACAGATACCACTTAGTGAACATTTAGACGTGTGTGGACAAAAGAAATTTAAGATATTTCCTTTTTATAAAGTAACAGGAGGAAATGATATTTGTAGACGTCAAAAAGAAAAACATTTTATTTGTACGTTGCAACCAAAGCTAAACAATCTGATTTAATATATATATCAATTTAATTATGTATGCATATGTATATCAGTATTTTTATTGAATTTTTCCCGAACTTTTTACCTGAACGCAAAGAGCAATTGACTATGACGTCATAGTATATTTGACTTCACAATTACGACGTCATATACTCCGCGTATCATTGTGAACGTTACTATGTAACTACTGTTGTTTATTTTGTAAAGCTTCTGAAGATAGAGTGAAAGGCCTAAAGCTTTACTGAGGTTTTTCGTGTTTTTTTCTTTATTTTGGGTAGACTTTACTTCACCGGTCCCCAGATCCGCAAGATCCGCGCGCTCATTGCACTATGACGTAAGATTTACGTCACTCAACTGATTAGGGTTAGTTTTACACATTTATCGACTGGTTTGGATTAGTCTTGCACCCACCTGAAAGATTAGGGTTAGTCCTTGCACAAGTTTTCGACTGATTAGAGTTAGTCTCGCATCCATCCGAGAGATTAGGGTTAGTCCTCGCACATGGGTTAGTCTAGCATCCGCCCGGGAGATTTGGGTTAGTCCTCGCATACTATCCGAGAGATTAGGGTTAGTGTCTTGTTTTTTTTAGATTAATTAGGAAATTCATTTTTTTGTAAGATCTTAATTCAGCTTCAACGACATCTCATTGGTTTGTTTACATGAAAAAAACGGCTAAGTACGAAAGGAACGGCACTAAGCATGCGCCGCATGCGTCGTTGACAATTATTTTTTTGGTCTCCTTTTCAATGAATGAACAATATTTATTACTTTCCTCAGAGAACGTGGTTAAAAACTTCGTTTAAAAACGAAGTTTTAAACTAAACTTTTAACCGTAGAATACGATTTTGGGATCAAAAAGGCTTGAAACCTCATACTTTTTTTATTTTTTTCGATCGCTCACGCGATCTCATATATATTGAAGTCGCCTACGGCGACACTATATTTTAGCGCGTTTTTCTGGGGTAAAGTAAAGTCGTTTCTTTCTTTTAAGTATATCTATATATATATATATATATATATATATATATATATATATATATATATATATATATATATATATATAATGCATAAAACAGGGTTGTGTCGCCTTGAAATGCAAGTCTCTACTTGTTAGGACAAGTATACTCTGGTAAACTCAAATACAAAGTATCATTTCTTCCGTGTAATCAATATTTTCATTTTCATTCATTTTGCTTTTTAATAGACCTAAAGAAACTAAATAAACGCTACAACTGAGCCTAAGTAAGTAATCTTCGAGTAGATCAATGAGATGATTTTTCCCTGCCCACCTTCCTGAATTAAAACATGGTATTCCTCTATGGGTGTTGAGCTAGTCTGCTTGCAATAAGTTTCCAGATCCCATGACGTCACGAACGGACTGTGCTCTTCCACCAGAAAACGTTGATTACTTGTCAGACTGCTTTCATCTAAATGCCAAATCAGGAAGAAAATAACTTAATAATTATGTTCAAAATAATTTACTTCTCCAATAAATACAGCATCATTTAAAATTAAAGACGTCACCTTGCCGGACATAGTAGGAAAATGAATGGTTGGTAATTTGCGTCCATTCTATACAACGGTAAACGTTGTATTTTTTGTCATTGAAGGAAATTGTTTTATCTGCTCTGTAAAGGTAGTAAAAACCATCAACAATCAAATAGTTAGCAAGATACAAAACATGCAAGTATACTCTTTAAACAGTATTTTAAAGAAAAAAAATCCTAAGGGATATATTGTATTTCTAAAGTCTTAACTTGAGTTTTTTTAGGAATTGTATTACTTTTTTTCTAGAATTGAATTATGTACAGTTCAGTGATAATTGAATAAATAAAACGAATAAAAATAACAAAATTCATGAAAATAAATTGTCAAATATAATTATAATCATTTTTAATCACATTTCTATGTATCTTAACTTGAAATGCACCAATGACACCAAAAAGTCAACTAGTAAAGATATATACGAATGATTTGATAGAAATGAAGCATTTGAAGGGAAATATTTTTTTCATTATATAGACTAACTTGAAAAGGGACATTCCGGAGTTGGATGAGGAGCTTGAATTGGAAGCGTGGCAGGTCCAGGAAGACACAGTGGTACCATATACTGTAACTGACCACCCTGATACAATTCGAGCATCCGATTGGTTGAAAAGAATTTGACCATGACCACTATCTATCCAGTTAGAATCCCAAGCGGATGGTAATGTACAATTTCCATCTAAAATTTAAAAGCCTTTTTATTGCGATGTCAACTTACCATCGGAATATACACATAAGCGTGTATATATCTGAGTTAATATCCATATTATTCATAATATAATTGTTTTAATACTCACAACAGGATTCTGAAAAAAAAACGAACCAAAAGTTAATACAAGAATGCTAAATGTAAGCCTAATGTTTAATTGAACAGAAGTTTTACATATAAGAGCTATTCATTGAAAAGAAGACTGACAAAAAATATGTACGTTTTGGTGATATTTCCAAGGTTCCAGATCCATCAGCTTGCTTTACTGTTGGGGATTGTCCCACATTACAACTTCCAGCACTGTCACTGACCCGCAAAATACTCCCAGTATCCTCTAAGGCCTGAAGCAGAGTTCATTCATATATCAAATTTTACATTGGTTAGAAATTTTTCTTTTCATTTCTATTATGATACCCTTTTTCTAAATAATAATCTTTAGTGTCTCCAAAAGATTTTTGGGAAAAAAGAATCAAGATTTTCCTTCTTGTTTGCCTCATTTGCCTCTCTATATATTCAGTTAATCCAACTTACCAGACAAGTAAATCGTTGATATGAGCTGTAATCTACAGTTCCGTTGTTAAAGACAGATACATAGTAAATAGATCCAACGATCTGTGTGTAGACACACTCTACCATCCCTTCAGCTTGAAGTATGAAACAGACTTATACATGTACGTTTGTCAAGCAATTCATACATCTGAACCAACTAGAGTTATATCTAACGGAAAATGTGTTTCAAATTCTAGAACGTACCTGAAAAGGCTTGTATTGTTGGGCATTTCGTATAGTCATATACAAGAGTAGTCCAGTTGGTGCAAACGTCAAGGTTGGATGCAGAGTTACATGTGACGACACTTCCGGTGTCGTGTTTATAATTAAAAGTCCCAATAAGAGGTGTGGGGCACCACTGACCCACAACATTCTCATATCCTTAAAATAATGAATGCAATTTATAATAAAAGAAAACATTATTTTTCTTTTAGTCAGTATTTTACAAAATATTAGCAAATCAACCTACCCTTTTTGACGATAACGTGAAATTCTTCCAGTGAAGGTGGTGAATTCGGACTACATAATGCAGACATATTGAATGAATTTACGGATGGATTGTATTTTTCTAGCGTAAGCCTGGAGTTTCCCGCACTGGATTCCCGATCTATTAAAGAATTAGGAAGATTTATAATGTCTAATATGTTTCCCAGAGACAAATGAAATCAATTGAAGCATGAGTGGTGCTAACCATTGTAAATGAAGTATTTATAGGAAAAGTCTGTTATCCTTTCATATTGTATACATTTGAAGACGTTGTATTTGGTTCCAGAAACGTCAATTTGTTGATCAGCCCTGGAAAGAAATGAAATGTTTCAAACTTCTCCTAAAAGCCATAGAAATGAAGTTGGACTTTATGTACTCAGAAGGTAGTTGCATTCAGATGCAATAGTCTTTCATTTAAAATATTGGAAATAGTTGAAACGGAATTCTTTGTTCTAAAGTAGTGCTGTAAAACAGTTGATAAACTTTACACCCAAACAAAGTCAGAAATACTGATAAGAACAAAGCCAGAAGAAATACTGACAAGAAGAGAAGGTAGTTGCTGTCTGTGGTGTTTGTCTGACAGGTCCAGGAAGTCACTGAGGATCCGTGAATAGAAACCGTCCATCCAGATTCTATTTTCCGTTTTGTCAAGTTGAAAGTGATTTCCTGATTATCACTGTCATACCACTCTGAATCCCAAGTTCCCGGAAAATGACAACTACCAACTACACCGCAAAGTATGTAAAAAAGAGCCATAATTAATAAGATGTATGTATCGTAAGCAAGTTGCATACTGGATATACAGAAAAAAATCAGTTAAGTTAGCAAAATGCATATTTATCTGCTTAGAAATAATAAAATAAAATAAAAGAAATACTTACAGCAAGAATCTACAAAAGATAAAATACAAATTGTACATACATGGTAAGTTGACATGGTCACGATTAAATAGACATATTAGAATTTCTGTATCCCTCTTACCTTTCAAGGTTAGTGTCAGTACCCCACTACCAGCACTCTGTTTTACAGAAGGACTCTGTCCAGATGCACAGCTTCCAGCATTGTCACTCATCAAGACCTGGCTTCCACTCTCACTCAAAGCCTGAATTTAGTAAATTACTTATTACATGTTCTGTATACAACAGTTTGATTAAAATATTAAAAAAGTACCTGATCAACATACTGTATTTGGTTTTTAAATAACACTCACAAAACAGGTAAATCTACTGTAGGTTGGGCTGTTCACAATTCCTGGATTCAGAATGGAGACGAAGTAAGTGGCACCAACTAATTTGGAATACACACAGTGTCCAATGCCTTCCTCTGCAAGTAAATAACATTAAAAGTTTTTCTATTGTAACAAAATCATAGGGTATTAACGTGCTACAAGAGAATTCTTTTTTACTTACGACTGAAGGCCTGTATTGTAGGGCACTGTGCATAGTTAAATGTCATTGTTGTCCATTCTGGACATACAGAAAGGTCCGAATTTGAAGAGCATGTAACGGATGACCCATCGTTGTGGGAATAACTAAATGTCCCTCTTAGTGGCTCTGGACACCATTGCTTCACTTCTGATTCTTTACCTAAATTATCAGTTTATAACGATCATACGTTTCATGTCTCTGCTTTAATCATTTTTATAAAGATGTCGTAATGGTAGATTGTCTTTAAAAATGATATTTTTTTTCAATTTATTTTGCAAGGAACTAAACATATTTAACAACATGCCATAAACAAGAAAACTAACCTTCTTTCACAAGGGTATGAAATTCCTCTGTAGGTGGGGGTGACGACGGATTACAATACGCGTCAGCTGACCAAGTTGTTACCGAGGAGTCGTAAGGTTCTATATGTAACCGATCACCGCTCCCTATCTTGTCTATAAATTTTGAAAGGAATAAAATGAAAAATAAAGGTAATTTCTCTGATCTTCATGTTATATATACTATCTTTATATCGAAAAATTAAGTTCTTTTTTTCCTTACCCGCCATGATATGATATATATAGGAATTATCCGATATTCTCTCCCATCTTATACATTTGAATGCATTCTGAGGAACTCCAGAAGATTCAACAAATGTATCAGCTCTGAAAAATAATGGAAACATTTAATCTTGCCAGGCTAGTAGAAATTATAATTATTTGTTTCAGCTGATGTTTGCAATGACATATTTATGCCACCAAATATATGCAAGTTATTTTCCACAGCTGTTATAGAATGGTATTCACATATTCAAGGTGCAACTTTTTTAAAAAAAAAAAATAAATACAGTAAGTATTACATACTTATATACTTTTTATATAAATGTCATTTTTAAGCTACTCGTGTATTGTAATTTGTGGTGAGGAACATATTAAACATGTTAATGTGCAAAAAAATTATATACTATTGTATGTCATGGAATTATCTTCTGGCTATAGTGGTAAAAAATTTTGATACCTAATATTTATTATCATCTTTAATATATATGTGTAATGCTGTCTTTAATTTTGAACATCAAAAAAATAAATAAATAAAATAAAATAAATAAATAAATAAATAAAAATGGCGGTACATTTAATACATGGAAAAATTGTAAAAGTGTTTAGATTATGCTTGATAAAATATTATATTTCACAATCATGTTTCACAGAGATATTTTAATGAGTTAACCTTTATCTAAAAACTCTGAAAACTGGATCAACAATTCCTGCTAAAAAAAAAATAACGAATCAAAAGTATAGGTTACAAACAATTACATAGTATGATGACTTTAATTTGTCATTGATTGTTGAGAACACAAATGCAATATATTGAAACGTTACAATAACGTTATTGGATATGATGACATCTTGTTTTGATGTTTTGTATCTATTATTTAATTAAATTTGAGTTAAATTTTATCTGCAATTTATAACGAAAGATAACTCTTAATACATTTTGAAGTACAATACACAAATCTTTTGACTGGTTAAAAAAAATTGTCTCCATGCATGGTATTTTGCCATACTTATTAGGAATACCTGAATAAGATATGACGATGGATTGCATTTGAATTAGATCTTAAATTTAAGTCGAGATTTTGATACTATTGTTTAGGTCGTTAACACAATGCGGCATATCAAACTAAGGCACATTATATCAAATAATAACATTCAATTAATACTATCTGTGCGACTACGACTTCTCATTTTGCAAACTGTCAATTTTTGCTGAAAAAACACACACACACAAACACAATGCTAATATAATATGGCAACATATATAACCGTAATAAATTTGAAGTTCTAAAGAGACGTATAAGCTATCAGGTCAAATCAACATTAATTGCATTATCATATGTTGATCGCATCCATCATAGCTTACCTCATATATGTTGAACATGGTTTAATGTTTTGCCATTGACTTTGTGAGATGATGCCCTGAGTAATGACGTTTTGACCTGATTTTTTAGGCATTTTATTAATATTTCAAATTGATAATAGTTAGATTTTTGGTTAGGTCGTATCACTCTTGTTAATAATATTCAATTAATATTATATATATTATCAATTTAATACTGGTTAGACATTCCATGCTGCCTTCTGAAATATATGTCAACATATTTTCTTGTCACAAACTCATATATTGTGACAATATAAAAAAGCAGTATGGTATAATTGTTTTTCATACGATGTTGACAGAATGATATATTTATACAATGACAATTTTTCTTTTTGTTTTCGTCGGTTTTCGTTGCTAAAAAAATAGAAAATTACACCACTTTTACGAAAAAGTAATGTTACATTTGGAAAAGTGATTATAATAGCTTAAGCAGCTCGCTGATGTTTATGTAGATTATCTGTTTCTATGGTGTCTTCAAGCTGCCATTGATATATCATATATATCCTAAAATAATTTCAAAATTAATGTGTTGACGCAAAATTCTATCCTATGCATTAGGTAGTGGCATATCAAATTGATAAGATTCATATATTTGTTTGGGTTATATACTAGCATCATATAAGAATTTTCAATCTCTGCTAACTTCTTTGCAAAAATGAAAGTTTCCTTTAAAATTTCATGCCATTGTAAAGGCGAAACCTTTCATGGCATGCTGACTTATGAATGTTTTTCAGTATAGTCAACATCTTGCAAAAAAAGTTGAATAAGAGTATGTCACATTGGATTAATTTATTGGCACAAATGTCTGGCCCTGAAAGTTTACATTATGATGCATAACTTATTGCAACTTTTTCATCAACATAAGGATATAACTAGCATAAAGGGTAGTAAGGATATAACCACTGCTCTATTACTGTATACCTACCTAAATAACAGATATTTTGCTGTTGAGTTACTAGCAAGACAAGTCCAGGAATTCAGTGTTGTGCCATGAGTTGTTACAGACCAACCCGAACTGACCATTGATGTAGAGTTGTCAAATGTAATGTTTCCATTTCCGCTGTCGTACCATTTGCCGTCCCAATCCAACGGAAAAGTACAGGATCCATCTGATTTAAATATTCAGTGTCTAATTCTTTTTATGAATGCACCTCTATACGCATTATTACGTTAGATCATGTTATTTTTCTATTCAAACTATGTAATGAATACTGCAAATCATAAGTAATAATGCACTAGAAAAAACCTGATTGAAATATAACAAGGCTAGTATTTATGTTTAGTCATAGCAATGAAAATTCCTAATATGCATGGATTATAAAGTTTACTCACAGCAGTTTTCTGTAAAAGATAAATAAAATAGTATAAATATAAAAAGGTGAATTATGAATTTGAATTCGTAATTAATTGTCCATAAAAACACAAATATATGGTATACTTCCGTTGGTTTGCTCACCCGTAGAGGTCAGAGTAAGAGTACCGCTACCGTCACTCTGTTTGACAGTTGACGTTTGTCCCGCTTCACACATTCCACGGCTATCACTCAAATATACAGAACTACCTGTTGATGATATTGCCTGAAAAAAAAATCATACAGTTCTTACTTAGAATCAAGTTGTTAGAAAATGAAAAAAAAGTAGGTTGCATAAGACTTTTAAAGATTGATAACTTCTTACATAGCATGTAAACTTGTAATAGTTTACATCATCCACAATTCCTGGACTTAGTACTGTAGTATAGAAAGTTGATCCTCCATATGTACTGTGCACACAGTTTACCTGTCCCTCGCCTTACAAATACAGGAAATGAGATAAATATTGAATATCAGATTTATTAAACGCAAATTATTTAATTCAAATAAAGTTTGAAACAAAATGATCGTACTTGAGAATGCTTGTATTGTGGGACATTTTGAATAGTCAAATTCCATCGTCGTCCAACTCGGACAGACAGTCAGTCCTGAATTTCCGCTACAAGTGGTCGTCGTGCCGTCATTGTGAGTGTACGTGAAATTTCCCAAAAGAGGTATCGGGCACCACTGTTTCACAGAACTTTCATACCCTTCAGGAAAATATGACGGTATCATACCAGAAGTTAGAGTAAGAAATTTAAGAAATTTTTTGTCAGAAGGGAAAATCAGCATCGAAATTTTCTTTCATTAATGTCTTTATTTAAAAAAACAAAAGTCTGTACAAAATACATTAACTGGAGTATCACTTTACCTCGAATTGTATGATTTTTTTTTTATATTTTATCCAGGGTATTTTAAAACATTAGCAAGTATGCCTATTTTAATTACAACATTCTGACTAATAATCATTGATATCTTAATAAAGATAAACGGGATGACAATAAAGAATAAGCATTTTCACTTGGAAAAAAAATCAACATTTAAATAGCACCTCATACAAAAATGACTTAACACATCATAAAAACTGATTAAATTTAGACAATATATTGTTCCAAAAATACTAGCAGATACAGCCTTCTTAAGCATAAAGAAACTTGTATTTTACCTTTTCTTACTATTACATGATACTCTTCTACTAGTGGACCAGACGTTGGTGTACAGTAGTCTGACGTATTCCACGACATCACTGAGGAGTTGTGGGTCTCTATGTAGACCCTTAAATTACTTGCATTGGAATCAGTGTCTACAATGAAATGAAAGTGTAAAATTATTATTGTATGTTACGTTACTCAAAAAGTGTTTGAGAAAGATAAATGGTGTTTAACTGTACCTGATCTGACATAATATTGGTAGGAATAAGGCGTGAGTTTCTTCACGTCAATACATATTAGAGCGTTCTTGTATCCACTACTTGTGTCGAGAATTTTGTCACCTCTAAAAAAAGAGAAAGTTGAAAACTATTGATGAAAACTGAAAGTTGTTCTTTGATATATTCTGAGAGGGTTTTACAAAATAAAGAATATACAGAACTAAATATATATTATTTACTTGAATAAGTAGAGTCCGTTTGCATTGTCTTGACAGGTCCAAGAGGACACGTGATCTCCGTATGCTGTCAATTCCCATCCAATTACAGAGGAGTTTGCAAAAGACATATTGCCCTTGCCACTGTCGAACCAATCAGAAACAAAGTCACTTGGCAGAGAACACGAGTTGCCATCTGGAACATCGAATTCAATAAATCTAATTCGAGAACGTACTTTGTTACAAACAAGAAGAAAAGCAAATCGAAAAAATATTTCGAATATATTTCAATAATAAACATTTCAACATAGTAAAACATGATTTAAAAAAACTAATAAAAAGATATACTTACAGCATGTAGCTAAAAAATAATAATGATAAAAGAATTTTAAAAAGCGGAATGTTAATATATGTACTATAGTATATAGCTAATTTATGAAAAGTTTAAATCTTATCGTAAATTTAAGACTTTAAACATAGATCTGTGGGGAAAAAAATTAATTAAAAAAATTACATTGTTTTGTTAATATTAATGTGCCACTGCCTTCCATTTGTTTAACTGTTGGTATCTGATCTTTCGAGCAGCCTCCTGCGTTGTCACTCATATACAGAATATCTCCGGATTCACTAAAAGACTGATGAAAACAATATATATATACTGAAATCTGTTTATAATTAACATCATGATAAAGGGAATCAAATTAACTTGCAAATTGGAATTCTTACTAAGCAGGTAAATCTCTTGGTGGTTATGTTGTTTACAGATCCTGGATTGATCACAGAGGTGTAATACGTGGAACCTTTCTTGACCGTATCGATACAGTAAACAATACCTTCGCCTAATAATGATATAAATTGTACCTTTAGAAAACATTTTTTTTAATTCAAGATAAAGCATAACAAGAATTTAATTGAACAAGAAATAAAGAATTCTTTGAAAAAAAAGTTGTTATTTTTGCCAGACATACTTGAGAAGGCTTGAACTGTTGGACACTTTGTGTAATCAAAAGTCAACGTTGTCCAAGCATCACAGACATTAAGAAGAGAATTCGTTGAACACGTGATAGTGGTACCATCGTTGTGTGAATATACAAACAAACCCAGTAGCGGTATGGGACACCACTGCTTTACATCAGCTTCCTTCCCTGAAGAAAACAGATAATAGTTTTTTTTTAAATAAATAAATACATTTACAAAATCTAGAACATAATGAGGAAAACAACCTAATTGGTGTACAAAACAGAAACAAATTCTAACAAAATTATAAATTTAAGTAACTTTAACACTAATATGAAATATCTGCAGTAGAATAACCTTGTCTGACTATAACGTTATACTCCTCCAAGTCTGGACCAGATGTGGGGGAGCAGTAAGTGTCAATACTCCATGTGGTTACGGTGGGGTCATATGTCTCCACACGGACACGGTCATTGTTAGCAGCAAAGTTCACGTCTTTTGTAAAAAGAACACAGAAAACTCAGAGAAGTAATTGTGATCAAGACAAGATAAGGTTTAACTGATTTTCTTGCGATTTTATCACGAAAAATAAAATATGTTTGTTATTTGGTGGTATTGTGGTTAATCTGAATAAGGATATCAAAGTAATAAATTTTTTTATATCTACTTAAAACTATTGATTTATGTTGATTTTACCATCTAGGATATAATATCGGTAAGAGTCGGGAGTAAGCTTTTTCCATTTTATGCAGCGGAAAACATTGTACTTAGTACCAGAAACATCAATTAGGTCATCAGCCCTGAAAATTCAAATCAAACACTTGAACAAATATTATTTCATATCTCTTTTAGCATATTGCAGCACTCAACTATTGAACTGAATACAGCTGTGTTTTAAAGTGATACTGAAATAGGACAATCGATGGACTAACTTGAACAAAAGGTAATTCTTGGTGGTGTTGTCATTATGGCATGTCCATGCAGACACTGTTTCATTGTAAGCTGTAATGGACCAGCCGCTGGTTACTCTGTTACTCGTATACTCAAAAGATATACTGTCCTTTTCTGTGTCTAACCACGCACCATTCCAGTCTGAAGGCAGTGTACAGGACCCATCTAAATAAATAAAACACACCCACACACATAAACATTTGTAAAATTTGTAATAAATTTAAAAAAAAAAATAAACAAAATATGCTCATTTTAATTGTGTTCTTAAATGATTACTTTTAAATTTAATTCAAATTTAAATTTAAATTAAATTTGAGTAATCTGAGATAAATATCTGCCAACATTCTTTTAATAAAACAGTTTATATGAGGTATATATGTGCAGAAATGATAAGATTCCCCAAAGCAAAAAGCAAAAGCAAACACTGAAGACATCAAAGATCAACAAAATAACATCATCAACGTAAACGAATGGCATTATTAATATCAATACACACAAAATACTTTTCCCTAAATTTCACAGAAATTTAATTTATCAATAAAAGGATATGTTCTTCAATTTTCATGATGATTCATTATAGGAGTGATATAATATAAACATGTCTACTTACGGCAAGATTCTGAAAGAAACATACAACTTGGTATAAATAATCTGTTACATTTGTTTATACTTGATATAATACTTACCACGAACCCTTCTTAATTACCTGGCCAAAAAAATCTAACACAAAACCTAATTATAAATAGAAAACGAAGTATTCAACGATGAAACCTTAATCTGTAAGATTTAAAGTAGTCATTTATGTTCTGGCATACTGGGTATTACATTATAGGTAGATGTAATTCTCCTACCATATGATGTTAAGGTGAGGGTGCCACTGCCATCAGATTGCTTAACGGTCGGTGACTGTCCCATCTCACAACTTCCAGCGCTGTCGCTCATGTGGAGTACAGAACCGCTCGATGCCAAAGCCTAAATATTGCTTTTCTATCTTTTTATTTAGGATTTTAATTTTTTTTTTTTTACTGAATTTACAATAAATTTATATATTTTAAGAGAGTATTTCTCCGATTTATCATAAGTAATTTCTGATGCAAAGCTTTTTTTTTTTAAATTATTTTCAATAAAAAATTTGAAAATCTGAATTATTTTAAAAAATACTATTATGATTTAAATGACAAATGTATTTTTTTAAGTATCGATAGTATTTTCATATTGGTTTTTATGCTCTAATAATTACCTAAGATGTACCAGAAATTTTTTGAACAGATAAAAATTTAGAAACTCTTTTTAATTTGGAAATAATGAAGTTGCCATGTAATTATAGGAAACATACGTAGCAGGAAAATCTGTGATATTGTGTACCATCCACAAATCCAGGGTTAAAAACAGTTACGTAATATGTAGAGCCGGATGTTATTGAATGTATGCAATGGACATTTCCTTCCTCTGAAGAAAAGCATAAAAAATATGGGAGGAATCTGAATGAAAATAATTGGAATATTTTTCACATATCAACATTGATTATTTTTGGACATACGGGAAAATGATTGGACTGTGCTACATAAGCTGTAATTGAACGTCATCGTTGTCCAATCAGGACAAACTCTGACGTCAGAAGAAGAGGAACACGTAACACTGGATCCGTCGTTGTGTTGGTAGGTAAACTTTCCCAATAGCGGGACAGGACACCATTGCTTTACTTCATTTGTAAACCCTGAAACAAAAAAATCCCAAACTGATAAAATCACATTATATGTGACAATGTAATCAGGTAGACGGAATATTACGCAGTCAAGTTTAGTATAAAAACAAAAGCCTAACAATTGGTATGAAACACGTCAGCTAAAATTCGATCTAATGATAGTTTTATTTGCTAACAAGTCATTATTATGACCATAGAATTTTCGAAAAGCTGACTTTGAACGAGACTGTTGAAATCCGTGTAACATCAACTTATCTGTCTGTAGCCTGCCTCGGATTAAAAATATACTCAGAGTATGCTCTTGAGTATCGAATAAGATGAGAGATATAGGTGATAGCAGCATATTCCTACAAAAATAAGGAAAGTTGACGATGGAAAGCCGAAGTCATATGTTCTCTTGATTTAAGCCTCACCAGCTTTAACAAGCACGTGGTACTCCTCCTTTCCTGGGGGACTTGTTGGATTACAGTAAGAAGCAGGATCCCATCTGTTAACTGAAGGGTCGTATTTTTCAACAAGCACCCGATGATTGCCTGCATTAGTCTCCACATCTAAAAAATGTATCATACTCATAAAACTATCAAAGCACCTATGATCTCAAAAATATGATCAGTAAACGGTTTTCAATAGTTATCTTACCATTCAAAACGTAATAAATATAGGAGTAATCTGTGAGTCGTGTATATCTAATGCACCTAAAGACGTTGTACTTCTCAAAATTTATTTCAACAAACTGGTCAGATCTACAGAAATGTATAACAGATTAATTGAAAAAATGATTTATGCACTTTATTATCTTTTGAATACATGTATATTTGGAAAAAATCATTAAAAGCTAAGTTGAAAAACAGAATTATACAGACAAAAATGTTCATGAGAATGTTTTACTTAAAAAGCATGGTATCAGTGCTATTTAGCTGATTTTGACAAGTCCACGATTTCATTTGCGTTCCATGCACAGTAAAAGTCCAGCCTGAGAGGACACTATATGTATTTCTGTCGAGAGTGATATTTCCCATTCCGCTGTCATACCATTCGGCATCCCAAGTAGAGGGAAAATAACATAGGCCATCTAAAATAGTTTGAATATTTAAGTCAGACCATAAAAATAAAACAAGTTACTGATGACAGTATTTTACTGATGAAATATGCAACCATTACTTTTTTGTGTTAAAATGTCATCGGATAACAATTCAGAATACAAAAATTGATTTACTTGACTGCATAAATCGTATACTTTATGATAAATAAATAATACTCACGGCATGAATCTGGAACACAAAAAGGCTACAGTTCAATCAATATCATGAACAACATTTTTATACAATATTAATGAAATGTGGACTAAAAACTCAATATTTTATATATCAAGAGCCTTTTTGCCTTTTAAAGGTTGAATAAGTGTATGTTTGATAGACTGGAAAAAATGAAAAATGCTTTGAAAAAATTTCATCAATATCCTTTAAGCTATACACTGTTGATTTACTTACAGGTTCTATTCAATGTCAATAAGCCGCTGCCATCCGATGCCTTCGTGCTAGGAGCCTGTCCTGCTTCACAAATACCAGGACTGTCACTTACGTAGAAACTGGAACTGGATTCCGAGAGAGACTGTAATTTACATTTCAAAAAATAAAACAATTAATGAAGCTTATCATAAGGGCGCGGCTAGTACTTTTTCAGCCCTTTCAGTTTTTCCTCAAAGTAACCACTGAATTACAACACATTCTACTGATGTCTTTTTTTCATTTTAATTATTGATGCAAATATTACCAGAATGAAACATCCTTGAAAATTATTTAAACAACAATTGATATAAACATCACTTACGTAACATGTAAACCTATGATAAAGGCTATTGTCTACTACTCCAGGGTTGTACAATGTTGTGTAATAAACGTCACCATTCTGGACTGTGTTCACGCAATATACAATTCCCTCCTCTACAATATACAACAACATTCAGCTAGGTACAATATGCATTAACATAAGCTCAAACTAGGCACAGAGTACAGCAAACATAAGGTCAAGCCAGGTACAATGTGCATCAAACACTGTGTGAAGCTAATACAAAAAATCTACACAGGACTCAATTTTCGAGAATAAAGCGATAGTTTTCTTGTTTACATTTCATACCAAACGAAATTATTTATAATTGAGGTCTTTTACTGAACCTTCTCTCTCGAAAATCAAGAGTGACTATCCTTCGAAGTGGGGCTTTTCAGTTCAATAATAAAAAAAAACAGGAAAACTCTTGCAACGCGATTATTTTCAGATTCTACGTAGTTAGGCTACCCACAATGGCTTCAACCACAATCAAAGATTTTCTATCATGCCATACACTATGTACGAAAGACTTGTACTTATTAATTACCACAAAACAATTGTTTGTTTAAACCCAGGCCTAGTGAATAAGGTGGGGTCACAATAACATTTTCATTGGATTATATAAGAAAACATTTTTAGTGTGATAATATAGTAATACTGTCAGCAGACATCTAGATTGTTGATAGACTTTCTGTTCTTATCACACATACACTAGTTGTAACGAGGAATGTGAAATTTAATATATATTATAAAATAGTGTACTAACTAGGAAAGTGAAATATCATATGAAATATGAAATGTATGTAGATGAAGAACAGAATTCAGAAGATTATATAAAATAATTCATATCTGTGTCCGCTATATATCATCTATTATATGATATATATTTGTGTCAGCTTAATCGAATAGAATGAAGCAAATTTCATCCGAAGAGAATGCATACTAGTATTCACCAGTTAACATCAGTATACCAAAGACTTTAATGATGGGCTATAATGTGGGCAAAACAACATGCTAGAGACAAAACGTGTGTCTTTGGGCGTGTAAAATTAAGTTAGTACAGCCATGAATAAATAAGTCTAAGTCTATTTTCTGAAAATTTGTTTAAATATGAAAGGTTTTTTTTATCGTATTTAGGATTTCCTAGAAATCTTAAATCTCCAAAATCTATTCTCTTGACAAAATCTACTTTCATATTGTTAAACAGTGATGCATACGGGAAAATGCTTGGGTATTTGAACATTTGGTGTAATCGAAGTAAATCGTTGTCCAGCTTGGACACACATTCATCTGGGAGTCGGCAGAACATACGTCGGTTGACCCGTCGTTATGAATGTAGCGAAATGTTCCGAGGAGTGGTATAGGGCACCATTGCTTCGTCAGCAATTCTGAACCTAAAATCAATACAAACTTGCTGAAATACTAACTTCAAAATCAATGCCGATATATATCTGAATGGTGAAGATTATAACAAAACCAATTCAGCACGTTAGAATTTCATAAAGTCATTCATTGTAAAGAATACCTTTCTTTAGAAGAACGTGGTATTCCTCGGGTCCTGGTCCTGACGAAGGGTTACAATAAGAAGCTGCATTCCAGGACGTCACTGACGGGTTATGGAACTCCACCTTAACGCGGGCGTTGTTTGCGTTTGCTTCAACATCTAATTTCAAAAATATAGTTGTAAATATATCACCAACAGAAAACAAAATTCTCTCAGTTTTACCTTTTAGAGGACGAATGACCTCTTGAAAATGGTTTGTCCGAAATTTTATACTGTTCGATATACTACATTTCCTTGAATTCGTTTTATATATTTATTCTATTACAATTGTCAAAAATAAAGAACCAGATGACTCTGATGAGATGATAGCTCTATTGGTTTGAACTAATAATGTTGTAAAGGAAAAAGTGCGGATAGATCGAAACGCTTTTATTTATTTATTTTTTTTTTTTTTAGCTTTTTATTAAATTATGTATCTTCTAAATTGAAATCAATTCACAGAATTAAGGGCCTATGTATAGTCTTCCAAGTACCAAGTTTATCGAAATTAAACCAACACTCTAGGAGAATAAGCGTTGCGAACGAAATACATTTAATCATCTAATTAAAAAAAAAAAAAACAAGGGTACATCGTTCATTGAAATAAAAAATCAATACAAAGAATTATATATTTTGCTTTGGTCTACTGCTGAAGATTTATTGAAATTGGATATAAAATGTAGAAGAAAAGGATTTTAAAAAGGATTTTGAATATTACCCTATTATATTTTTTGGAATTTGGAAATACTGTTCCTTGAAATAAAAAAAAAATATTGAAACTAATCTAATGGAGGGGTAGCGTCCTCGAATCACTGAGTCATGAATACAAAACAATACAATTTTCTTGTTTGTTTTTTTTTAATATATTGTTTGTTTGTTTGTTTTTTTTGGCCATTATGATAACAAACTGTGAAGTTAAAAAGATTGTAAACAATGGCCATTTTAATACATTGAATCCTTTTTCCTATAGAGTTTTCAGTGCTATTAGTTCTACACGATGTATAAACATGACTCTGGAAACAACTCCCTTTTCAAAATGAAATTTCAGTACCCTTGTATTTGTCCTTGTTAATAACCTTTTAAACACTTTTCTTATACCATCAAATAGTTGACCCACAGTAATTGTTAGAGCTGGGATTCTCAGATAAACATGACCCTAATTGTAAAAGACCCTCCAGTTATCACTCTTTTAATAGTGGTCTTGTGTCCAGCAGCAGAAATTCCGTCCAGATATTTTATTTCCCAAAAGATACACAATACTGCATACGAAAAATCATCATGTAAAACTCTCCTTTGAAAATTAATTCTGTGAGACTCAAATTTATTTGTATGAAATATGAAGATAACAAACAGTATTCAATCTCGAAAGTTCAATGAAACGATACAAATTTGGAGCAGAGCAAACACGGACCTCAAAATTTAGAGGTGGGATCAGGTGCCATGGAGGAGTGAGCATCCCCTGCCGACCGGTCACACCTTCTGTGTGCTCCTTGTCATTATCGGGAAAAAAACGAAAAAATCCGTAGACAGTTCAGTGTATAAATAATGGCCTAACAATTAGTATTAAAAACGTCAGTCAGCATTTGGCTCAATGATAGATTGTATGTGCTGACAAGGTCATTGTATCGACCATAAAACTTGCAAAAGAATGACTTCAAACGAGACTGTAGATATCCTTGTTTCATCAACTTATTTGTCAATAGCTTGCCTCGTTGTTCATACGTAGAGCATGCTCTTGCGTATCGAAACAACTGAAAGACATAAACCCCATATGCAGGTGATAAGGGTATATTTCTATAAGTAAGGTAAGTTGATGATTGAAAAGTTGAAGTCATCACGATTATCATAAAGCTTTGTTGTTAGGTTACCATTAACGTCTTTTTCTAGTAAAATATCTAAATATGAAACAGATGTGTCAGACTCTGTGGTATCTTTTATTTCAAGCTCACTGGGATAAATCGAGTCGACATATGAATGGAAGTAACTATTATTAATTGATAATACGTCGTCAATATATCGAAATGTCGCGTTGAAGGCCACAACAAGTGTTTTCTTCTTCTCATGTAGAAGTTTTTAAATAAATTCTGCTTCATATGAATACAAAAATAGGTCTGCTAATAACGGGGCGCAATTGATACCCATGAGAATTCCAACAGATTAATGGAAACCTGATCGCCAAAAACTACATTGATATTGTCAATCAGAAAACTCAAGCATCCTTTTAATATCAACTTCAGAGTACTTGTGTGTACAATCAGAAAGTTTTCAACAAAATAATTTTGCAAATGACCAATGACAATGTAAGTATATTTACGAGTTCCATTTTTATTCAAAAAGCACTGTCAATGATATCAAAAAGCCTGGACTTTAATTTATCGTGGGGAATGGTTGTATAAAGTGTTGAAAAGTCGTACGTTTTGATGCTATTGATTTCAGTAAAATTTTGTGATTTCAAATTTTTCTAGAAGTCCCTTGGAGTTTTTAAGTATCCACATCTGATTTACATCACTTCTCGAATATACTGTTGTAAAGTAGTCTGAAGTTTCTCCTTCGTTACAGTAAATATTTTAGTGAAGAGTAAAGAAAGAGGCTTGGTAGAACTTTAATTGGAACCTGCTATGTATCTTTTTTGTAAGGATTTTCACGAAGTTCAGGAATGTAGTAAAGGTTTGGTAATTCAAATTCATTTTGGTTGTTGGGAATATTAAATATTAATTAAAATATTGAATATTAAATTAATTTTTATATCAAATATAAAGTGTTTGTATTCAGGCATGTTAACATGTTAAAATTATTGCAGGTTTTGTTTGTTAAATTTTGAAAACTAATGTACAGAAATGAATGACTCATGTTAAAAAACAAACAAAAAACAATTAACAAGAGAACATAAAAAAGTCATTTGCGGTGAGAGTTATGGTAACTTACAGTTCTTGATAGTTCATTCACAGTTTAACAAAATTAAAATGCAAACAAGATTAATGGAAAACGTTCTTCTCGAAAACTGGATACTATTTTTTTCTGTTGACTTGGTTTAAGTCAGCTAAACGAGGTAAATAATAGTAAAAAGAATGCATACCTGCACGTGCGTAGTAATAGTATGAATTGTCGGTTATCTTTTTCCATTTGATGCACCGGAACATATTTTGCTGAGTACCAAATAAATCAACTCTTTGGTCGCCCCTACAAAAGATTATCATTTCTTCTTAAAAAGGAACATATCTCTGGGGTGAAATATTTCTTTTACTTTATTTAAACTAACATGGTGCAGTATTTGTACTCACAGAAAGAGCAAGTAATTGTTGGATGTGTCTTCTGCTACGCAGGACCATGAAGAGATAATTGAGGAATATGACGTTAATTTCCATCCTGCTAGTGAGGTACCAGAAAACGTTAGCTGTCCATAGAAACTATCGTACCAGTCACCAATCCATTGAGTTGGTAAAGTACAAGACCCATCTGTTGGGATGAAATGTTTTTTAATATATATAACACATGGCATGCAAGCAGACAATTTATTATTCTCTTTAAAAACATTGAATTCCAGCCAACAGGATGTTGAACGCTCAAAATATTTGAATTGACAGTCTTCGATTTTAAAAATTGATTTCTTGAGCAAGTTCAATGACAGTACAATAACAATCTTTGTTCATTTCCAAAATACTAACGAATAAAAATAAAATTAAAAATACCTGAAATAAAAAAAATGTAAGACTAATAAACTAATTTTTTTTTATATAAGGTAGGCCAAAGCACAGACAATATATTATTTTTCTTTTGTTAAATGTGTATCGTCATGACTCTATCAAAGGATCGCCAGTAATCTAAAAGTAATCCGTGATTACCTCACCCATCATAACAATAAAACCCATGGTATTTAACTTTTGTTGTGTTGTGTCTGAAAGTATTGTGGTCTGGTCAAGTATGTAACAGTAGAGGTTATTGACAAAAAAGACAACAGGAAGAGATCGAGATATTAAAACATATTTTGTCATCCATGGCCACTCAATGTATTCCAAGAAATGAAAGGAAAGGTGAATTTAGAGTTGTTCAGATACTTAATCCCATAAAACTCCATCCACAACAAAATCGCGAGGATAGAATGGAGAAAGAGATCACTGTAAGTTTGGTAGTTACATGTAGATACTATATAAATACATGCTTTCGTAGGAGATTCCAAACATAACAAAGTGTTTTCTCAAGTTTTAGAGAAACAAAAATTGATTTGGCAGATTGTTGATGAAGAAATTTTATGATTTCATCTTCAAAGCTAGCCTGATTCCCAAAACTCTACGTATATTTTGAAGTCAAAACAACCTTTCTTTCAATGACATGAGGCTACATTATTTTTGGTTTCAATCTTACATGTATCAATCAATAACTACATGTACCAATCTTCCTCCGGTCAGAAGATAATGGGTGAACTATGAAGAGAACAAAGGAAAAAATATCTTTTAAAAATATTTCATTTCAAATTACTCCATATAATATGTAAGATACCGTTTTACCCTGGGATAAGCTATAAAATTTGAACCAACATATCCATGAATTGTCCGGTATATGTCAATTTCATTCAAACACGTTACACAAAAAGTTATACATTAGAATTAAAATATCAATAAAATAAAGCAATACACAAAAATAGACCATAATAGAAAATCCTCAACAAAATAAGAAAATCATTAATTTACCTGAATTTGATATTATATTCCAAAAGGAAACGAGATACAGCAAAGTGAACATGTGTAATATGATCTGTCTCACTGACTTACATCACTGCCTCCACATAACATTTGGTATTTTCTCTACAGGCTAGCGCATAGAGTTAATCTAGCCCTCAAAAGGATTATGAATTAAATAGCAATATGGATTTAAAAAGTAGTCTAACAATCCTATGTATTTACTCTGCCTCTTGGCACTCGAGGGCGAAGATACATAATTCAATTTTATTCAACCAATGCGCGAACTTTATCATTGGTCGTATTGGAATTGATTGGTTATTTTCTGTAGAAATACGACTATAAGATGTATTTAATATAGCGAACTAACAAAACAAAGCTTAGCTGCACGTCCTCCGATTTAGACTGAAATGGTAGGCCTGTATATTGGGTGTTAATAGGGCTCTATCAGAATTACGATACGTTTACAGAAGTCAATTAATTTTAAAGCGATTTAGGCAACTAACACTATTGCACTTATTAACTATATACCTGAGAGAGAAATATCAATAATGATGCTGAGTAAAAAAAAAATCGGAGTAGAAAGAATGTTTTTAATTATCGGCTTAAGTATAAAATGAAAAGGACATCTTTTTTTGGTTCAAAAATCTATTGACATATGTAATGCTAAAGGATTATTAAGCACAAAAAGATGTAGAATATATTTTAGATCATGATGGCAAAGTCACAGTAAACTCAATTCCAGTCTTCAAAGTAACCTTCTCTGCAAGACATCGAGTTGTGACTTTGAATATTTCATAAACTATAACATGTAAATGCTCAGGTTATAAGAAATAGTTGACAGACAAAATGTAATGCATGACAAAATTCTATGCTTTCTTTATGTTTTTATGCGGATAAAGTAAAGGATGGTACATTTTTGCTTTTTTCATTATTAAACTGTCTTTTTAAATTTGCTACTCCTATCGTTCGAGAAAAATGACGATAAATAATTCTCAAAGGTATGATGAATTCTTTGTGTACAACTTATTCATTGAAGGATGAAAAGCAAAATAGTATTACAAAGCAAATTTTGAATACTCGAATGGGAAGAATCATCTACAATCCTTAAATGTGCAGCAATATAACAAAAATCAATTGAGGTTTTGATGATAGCAATTAACGAATTTATATCATCACGAAATATAAGTAGCACTATGAAAAACGCATCCTTTGGTCTCATTATTTTCACAGATTTTTCTTTAACGCATCGCCTGCCTTTCAAAGCATTTTTTTCCAATATACAATTATTATACCAAAGAGGAAATGGAATTTTAAAAAGTCACTGAATGCATATTTTTGAATGTTTGTAATAGATGTGCAAGTTATAGACAAACAAGTTGATGAAACAAGAATATCAGCAGTCTCCTTTAAAGTCGTCATTTCGTAAGTTCTATGGTCGATACAATAACCTTGTCAGCAAATACAATTTATCATTAAGTCAAAGACTGACTGACATTTTTCATACTAATTGTTAGGCCATTATTTACCACTGAATTGTCAACGGATTTTTCCGTTATTTCCCGATCATGACAAGGAGCACACGGCGGGTGTGACCGGTCGGCAGGGGATGCTCACTCGATCCTCCATGGTACCTGATCCCACCTCTGATGTTTTAGAGGTCCATGTTTGCTCTGCTCCAAAATTTGTATTGTTTAATGTACTTTTGAGCTTGAATACTGTTCGTTATCTCCATACATTTCATGTGTAATGCCTCTTATGTGAAGTGTATATATTAGTGGTTCTCATAGCAGCAAGTAGATATATTAAACTTAAATACTATGACCCGTGTTACAGAGACAGATTGCTAAATTGATGTGTTTTGAATCCCTACTAATCCAGTCAATTTAGCTAAAATGTAGGACCAATCTCAATTTCACTGCAACAGAAATTATTTTGTTATAATGAAATCCAATATGTACAAAATAGATGAAGTACAAAATCTAAGAAAATCTAATAAAGGCAAAGCGTGATTTTGGCATGATTTAATTACCAAAAGAAATTACTACAGAAAGGGTCTTTTGCTAAAGTAATCCAAAGAAAATTCCTATTTAAATGATAGCATACTAAACATTTATGATACAGTTTTTCAAATCAACACTTCACATAAATAATATTTTGATATGGATGTTTTCAATTCATCTTCATACTTTTATTTCATTAATAAAATGGATATGTTAAGATTTTTAACAGTTAGTGAAAATAAGGCTCCTTTTTATTATGATTAAGTATGCAATGACCATTTCAATTAGTATAAAAATATTGAATATAATAATAAAAAAATATGCATATAGATCTGAGGTAAAAACTTGACCACTGTTTTGATAACCGCTACCCTTCAATTTTATGATATTGGTGACTTCATTGGTCAACTAAAAGTATCTTACCATCATTAGATGTTTTATTTATTTTTTTATTAAAATGAAGAAAAAAATTTCCATACATTTGGTCTCATTGTCAAGGAAAACAGCATTGATCCATCATATTTCAAATTTAACCCCACACAAATTCTAGTTCATAAATAATGCAGTTGTAGAAATCAAATATATGGAGATATTTCTGTCCACAAAGTAAATATGGATTAAGGAAACTTTAAATGATAAATCATTAATCCATATTTCTCAGAAATACACCTTCCTAATATCAATGAGAGAGAGAGAGAGAGGGGGAGAGAGAGAGGTGCGTTTATTTTGAAAGGGAACGCATCTTCATCACTAGAATTTACGGTTGGCTACATTAATTTTTTAAACGAAATACTTTAATGCATATATAAAAGGACGAATTTAAGTAATACCCTTTGAAAACTACTATTGGATATCCAGCATTCCAATGTTGATAAGGTTTGTAAGGCTCTATATTTTAAATATAAAAGGTATTTAGATCCCATGTGAATCTTTCCAAATCGTGCTTTTAACAACATCCAGAAAAATTAATGATAAAAATTCTGTATTTATTCGGTTTTGATAAAGGAATACTTACAACATGATTCTGGAAAATAAAAATATATATCATTGTTAATTTCTTACGAATTGATATATTTATTTGATTATGTACATACGCTATATGCATTCATTTACTTTGTTAACCAGTTTACAAATCCCTTATTTTATTGAATTAAGTAGAACATTGATGAACTTTTTAAAGGTTGAAAACGTTCTTGAAAAACTCCAGAATATATCAGGTTAGGTACCTTTCACTGTGAGTGTGAGTATACCACTTCCGTCGGCTTGTTTGGAGTGACTTGTTTGGTTGGCTTGACAGTTTCCGGCACTGTCACTCACTGTAACTATCCCACCCATCTCTGTTACAGCCTATCAATCAATTAACATTATCAATTCAGTGTGTTTGATTTTCAGTGAAATATGCCGTTCAGTGATATGCATCTGAACTGAAAACTGTTTAAAAAATTCTATAAAATTTTAAGTTTTACTAAAATATACAAAATAACATTATAATATGTGAAAGTGTTATCAGTAAGAATCATTACATACAAGGCAGGTAAATCGCCGGAAGTTGACCCCGTCTACATGCCCCGGATTAAATACAGACGTAAAATATGTGTCACCTTGTACCACAGTATGAACACAATTAACAATTCCTTCTTCTACAATTGAGGAATAATAAAATTTGTAGTGCTATGGATAGGAAAGTCCTTATTTATTTTTTCAATAAAATAAGTAATTATTTCACTGAATTTTAAAAACATATTTGTATAGTCAGTTTATTTTTTTTTTATATATATAAGTCTGAATTACATACTCGAAAATGCCTGAATGGTTGGACACAGAGAGTAGTTAAACTGTAACGTGACCCAGTCTGGACACGCAGTTAGAGAGGAGGACAGTCCACAAGATGTTACAAGGCCAGTGTCATGTGTGTAGTTAAAGTCCCCTCTCAATGGAATAGGACACCATTGCTTTACTTCTGTATCATGCCCTTAAATGTAAAAGTGAAGATTACGAACAGTGATCAATCTCATAAACAAATACAAATCGTGAACAGGGCAAAAACATGGAGCTCTGGAAATACCAGAGGTGGGATCAGGTGTCTGGGAGAGTTTATTATTCCATGTCGTTCGGTCACACCTGACTTGACCCCTCTGTGTTGATTAGGTACACGGAGTATTCCGAAATCAAAATGGTATAAAAACAATAGTTTGACAATTTGTGGGAAACATGTCAGTCAGATAGGTTGTATTTACAAACAAGGTCACTTAACGACCACAGAATTTGCCAAATGTTGACTTTAAACGAGAGAGTTAAAAAACATGTAATTTCAGCATATTTTTCAGTAGTCTGTCTCGATTTGAAAATTGATTGTACCAAGAACATGTTCTTGAGCATCAAATCAGCTGGGAGACAAAAACATCATATGCAGTTGATTGTGGAATATAACAACATAAATAGGGAAGGTTGACGACGGAAAAGTTGAAGTTTTAAATAATGTTTAGATCTTAGCTGGTCATTAAGGTGTCAATTAAGCCAAGGATTAATATAATTCGGGAAATATTACAGCTAATTATTATTTGACTGGAAAAATTATCTTAAAGATGTTTCATCAATTCTGTTTGTCAGAAGAAATGCATGTTCCTTACCTTGCTTAACCAACATGTAGTACTCTTCATCCTCTGCAGGAGCCATAGGGGAGCATAATGAATTCACATCCCAATTCGTGACGTCAGGTGAATATTCAGTCAGTTGTATCCTTTCAAAACCAGCATCCTCCATTATATCTAAATAGAAATTAAATACTTGAAAGTTTTATCTGGATGAAAACAATTCAGGCAAAAAAGTGGTTGGTTTGGTACTTTCAACACTTACCATTCATAACATAATACGTATACGAGTAGTTTGTTAGCTTAACTGTCCTTATACAACGGAAGACATTGTACAACTTTTCTTTGATATTTAGAAGATCATTGGCTCTGAAATATTCCATTCAAAATCATGATATGTAAAAGCATAATAACATAAAATATTTAGATGATACAGCAATCGTTCTAATTGGCTAAAATTTACTATACTTAATGGTATTCAAAAATATAAGAAGCAATTTTATTTTCCTCGTTTACTATAAATAACAGTTTTGTAAACCAAATTCTTCTGTCAATTCTTACCTGAAGAGCATTATTCCTTCTGAAGCATTCTGTGATTGACACGTCCATGACGTCATTTCCGTACTATTGATATTGACGCTCCATCCTGACACAGTCTTAACAGCGTAACTCAAAGTTATTTCTCCCATCCCACTGTCATACCAGGAACCATCCCAAGTCACGGGGAATGTGCAGGAACCGTCTTTCAAAGAAATGAAGAACTTTACAATTCATGAGAAATATAAAGGTTAATATCGTTAATTTTAAGATTTAAACACGAAACATTACAAATGATCAACATTTAAATGAATAAAATAAAATTACTTACGAGCTCAACAGCTTTAACATTAAATTCGACGAATATGGATGATTTTAAAAAAAAAAACCGCTCCAATTAAATTTACAGCAATTGAAATACTGTTTTTTTTTTTTTATTTTTATGAAGTGAAAATTTAAAAAAAAGTTTTTTTTTCTTAAAATATGCTATCTATTTAAGGTGTATCCTCTAAATAAGTGTTTTAAACATCAAGTGAAATTGTGAATTATGGGCAAATATTTACAATAGCTTACCTACACTGTTTGATGTACTCCAAGCATACCTTCTCTAGTTGTTGAATTTAATGTATAAAGATGCAATAATTCACTCTTCTCAGAAAGAAACACACGTATGGTAAATCAAAATCAAAAAGAATTCACACAACATTATGTTTAAAGTTTTAAACATGACAGTGAAAGAGGTGATTTAATAAATAAACAAAGCACATAAGTATAGACATTCACAACAAATCATGCCTGTGAAGTGAATAAGCGCCATTTTGCAGTGAGAAAAGATTCATTAAAACATGAGTGTTTCTCTTACAGCATCGTTCTGCAATCAAAAATAAAATATAACTAATATTATAATATCATTGAGAGGAATAAATAAAAGTACTGTTTTCCACTCCCTAACATTTATTTACCAATTAAATCTTATGTTACAAATTTATGCTCGTAAGAGCTATTGAAAATGATTTCATATTTTTTTTTCTCATGCTCCTACATA
The DNA here is from genome assembly GCF_033153115.1 of Saccostrea echinata. NCBI lineage: Eukaryota > Metazoa > Mollusca > Bivalvia > Ostreida > Ostreidae > Saccostrea > Saccostrea echinata. The sequence goes on along the minus strand of NW_026889805.1, from coordinate 7,088,607 downwards.
AAATCTAAAGATAAACTTGTTCTATTAATTCTTCAATAATAATATTTTAGACGTTCCTTTTCATGACCAAATGTGCATTTGAAATGTATCAATATAAATTAAAGTGATTGAAAAAGAAAAAGAAATAAAATCGACGGAATGTTAAAGTCCACTGAAGCTTTTACAATCAACATTTATTAGAACTTATCTTCCCCAGTGATTTTTTTTTTCTTTTGAGAGTTAATGATTACAAAAATTTGAACTCAGTATACGTGTTTATAGTTTTGCTCGGCGAAAAGTAAATCTTAAATGTATTGAAAATATGTTAACACTGATCTTAAAATGGAAATGTGTGGATAAGAAGAAGGGGAAAAGCTTTATTTAGTACCATTAACTAGCATTGATACAGAACTTGAAATATATCAACATTTTCTTTTGAAATTCTAATTATATTGCTCAGTAAAAAAAAAAAAACTGAAGTGAGTTCAAACCTGTTGATTCCAGTTGGAGAGTTCCACTACCATCCGGGGCCTTTACCGTGGGACTCTGTCCCGCCTCACAGCTCCCTTTACTATCACTCATATACACGGTGTCCCCACTCTCTGTCAGAGCCTACACCAAGTATTCAAAAGTCAAAAGTTTTCTTCATCTGATTTAATGGAAGACTTAAATAAAACCCCACTCTCTGTCAGAGCCTATGCCAAGTATTCAAAAGTCAAAAGTTTTCTTCATCTGATTTAATGGAAGACTTAAATAAAACCCCACTCTCTGTCAGAGCCTACACCAAGTATTCAAAAGTCAAAAGTTTTCTTCATCTGATTTAATGGAAGACTTAAATAAAACCCCACTCTCTGTCAGAGCCTATGCCAAGTATTCAAAGGTGAAAAGTTTTTTTCAACAGATTGGATGGAAGACTTAAATACATTTGTAAAACTATGTATATATATTTAACATTTCACTTTTTTTCCTAGCATTCTAATATACAAACGAGATTAAAATAAATCTGTTTGTTTTGCTTAAAAGATAGGAAAATTTGTCCACGATTAGAACTAAAAAGTAAAAATACCAATCACATGAATTCATACTCACATAACAGGTAAATCTGTGTGTAGCCGTGTTGTCCACCACACCAGGGTTTAAGACAGACAGATAAATTGTCGATCCTTTTAGGACATACTTCAAGCAGTACAAGATTCCCTCATCTAAGTAGAAAGATGGAATTGAAAGTCGCAAGTTAAATTTTTCTTCATTGGATATTTTTTCCCTATCGGTTATCAGTTATATATTTCTTGCGAAAACAAGGTAAAAAATCTCAAAACAAAAACTAACAAAAGATAACGGAGAAATCTACAAAAAAAAAAAATTATGTATCAAGTTTAAAATAACGGTGTCGTTATTCATCTAAGAAAATATTTTAAACATTTATCATAATTTTAAATTATACAGCGTGTTTCATAATACATGTTACATTTTGAATCTATAAATTGACAAACACAGGAAAAAGATACAGAAAGGTGTTTTCATCATATTAATGCATGCACCCATTAGATTCATTAATTACAAACATCAACCAAAATATTAAAAACTTGATGAAATATCAACTAGAGAAAGTTGCTTCTTGAAATTTTTATAACCATTGCCACGCAATTTTTCCAAGACTCTCCTCTTTTAAAAGGTTTTTGGGGGTTGTTTTTTTTTGAGCTCATTCAGTATCTGTGATCTAGTATTGTAGACCCTGTTCTTAAGAATACCTGTAGAAAAGGCCTTATTATTGAGACCTGGCTAATGCAGGTGTCAAACTCTTTCTCTGGGGTGTTGCATTATTGAGAATTTGTACGTTGATAACTTTATATCATATTTCAAAGTCCAAATATATACTGTAAGTGCTGACATTGCCAGCATGAAATTTCAAAAACATCAGTCAGACACTTTCTATGGAGTTTGACCTATTTAGAGTCTCTACTTCAACAAGGAAATCTCCGGTTCTTTAAGTCCTTAGTTTTCTAGATTTTTGTATCATTTCTATCATATTGTTCATCTTTATACTTTCAAAACTTTGCTAACTTTGTTACTAGCCTTTTGATAAGCATCTTAGAAAAGGTTTTTTTCTTTTGGATTATCTTCCTTCATCAATTTCTGAATGAATTTGGGCGATTTGCATTGATAAAACATCTTTACAATTCAGCAACATGTTGAAAAGTTATACCCATTTTCGAAAAATATCCAAATTATGACATCGGAGTTTCTGTCACAATTAAATATTATAATACAATAACAGGTTGGGGGAAAACGTAAATTCCGCTATAATAGTGGTATACCACTATTATAGTGAGATTCCGCTATATTTTCAGCCGTAGTTGTCCTCGATTTCATCAAATAACATACTTGCTGTTTAAAGCGCAAGTTATGATGGGAATAAAAATGAACAATAATTGGCATCCTTACATATTATGAATTTTATTTAAATTTCTGCCGATGCGTTTGATAATGCGAACACACTTTTTAAAGCGGAAGTTACATTTTTAACATAGCAACCAGTGATTGCGGTAGTATTGTACAAAGACTGACTCTTAATATCTCTCACACATGTGCACAAATTAGTGCTTGTAATAACTTTCAACTCATTTTGGAATAGGTTTGTCGAATTTATAGAAGAAAAGGTGATTTTTGCCTGCATGGTAACGGGTATGGAGGCCCGTTATGACAAATGAAAAAAAAGCTCAGCACATGTACATTTTAAAGGAACCGATTTGTGTCGTCTAAATTGTAATAAATATATATAATATGTCACTTTTCGAAGTAATCTTAAGTTTGTGTATAATGTTTCCTTTCTTGACGATGAATCCATGAATTTAAATGATTATTCTTAGCAAGAAAAGACGAATTACACTTGTGCATGAAATTACCTGTAGACGTGACGTAAAATAAATTCTGCACGATTTTTTGATTCTCTAGCTTGCATGAAATTTTATATTTAACTACGATATACACTGGAAAAGAAACAATGAAATCCTATTTACCAGAAGTAGATTATTCTGTTGTAAATAAACGAAATACAAGGAGAAACAGAAATATGAAGATAACGAAAAAAGGCCATCTGAGCAATAATTTTTTTGCAGAGCGAATAGGTAGGATAAGGTGCTATGGAGGATTACGCATCCCTTGTCGAACATGGACTTTGCAAAATTCATTTATTAATAGTTATCATGAATTAGTGCATCGTTGTCTCGCCACAGCCGCTAAAATATTAAGCCCGCTTTTTTAACTACAAAGAAGCCATTATATGCACATTGAATTGTTTTCGCGTACGGTTATTTTTTCGTTTTTTTTTTCCTATCACGACAAGGAACACACTTGTCGGCTGGGGATGCTCACTCCTCCATGACACCTGATCCCATCTTTGATGTTTTTAGAGGTTTGTGTTTGCTCTGTTTAAAATTTGTATTGTTTCAATGGACTTTTGAGATCGATTACTGTTTGTTATCTTCATATTTCATACAGTATTTCAAGCAAATTGAAAAAAAAAATTGAACCCATTTAATTTATTTTCTGTCGTAAAGTGCAAAAAATTTGAGTGAATTACATTATATTTTTCTTACATCTATTTATTTATTTTCTGTCAGAAAATGTACAAAATTAAGTGAAATCAATCATTGCATTTTCATCGATTTATTTATTGTGTTTTTTCTGTCTTAAGGTGTATTAAATTCTACAAAACACAGGTATATCTAAGTTGGGATGTAATTAACATAATTGTTATAAACACAATTGAACGTTCAACTAATTTTGTTACTTGCAAGCGGGAATAGGTGGATTTGTGATTTTAAAAAAAGGGTTGGGGAATAGGCGGAAGACCCTCTTAAAACCGAGACCCCTTGTTGTTCGTAATGTGTATCGAATCAATTAATAATTTAAGACATTAATCCCACATGCAGGTAATATGGTATATTGCTACATAACAAGGGAAGTTGACGATAGAAAAAGTAGTTATCACATGTACCATGTAAGTTTAGTTATTAGTTTGTCATCAATCTCTTTCTCTAGTAAAATATTTAAGGAAAGAAGCAGATTTGTTATACTCCCTGGTGTCTTTTATTAGTAATTTTCAACATACTTATATTTTTGGAAACTGCAGCTATATCATAACTAAATGAACATTTAATTTATGTCTCGCCATTACGTGGTTTAATCATAGTACATGTATTAAGCACCAATGTTTCTTCTGAGAAATTACGCCAAATATTCCCAACAAAAATCGCTCACACATATAATATTTGAAATAGTTTTTAAAAAGATTTTTCTTTTTTTAATTTAACTTTACTTGTCATAATACAAAAATTAATATTTCAAAAAATTTTGTTTAACATTCCGGAAACTAATGTCATATAATGTATATGTAATTACCTGCAGAAATGACATTTTATATCATTGTTAACGATTTATTGCAAAAACTATACAAATCGGTTTCATCAGAATAAAGTAAACATGTAATGAGCTTTTTTTCGTTTGTCATAACGGTTCTCCGTACACGTCACCATGCAGGCAAAAATCATCTTTTCGTCTGTAAATTCGACAAACCTATTCCAAAATTGGTTGAAAGTTATTACAAGCACTAATTTGTGCACATGTGAGAGAGATATTAAGAGTCAGTCTTTGTTCAATATTACCGCAATCACTGGTTGCTATGTTAAAAATGTAACTTCCGCTTTAAAAAGTGTGTTCGCATTATCAAACGCATCGGCAGAAAATTAAATAAAATTCATAATATGTAAGGATGCCAATTATTGTTCATTTTTATTCCCATCATAACTTGCGCTTTAAACAGCAAGTATGTTATTTGATGAAATCAAGGACAACTACGGCTGAAAATATAGCGGAATCTCACTATAATAGTGGTATACCACTATTATAGCGGAATTTACGTTTTCCCCCAACCTGTTTAAATTGATATATAACTTGCGTTAAATATTTGATATACAAGAAAGATATTGAACTGTAAAAATGTAACATATATAATGAAACACCTATCAATATGTTCTCGGCGCCAACACTTTTTATCGGGCCTTACCCATTATTCCAAATATTCGTGTAAAATGTGTATGTGGAGTTTTATAATATTAAATGTAAAATGATAATAATAATAATAATAATAATAATATGCTTTATAATGAGTTAGTTTTACCTGAGAATCCTTGAACTGTACTACACATGGTGTAGTTAAATGTCATGATGGACCAAGAGGGGCATACGTTTAGGTCGGAATTCAAAGACCCACATGTGGTGGAGATGCCGTCGTTATGTGTGTAGGTGAAGTTACCCAACAAAGGGACAGGGCACCACTGCTTTGCATTTACTTCACGACCTGTTCATGAATGAATAAAACAATAGAAAATTTAATATGAGAATTAATATTAATAGTGACTATTATGAAAAGCAAGATAAGCAAATTATCATCCAGCATAATTTACTCTCTTTTTGTAAGATAGCAATATAATGTGCAGGATCATTTTAGATTGGAAACTTCTAAGTTATGAATATGATTATGTTAGTTATAGGGTCTGTAACTTTCAATGTTTCATAGATGCGAGATAGGTTTAAAATTTCTGTTCTATAAGTCTAAAGAAGCTACTTCCTTAACAACATATTATACAGGTGCTTTGAATTCCGCGATGGTCACTAGTAAAGATAGAGTTCTTAAAAATATGTTTGATCGCTCAGGATTAAAAAAACAAAGTGCATGTAGCTCTATGAAGAGTGCATTGAAGATAGGAATCATATAAATGTTTACTGGTGATAAAGGTTAACATTACTTGAGGTATGTCACTCGTCACCTTTTAAGACAAGTTTGGTCAGAACCTCTAATTTCAAAATTATTTCTCAGGATTACAGGAACAAAGTGCATGTAGCTCTATGAAGAGTGCATTGAAGATAGGAATCATATAAATGTTTACTGGTGATAAAGGTTAACAGTACTTGAGGTATGTCACTCGTCACCTTTTAAGACAAGTTTGGACAGAACTTCTAACTTCAAAATTATTTCTTACAATTCAATTATAAACAATGCAAATTACACAATATTCAATTTAAGAACTGTATAAAACTGTTTTAAAATTGTAAAAAAAAAAAAAGAAAAAAAAATGATGGTGGACTTTTTCTTTTGGTGGAAAAGTATTTAGAAGAAAATTCTTCAAATCTACATATTTGTTTGATTTATATGTTCAATAAAAATGGAACTCGTAAATTTACTTACATTGTCATTGGACATTTGCAAAATTATTTTGTTAAAAAACATTCTGATTGTACACACAAGTACATTGTACTCTGAAGTTGACATTAAAAAGATGCCTGAGTTTCTGATTGACAATATCTATGTGGTTTTCGGAGACCAGGTCTTCCAACAATCTATTGGAATTTCCATGGGTACCAATTGCGCCCCGTTATAAGCAGACCTTTTTTGTATTCATATCAAGCAGAATTTGTCCAAAATCTTATACGTGAAAAGAAGAAAACACTTGCTGTCGCCTTCAACTCGACATTCAGATATATCGACGACGTGTTGTAAATTAACAATGGTTATTTCCATTTTTAATACGATATATCCCGGTGAGTTGGAGATAAAAGATACCACAGAGTCTGACAATCTGTTTCATATTTGGATATTTTACTTAGAAAAAGACGTTAGTGGTAACCAAGCTTTATGATAAACGTGATGACTTTAACTTTTCAGTCGTCAACTTCCCTTACTTATGCAGCAATATACCTTCATCACCTTCATACAGGGTTTATATTTCTCAGTTGATTCGATACGCAAGAGCATGCTCTACGTATGTACAATTTCTAAAACGAGGTAAATTATTGACAAACAAGTTGATGAAACAAGAATATCAGCAGTCTCGTTTAAAGTCATCATTTCGTAAGTTCTATGGTCGATACAATGACCTTGTCAGCAAATACAATTTATCATTATGTCAAATGCTGACTGACATTTTTCATACTAATTGTTAGGCCATTATTTACAAACTGAGTGTGACCGGTCAGCAGGGGAAGCTCACTCCTCCACGGCACCTGATCCCACCTCTGATGTTTTCTCTGCTCCTATTTTGTATTGTTTAATGGTCTTTTGAGCTTGAATACTGTTCGTTATCTCCATATATTTCATTTTAATATCTTGGAACTTTGGCCATACATATTTTTTCTCGTCGCCCCCCCCCCCCCCGCTATTATATGCTAGAAATATTAAGTATAGCTTACAATTAATATTTTTAAACAAACTTTAAATATGAACTCAACAGACTTTGCCAAAAAATGAAGATATATTTAAGAAGTCAAGATAAAATTTACATTGTTTTTTGCCTGAAAATCGCAAATTTTGACCAATATCTCAAAATTTACATCACTGACCCCAACTTTTTCTTTCATTATTTTAAATCACACGATACATTCAACCGATCAGCACTTAGGTCATAAAAAAGCTTGATACAAGAAAATATTTGCATATCAGAATTTTTAATACCCCAAATATATTTTTTCAGCGCAAAAAGGTCACACAATACTCTACGCGCATTAATTTGCAGGATTTTTTCAATAATAAATATTATTCAAACTATTTTACATATAATAATGATTCACATGATTGCATTCAGTAAATAGTTACAATTTAAGTGCAAAAGGGTCAAATTAATTGTACCGTTGCTCAGTAAGATGCACACTGACCCCCAATTTTCTTTGCTATTTTGAGTCATGCTTTATAAGTAGTTATCTAAAATATACTTCTAATAAATCCTTGATATAGCTCATATCACGAGTGACATACCTGAATAATATATAAACCTCAAAATAATTCAGCATTCAAATATGACAAAATGGGTAATCATGCATATAATAGATTTTCAACGGAAGAAATTCAGAGTATCATATTGCATTTTGTTAATCTCTTCAAGCAAAACATTTGGAAAATCCGTTTGTTTTGCTAAGAAACTTTGAACCATAACGTGTTAAAAATGGTTTTCAGTTACTCATGATGTGTGTCTTAGTCACACGTACTGTAAAGTATGTTGTTCGAAAATACAGATATACGTCTAACGAATGACACCTAGTGAATAAAACGGGCTTCTGATTTGAATTTTTATATGCTTTAAGTATTATTCTGAAAATAATGCAAGTGGTTTAAAAAAGATAGGATAAAAAGCAACAAAGCCAGCAAAATATTTTCCAATACAGAAAGAACCAATATGAACAAATAATATGATGTGTATATATTCACAGAAAATTCACACAATTAGTACTTTGAAGATACATAGAGGCACTGATAAAAAAAATTAAGTAAGATTGCTGATGAGCTGGGTTTTTTCCAGAAAATTTGCTAGGGAATTCCAATACTTATTTTCTATTCTGTATTTTCTTCGAGAATTCACATTTATGTGGGGAAAACAGCCCTTTCTTTCTCACAATTTCCATATGTATTAAAGATTATTATGACTTAAATCATATACCCCAAGACTGTTTTTGCAGACTTGTTTTTCCTGAACCCTATGAACAACGGTTTTATTATTTTTTAAAGTAAAATTTGGGGTAGAGAACTGAGTTTGGGGATCATCAATGGTTATCTTTTGAGCGCCCAAAAGGAACGATCTCAATGCGATGCAATTGTTCTGTTGCTTTAAAAGACAAATAGTGCTGATTCTGGTGTCCTGTTTGTTATTCTAATTCAAAGTTTAAGCAATAAAAAAAAAATATTCATAATTTTTTTGACATTGTTTAAACTTTGAATTAATATGATTTGTTTGGGCTAATTATCTTGTGAATCTGGTGATTACTACTTTCCCATGTTTGAATATTGATGTGTTAACTAGTGGTACATTGTATAATTTATTACAAAGTGTTTATCTACCAAATTCTGTCCCAAAGAAAATGACTTGTGATTTTAAAACTTAAAAATCATCTTTCAAATGATTCAATAGTGTACAGTTATCCTACCCTTCATAACAATCACATGGAACTCCTCTACTGGAGGAGAGGCCGATTCCTGACAATAATCTGAGGTTGTCCATGACGTCACACTAACATCTTGGGTTTCTGTGATCACTCTGTTGTTGGCAGCATTTGAGTTTTTACCTGAGCATAGAGATATATTACCCAGAAGTCATTAATCCTGTTTTTATTTGTAAATGAATCTTTATCAATCTTATCTCCTTTATGAAATATTCTTTACGGTTTCAAGATTTCTTCGATAATCATTGAAAAAAGTCAAGATTAATATATAAACAATGATTTCAAACAGGAACATATCATTTGTAAATTACATGTATTTGAGTATCAACAAACCTGCCAGTATATAATAGCTGTAGGAATATGTTGTTAGTTTCTCCCATCTAACACATCTGAACACGTTTTGGCGGATTCCAGACGATAAAGGTATTTGGTCTCCTCTTAAGAAATAAAGACAATGATTTAGAGATACCGGTATATGGTTTTAAAAGCAATTTGAAAATCATAGTAATGAAAGGGTCCAACTAACTCGACGAAGTTTTGATAGTTATTTTAAGAAGAAGATTGAAGGCAGTGAATTTCATTCTGCAATCAACAATTTTAGCCATTTGAGCAAATTAACGATACAAACTATCGATAAACATAGATACATCTTACTTGAACAAAAAATAACTTGCTGAAGTGTTTTCAGCGAAACATGTCCAGGAAAGTATGCTGGTTTCATACACAGGTATTGACCATCCTTCAGATACTGCACTGTAATTTCTGTTTAGAATTATATCGCCATGACTGCTATCATACCATTCCGAGTCCCACGCATCCGGGAAATCACATCCCCCGTCTGTGTTAAAAATATTACTTTTAAAAATTATAAACCAATCTCTTGAAAATAAAACTTTAACAAAACTTAAACATGATAGAATTAAAACAATATTGATACTCACAACATCGACCTGTAAAATAGAAAGAAAAAAGTAAGATATATATATTTTGTAATTTACTTTTTTGTCATTTTTAATTCTTGGGTTAAGCCTTGAAAGATATATATTTTTTTTTGAAAAAAAAAGAGTCTTACTGTACTCCGTTAACACCAGTGTACCACTTCCTCTTGTGGCTTTAACTTGTGAACTTTGACCGTTTTCACAGCTTCCCTTGGCATCACTGATATACACAGTATCTCCTGACTTTGAGATAGCCTTAAATTTCACGAAAATAAATATTATCTGATAAATCAAATTGATATTCAATAAAAAATAGATTTGTCAATGTGGACTAACATTAACAGACCACAAAAAAATATATACAGTAGTGTGTTCTCAGTATTTGTTCCAACTGTTCTTACTAGACATGAAAATTTGTCGTAGTTAGTGGTATCAGTCACAGTTTCAGGGTTGAACACGGTAGTGTACAGAGTACTGTTATACTGTACAGTTGCCACACACTGAACTCTACCGGCAGCTAGAATGGAAACAGATCTTTTTTGCTTATACTTGTAGAAAAAAAAGTTTCAAAATTATTATGAAATTTACAGGAAATATAACCTAGAAATCAGCTGAATTCAATACCCGAAAACGCTTGAATTGTTGAACACTGTGAATAATTGAAAGCCAAATATGTCCAGTCTGGGCATGCGCTAACTTCTGATCCAGAAACACAATTAACAACACTTCCGGTGTCGTGTATGTATGAAAATGTTCCGAGAAGAGGAACTGGGCACCACTGCTTCACACTTCTCTCAAAACCTGTGAGTTTTTATTATGCAAAATAAAGAATTTATGTTACAGATCTTGATTTTAATTCATGTACACAGCATGAATTTAAAATCCTTTTCAGCTGATATTACACTAAAAATAATTGATATTACACTAGTACTCAATGATAATTCCATTTTACAGACCTTTCTTGACTAGGACATGGTATTCTTCACCGGAAGGACCATTAGGTGGCTGACAGCGGGCAGACAAATCTTCCGAGGGAGACGTACTTAGAATTTTCCCCTCATACCTCTGCTTATTTGATTCGAGTTGTTCATCTATAAATGCAACATGCATGTTTTAAACATAATTCGATTGTCATAATAGATATACAATTCAACCTTTTATATTTTAATGCAATTCTTTGTCTGCCCATTTTAAGAAGACTGGGTGGTAAAGAAGACTACCTAAAGATACACCTAAAAATATCAAATATTATTTTTCTAGCTATAAATAATTACTTATACAATACATACAATATATTCAATGCAATTTTCAAAATATTTCTATATTTTTTTTTTTTACAAATGTCTATTTCCAGGATGTTTAGATAGTCTAAAAATGACCTTGACGACCTATCCCTCTTGAGGCAATTATTTTATTTCAATATTTTACCTCCAAAAATATAGTAATAGTAAGAGTAATCTGTTATCCTGACGTATCGAACACATCGGAATGCAACAACATCTGAACTGAACAGATCTAGGTATTGGTTACCCCTGAAATTATAACAATGATTGAACATGATATGATCCTAAGCTTATCTTTACAGCCAGTTAATATATTTGTTCATAGATTGTGTAAGTGTGGTACTTCCTCTGAAGTAGAATGTACAATCTATAAATGACTACGACCAGAGGTCAGATAAATTTACGTTCTAAAAGTAAGTCTGAATAAAAAATTTTTAAGTCCTTAAAGTATTTGGACTTTTTTCACGTCTAAAAAAAGAAGAGAATAGCTGCAGAAAAACATTAAACAAGATGTATTTGTGAAACACTGCCTCGTATGGCAGTTCATAGCCAAGGTTAAAGTTTCGCAAATGTATATCATATTCCAAGGTCAAGGGCTAAAAAATGTTGGTACCCAAAGAAAGGTTTTGTCACAAAGAAAACACAGGTCAAACGTTATGTGCAAGATTAAGAACTTTCAAAAAAAGGTTAATATCTACAGTCAAACTCAAGTAGACAAAAATGTTGGTACCCAAAGAAAGGTCATGTCACAAGGAATGCATATGTGAATTCTGAAAGCCCTATCACCGACCCTTCAAAAGTTGTGGCCAAAATTAAAGTTTTTCAGAAGTAGGTCATACTCCAAGGTCAAAAGGTCAAGAATGTTGGTACCCAAAGAAAGGTCTTGTCTCAAGAAATACGCATATGAAACTTTAAAGCCCTAGCACAAAATGTTCAAAACTTATGGACAAGGTTAAAGTTTGGTAAAAGTTTTTTTTATGCCTCCGTATCGAAGATTCGGGGGTATATAGTTTTTGCCCTGCCCATCCGTCCGTCTGTCTGTTTGTCTGTTTGTCCGCAAAAACGTTAACCTTGCCCATGACTTTTGATTGGTTGAAGCTATGGCTTTCATATTTCACGTGTGTATTTCTTGTGACTAGACCTTTCTTTGGGTACCACCATATATGACCTTGACCTTGGAGTTTGACCCAGTTTTGCAAAATTTTACCTAACTTTAACCTTAGCCATAACTTTTGAACAATTGGTGCTAGGGCTTTCAAACTTCACATGTAAAATCCTTGTGACAAGACCTTTCTTTGGATACTAACAACTTTGACCTTTTGACCTTGACCTAGGAGTTTGACCTACTTTTGAAAAAACTTTAACCTTGGCCATAACTTTTGAACAGTTGGTGCTAGGGCTTCCATACTTCACATGTGTAATCCTTGTGTCAAGACCTTCCTTCGGATATAGACAATTTTGACCCTTTAACCCTGATCTTGGAGTTTGCTTTTGGAAAACTTTAACCTTGGCCATAGCTTTTGAACCGTTGGTACTAGAGCTTTCATATTTCACATGTGTATACCATGTAACAAGACCTTCTTTCAGATACAAACAACTTTGACCCTTTGACCTTGACCTTGGAGTTTGACCTACTTTTGGAAAACTTTAACCTTGGCCATAACTTTTGAACGGTTAGTGCTAGAGCTTTCATATTTCACATGTGTATACCTTGTGACAAGACGTTCTTTCGAATACAAACAACTTTGACCATTTGACCTTGGCCTTAGAGTTTGACCTACTTTTGGAAAACTTTAACCTTGGCCATAACCTTTGAAAGGTTGGTGCTAGGGCTTTCATACTTCACATAGCTAATCCTTGTGACAAGTCCTTTCTTCGAATACCAACAACTTTGAACCTTTGACTTTGACCTTGGAGTTTGACCTACTTTTGGAAAACTTTAAACTTGGTCATAACTTTTGAATGATTGGTGCTTCGGTTTCATATTTCACCTGTGTATTTCTTGGGAGAAGGCCTTTCCTTGGGCACCATTAATTTTGACCATTTGACCTTGATGTTTGACATACTTTTGAAAAAAAAAAAGTTAACTTTTTCCATATCTATTCAATGGTTGCTGCTAGGGCTTTCATATTTCACATGTATATTCCTCGAGACAAGACCTTACTTTGGGTACCAACATATTTGATTTGCATTTGAGAAAGTTTAACCTTTGCTATAAGTTTCCATACGGGGGCATCAGTATTTCACAAACACATCTTGTTTTGAAGAAGGTTAAACTTCAAGGTCAAGATGTCAAAAATGTTGGTACTCAAAAAAAAAGGTCTTGTCACAAGGAATACATAAGTGAAATATGAAAGCCCTAGAATTAACCATTCATAAGTTAAAGGTAAGGTTAAAGTTTTTGCAGACAAACAGATAAACAGCTGAAAATACAGACGGACAGACCAAAAATTATATGCCCCGAATCTTCGATTACGGGTGCCTAAAAGTTCAACCTAGTTAGATAGCGTAGGACGGGGTACCAAAGTAATACAGCCTGCATGCTTAGCCTCAAAGTATGGTTTGTTTAGCTTGGACTGTTCGAACTTGCTAGATCAAGAGCTCCAAGCTAAGACGACTTGGTTAATCGTAGAAATAAAAATCGTTGGCCTGGACCAGATAATTATCTCACACATGGCTTCTTCTTCTCTAAGTCATAATGTCCAAGTCTGCCGAAGCCAAGAGAGAGGTGTCGTTCCAAATGTTTAAAGACATTAATCGATATATCATCAATCCCAAAACACCAACAACATATGTTAGAAGTGAATACAAGCTGTAGTTGCGAGCCTTAAAAGATGGAAAAAAGATGAGTTATTAGGGCACGAAACTCACATTAGAGCAATCTCACAAGAAGGGGCAACTCAAAGAATGCTTGGAAATATGTAGATTTACATGATTTTTCCGTCCAAAGAGATAGTAATCAGTTGCATCTGGGGGAGAGAAAACAAAGAATCTCAGAGCAGTGAGGCCTTGTACATGTATATCCAATAGTTCTCAGTGACATAAGGAAAGCAATAGCTATAGAACAGTTTACTAATGCACTATAGTTGATGCAGACATGAAGTTGATGGTGAAATGGAGGCAGCTCAGTAATTCTAAGTAATGTTCTTGTCGAACTAGAAGTGTTTATAAAGTGGAATAGGAACTTACCAGGGAGAATTAAGAAATTGATAGGACAATGTCAGTCGACTACAACAAGAGTCCTACAAGTCTTTTAGAAATATGAAGTCCAAGAAAAGGGCTATGGAGAAAAGTTCTCGATATGTTATTTTAATACCTCATCATTCGCGAAACCAGTGTCTCAAGAGACTAAAGGTCAGGACTTAGCTTGGCTATTCAGAATAATCTTCCTTAATTAGAGTACTAATAAAATGCTAGAGATTAATGTAAAATGCAAAAGGAGAAAGAGTCAAAAATCTGTATGAAAGTTGTATTGAAGAGGCATAACCAGATCTTTTAATTGAAAGTAAAGCTTCGATGAAAACGATTTCTGAGCTGTAATATCTCACTGCCGAACAATCTATTGTTCTACAAGGTTGATGAAGTTGTTATTCTACAAATGGAAACCATTAATATGTGAGGGTTGCAGCAACAATGGCATTACTAAAGTTCGGGCGTATGATTTGCAGAACTCTAGAGAAAGACAAGGAGAAGTTCTTGTAAATTTTGAAAATTTAAATGTTTCAGAATTCAAAATTCTCGAAAGATGTCCGATCTCATGAGAAGGAATTAGTCACCTTTCATGGTGGGAAAAAAAGGCATAAAATACATCATCGGCCACTAAGTACGTAAAATATCATACTTAAGAGTCAAAATCAGTAAGCATCAAGTAGTTCGTAAAAAATATGGAAAGTGGTATAAAAATAATTTTTTGATTCCATAATATGTTTGATGCTCTTTAAAAGTAATATAGTTCCAAACAATGAGAGACCCTCTACCAGGAGGGTGAAATGCTCCGTCTTTTGTTTGATCTCATTTGGTGAATATTAATGTTTTGTATGTCTTTGTATGTTAAAGGTCTTAGTTTTTTATTAACGTAATCGTCTTGTATAATAGATAGATTGCACGAAATCTCAGAATGAATTAAGTTAAAAAGAAATCAATAAAATCGGCATACTAGTATTTTGTCTCTAAACTTTTGTCTCTGCCAACACAACATAAAAGATATACTCCATTCTTTTTTCAAAGAACCGGGCTAAAGCTTTTAAATGAGCAATATCGTTGCATACATTTTTAAAAAAAAATTCAAGTAAGTATATTAATAATCATGGTTTGTGTAATAATGAACGTCATTCTAGCGATCAATTTAAAAAGAACCTTTTTCACTTGGACCAAAGTTTTTCTTAATAACTTTTTGTCGATTCAGTGATTGCTTATGAAGTTTAATTCTATATCTCAGTGGGATTGTTTCAGCATATAGAGATAACAATGGCTGCCCAGAGGATGCTTCTCTATCCAAACGCTAGCCAGTAGTTGCATCCATTAAACCTTTTCAAAACTGGAAGCAGATTAAAGATCAAGATCAATCATTTGATTGCGTTTGTTTTAAAACATACATGTAACTACATCATAGTTAAAACTTTACCATACAAGTAAGCAATCCCAGTTGAATGTATCTTTATTTAGTTAACATTTCTATGTGCGTTTAATTTGTTCCTTCACTATATTCCTAGCAAATTCAACTAAACATACTCGGGAAAAGGTTGTCAATGCAGGCCCATGGAACGCCGGGGGGAGGGGGGGGGGGTATGAGAAAAGCCCTTTTCTGTAGTTTTGATATGAATTTTCATCATCTAAACACTTGTTGCTATCCCCACCCCCACTATTTGTGACTTATAGTGGAACACTGGCAAAATCAAACATTTGAGAGAACAAGAAAATTGTGTACCAAAAGGTGAGAATAAGGTTTAACCCCCTCCCTCCGCGAAATAAAATTTTCGGGTTTGGACAATGAAGGTTTTTTTATGTCTTGCCAATTTTTTTTTGGCAGATTGCACCCCCTTTTAAAATCGTCACTGTGGACCTGCGATGATAAAGAAGACTATCAATCTCTGAGTCATCATAGTGTTTTTTTTCTTTTTGAGACACCTGCTTCTTTGCTTTAATAGAAGCCAATGGCCTTCTGAAGCCTCTACTTTGTACGTTCCAAATACATGGGCAAATCTAACTTTTAAGCAAACAAGAAAATAGACAGATAATAGCTTACCTGAACAGAAGGAATGAGCTAGAATTTTGATTGACACATGTCCAGGACGTGATGACTGATGTGTAAGCCTGGATCCGCCACCCCGTCAACAATTGAGTGGAATGGGTAAAGGTTACCTCCCCAGAGCTGCTGTCCCACCATTGTCCGTCCCAAAGGCTTGGTAATGTACAGGCGCACTCTAGAGTTCAAAAAATCAAAACTTAAGTTTGTGTAATTGAAAGGAAAACTGCAGTGTATGTGAATTTGAAAATAAGGTACGCAGAAATCTTTTTATAATGTACACTTCACCTCAATTTAAAAGAATATTTATTGGAGATAAACATCACCTATCGCTGATTAACAAATAATCAGTGGCTCTTGCCAGTGCTCTGTCGAAGCTTGCTGATCGCCTATTTTGTTTCCATAACTCACCCACCCCCTTCCTCAGATCTCCTATAAGCATCTAAACTCGACATGTCTGTGCGTATGTACGTTGTTAATGGATTGGTCACGGTCCATATATATAATGTTTGGATCAATAATGTAATATTTTACGTACTTCCACTTACTTATAAATAAATAACTAATATACAGATATAGATATAAGCAACAAAATAATGTCTTTGTTTGTTTGTTTGGGGGAAAGGGGGGGGGGTGATGAAGGGTTGCAAAGAAGATGGGCGATTAAGGCTAGCACAATGCCTATAGTGCAACAAACATGAAAGTGAAAAATTATATCTCAATTAAAGCGAAATTTTCTTTGATATTTCATCTAAAATTAAAGTATATTTTTTTGTAAAATCTCCACAATTTGCAAAATTCTCACAAAGATTGAAATTATTTGCCTATGA
Organism: Saccostrea echinata; assembly: GCF_033153115.1. Classification (NCBI taxonomy): domain Eukaryota; kingdom Metazoa; phylum Mollusca; class Bivalvia; order Ostreida; family Ostreidae; genus Saccostrea; species Saccostrea echinata. The sequence goes on along the minus strand of NW_026889805.1, from coordinate 7,071,341 downwards.
AATCGCATACACACACTAGAGGGACAAAAAAAAGATCATTTTCTCATACTATAACACAATTTTTCTATATGAGTGGTTCTTCGGTCCATATATTTCAAAGTTTATCCTCAAAGTTTGCAAAAAAAAAATATACTCGTACATTTTTTGTTCAACAAAAGACCCACTATACCTTAGAAATGCACTTTTATGACACAACATTTGCATCTTTTTCGAGAAATACTTGTCCATTTAGTCAAGGGTCATATCACAAACATGATTTAAATGCCACAATTCATCAAGAATTTTTGCAGAGAAAATTTTCCTCAGAAAAGTTTTGTTTGTCATACTTTCATAAATTTCAACAATGAGAAGTTTACTCTAAATAACAGATTCACAAATTGCTTATATGATTTATATATCTGAAGCTATAGGCATTCTGTGCGCCTTGTTCGCCCATCTCCTTTACGTAACCCACATATGCGGGTTATGTATTTCTTCTGCATTTTCGAAACTGGTCATCCCCATATAACCAAACAAAGAGAGCATTTTTATGCCCCGTCATGAATATGGCCGGGGCATATAGTGTTTGTCATGTCCGCCTTCCGTCCTTCCGTCAAACTTTGCGTTTAGCTCAGTTTCAAACAAACTATTCAAGATATTTTTATCAAACTTCATGTGCTGATACATATTGATGAAAGCCATACAACTGCGTCAACATTTTTTTTTACCTTCGCCTTTTCTTTGACATTGGCCTTACTTTTCTTAAATTGTGTTAGTATAGTTTCAAAGAAACGAATCAAGATATTTTTTCAAACCTTATGTGCTTATACATACTGATAAGAGCATTTTCAAAGTCATTAACATTTTTTTTTAAATCTTAATCTTTCCTTTGACCTTGACTTCACTTTTCTTAAATTTGCGTTAAGCTTAGTTTCAAAGAAACTATTCAAGTTCAAGTTCATTTATTCACTCAAAACCATGTAAATATATGGTACATGAGGACAATGAAAAATATTTACAGCATATAAATTCAGGTCAGAGGTACAAGTATATGATATACATATTCAGAAAATGAAAGTGAAAGAGGACAAAATAGAAGAAAAAATGATAAATACATTTAATAGATATAATTATGGTATAAATGAGGAAAAAATCATGAAGGACAGACTAAATCATATATTTTAATATAAAAGTACAGAGTTTTTTCAGTGTCTTAGCATCTTGTTTTGTCATCAATTGAGAAAATTTAAGTATATTTGGTCTAGTAAAGTAGTACTCATTAATATACATTTTCCTAATGTTTGACAATGCAGTGCATTCAAGTATTAAATGGAATTCATCAGCAACGTGTTTGATTTTACAAAGTGTACATAATCTTTCATTTAATGGTATACCTGCCCATCTTCCCAGCTCAACTGGTAGACAGTGATTAGAAATACGAAATTTTACAAGTATTTTTCTAAACTTTAATGGCAAAAATACTTAAGGAGGGATTCTTCTCATATTTCTTGTATTTAAAAATTAATGAAATTTCCATAGATTCAAGAAGACATTATCACTTAGTGATGGTATCAGTTAGATTGAATTTGACCGTTTTATTTTAGAAGCAAGGTCAGGTCAAGGTCATTATCTTTTTCCTTGACATTTAGAGTAAAAAACTACTGTTGCTAATCATGTGGTGCCTACTTCTATTTTAAAAGTTAAAATGTATTTCTTTTAGCACAAAAAGATGTTAGCATATCTGGTCTATCAGATGATTCTATCAAATTAATTGACGTAATTTAACAAAAAGAGATATTGGCTAATCCGAATTTCCTCTGTTTTTCTTAATTTTTAGGATATATTAGTCATTTTTATATACTTCATGTATTTAAATATTTCTTATTTTCACGTATGGTAAAGTAGTCATAGAAATATACAAAATGATATGAAAACAAAAAGTTTTGACCATTTAGTAAGAGAGAAAAAAAAACACTTTTTACTGATTTTTTGCTCAAATTTGTTTTTAGATCTTAAGCTTTTAAAAGCTAACAAGATTGTAGTTTGTTTAGAAAATCAATATTATTTGCTATAGTTTTAGGGCATTTTTATTAATTTTCGTTAATTTCAAAATTTCTTTAAATCTTTGATTGTTTAAAAAATTTAACTAAATGTATTGTTCTGCAAGTGATTTTGATAGGCAGAAAAGGAAATATTTTTATACGCCGCAGTTGCGCTAATAATATAGTCCCTGCTGGATTTCAAACTCAGTTTACCATTTCTATCTAAATTTGTACAATTATGATGAGTAAAGTACATTCCAGCTACGTATAAAATACATACAAGCAAATATACTTGGGTTATTTCGTCTAGTCAGAAACCAGAGAAGAATCCTTCCTTAAATACTTTTCACATTCAAAATTTATTCTAAAAAGTTTATGCACAACACCCTTGGATGAACTATTAATGTCAGCATACCATTTTTGTATAAATTGATCCTGTAATCATTGCTTTACAACAGTAGTAACCCAATCTATTACAAAACTGTCCATTCCAAATATTTGATAGTCCGAAAGAATCGAAAATACGATGCACACAATCAATCCATGGATTTTTACCAATTTCAGATTGTGAATTAGAGATTAAATATTTATATAAAATACAATATTAATGAAAGCTATTCAAATGCATCAACATTTGTTTAACTTGATCTTTCCTTTGTCCTTGACCTCACTTTCTTAAATATTTCTCAAATATATTTTTATGAAACATTATATGCTGATACAAATTGATCAGAGCGGTTCAACTGCATCAACATTCTTTGACCTTGGCCTTTCCTTTGACATTGACCTCACTTATCTTCAAAATTTTAGGATGAGTGAGGTCAAGGTCAAAGGAAAGTAAAAAGTTAAAATAGTATTAAGCTCAGTTTCAAAAAAGTATTCTATTCAAGATATTTTAATCAAACCTTATATGTTGATACACATTTTGACCTTGCGTTTCGTTTGAGATTGACTTTATTTTTATGTTTAGCTAAATTTCAAAGATAGTATTCAAGATATTTTTATCAAGCATTATATGATTATACGTATTGATGAGAGATATTCAATGGCATCAGCATTTTGACCTTGACTTTTCTTTGACCTTGACTTCACTTTTCTCAAATTTGTTTTTAGCTCAAAGAAACTGTTCAAGGTATTTTCATCAAACTTAATACACTAATACAAATTTTCTCTTGTATTACTAATGGATCCTGTGCGGGGCATTCATGTCCTATGGACATATTTCTAGTATTGTTCATAGGAAATGTTGTAGCAAGATACATGTATACATGTAAAATCTTTATGTATACATAAAATATGAGAAAAGGTCTTACATCATAAACTAATTTTAGAAATGATTCGATAACAAATAGCATGATTCATTCTTTTGAAAGACAAAAGGTTGGTCTTCGATAGCTTAAAATATTGTTGGCATGTTTTCTTGTTCATTTTTGTAAATATCAAATTTCAAATGTGCTATGATTATAAATACCAGAAAGAAAAAAAAATACCTTACATATTTTTTCTATTGTGTTTGATAGAACAATGTTTTTCTTGATTTTAGCCAAATCTTCTTTACTTCAAAGAGCATTATTGTGATCATCTCTTTACCAAGATGGCATGATTTATGTAATTAATAAAAAAAATATCCTGGCTTTGTTATATGTTTTTCTTGTTTGTGGGTAACTTAATACTATTCAGATACATGTTTTCTCATTGTACATCAATCCCTAGGCCCATTTTAAGTTTGTTTGGTCAAATTTTGGATCCCACGGATGCCTAAATAAAAGACGAGGACAATTATCCGATATCGATCCTACACTTAATAAGGACACTTAATGATGACATATGCATTTTAATCGCATAATTTTTAAACCCTTCTGGGTAGGTTTTGAAAGATTCCACCCATATATTTCTAAAAATTTAAGAATCTTTGCTGTAGATCCATCCTGGCAAGATGGACAGGGTTTAGTTTAAAAAATATTTGTCTATAGTCATTTTGAATTTGTAAAGATTCTGTATGCAATATTTACATCCACTGAATATCATGACCTTCATTTCTTATAAAAACCACAATCATTTATCAATACTTCAACGCCGCTAAGCAAGCCACCTGTATAGATTTCTTTAGCAGTGGCTCTTCCATCAATGAAACAAACAATGACGTACATATCAATACAACATGATTATTGAAACAGACATTAATATAAACAATAAAATGTCTTTCTTTGTTAGTATGGGAATTAACGTTGCAGCTATTGCAGAAAAAAATTATATACCCCGCTTAAAGCCGGTTATGTATTTTTTTCTTCAACCGCTGCAACCATACTAACACATTGTACATGTAAATTACTCAAAGACGTTTATGCGTGGACTATCATGAGTCCAATGAATATAACAATCTAAGTTCGTAATTCCTGATTTTTTACTTTTGAAACTGTTGTATGAAGGGGACGTGAGAATGTTAACATACCAGTTTTTCATACTGTTGTGTTTTTGTTCCACCTCTATTTTCTTAAGTACTGTAGATTACTATATTTTGGCACCTTATTTTCGCGAAACAACTATCTGAAATTTAAAAGCGAGACAAAATTTTCGCGAGCTGTTGTGATTTTTGTACATAATCTATTACGCAAAAATTAAAATCTCCCGAATAAAAAGTGATATATAGTATGATGATTATAGTATCTTTTCTTGAAAAGGGATTATAAACTTTCAGTCATTAAACTTAATTACCCTTTACCAAAGGATTTTGCGATTTGGATAGACGCTATTCCTCTGGTTTTGGAGAGAGAGAGACTGGTTAGAGTTCCTTGAATACACTATATCAGACTCAGCTACAGAAAGAACACGGAGGGAAGGATATATCCATAAGAATTTGTGTGTATTGCAACGGTTATTCATCTAGAATTTGCTGCCAGTAATACACGATCTTACTGCAATCTTTATTTACATTAATAAGAACTGTTCTTATGGTAAGATTTCACATATGGTTGTTGCATGCCCTTCAACAGTGACTGAACAAAGAAATACCGATAGAAAACATAATTCAAATTTTAGTTTGCTTCCTGGAGTTCATACAGATAGATGTAAATTTTATACATTGTCTCAATTGTGAAAAAATACATGCATGGAACCTGTATGACAAAAAAAAACTTACCTATTGGCACCACGTGGATGACTAGAATAATTAGAATCTTCAATCCATTCATCACAAATCGTCCTTCCTTTATTTCCATAGAATTTTATTTAATACCAACATCATGAAACGTGAAAATGTTGTAAACTCTAACTTGATTTTTATATCTAACCAGTACGAACAAATTCCAGGTACACCTCTTGTATGCTTCTTTTATTGCATTGTGTGAAATGTCCACTTCGCTGCATGCATTGAAGCACTTCAGTGTTTTCGATATGTGTATGTAATTGGCGATCGTTCTTTTTGTTGTGCGTCTATTGTTCAGGATTTCTTTATTTCACTTTTACTTGTATGTCATTGAATTTAAATGGATTTTTAAACATGAAAAATGATCCATTTTGAATGTTGAACAAAAAAAACTAAATAACAGGATTGATCAATCTCTAATCATTATTAAAATATTCTTTTCACGTGATGTCAAAGTAAAATGCACAGGGAATCCATTGAATTTTAAATTCTTTTTCATAGTTATCGAGTGACAATTATGATTTTCTCCAATAACATGATGAGGTGCACAAAGCTTATATATTAAGTCAGCATAGAAACCTGATACGAAAATCAATCTGCTCCATTAGGAAGTTGTCCCGAGACACAAACTCTCCATACAAGTTTACGTTACCGAGGAAAATCGTACAGAGTATAGGAAAAAATCATTATATACCACAGGGACTGGATTTCTGTATTATCAGGGGAGAAGTAGTAATTGACAGAAGTTTTGAAAATTTTCAGATTTCAATATTTTGTTGATTGCATTTTAAATAATCCGTATTAATAAAAAATAAACCTAAAGTTCTTTAATTAAAAAAAGTACACGATTTAGCTCACTTGGTAGTCCATATAAAAATTTGGATACTATCATTGACACATGCAGCGCCAAATTAAGATAAACTCAAATTAATGAAGATATCTTTAATTAATTGAAGATACACTCAACATTTCAATTGAGGATCTCTTCAAATGATTTTAAAATGTTACCTTCGATTCTGAATTAAAGCGGGCATTGATTCAATAGTTGATACCGTCAATCAATTTACTGACACACACTATATTGAATTGTTGATCTCATCAAATGAATTAATGATCTCAACAATTAAATAATTCAATTTAGAGAGCAATTATTTAATTAATACGCCAATCAAATCAATAATTTTTCTCTTCAATAGAATTAATGATACCATTTATTCAATTAAAGCGCATAAATTCTTGAAGAGAAAAAGCAACATTTAAATGAGTGGTATTTTCAATTCAACATATCCATAAATAAAATAATCTCTTTAACTGAATTGTTGTTTTCTTTAAAAGAATTGATACGCGCATTCATTCGCCTGACATTCACCTAGCAGGGTCTTTGTAAAACAATGAGATATCTTTAATTCAATTAAAGGGATCAAAAGATCATTTATTCCGAAGTATAAATTAATTTAATTTCACCACATTATTGAGCTCAGCAATCGAACAGATGCGTTCGTCAAAACAATAATTGCTCTCTTAAATTCAGCCATTGAATCACGCATCAGTACGATTTTTAACAAATCTTTATTTGATGCCAACATCAATTCAATTATTGCGCACAATAATTGGTTTAATGGTATCTTCAAATAATTAATTATATCTTCCGTTATTTGAGGTTATGTTAATTTGGCTTTCATATAGATCATACTTCTTATATAGAAGTCAACTTGTCTCTGTGTCCCTCTGGTAACATACAAACTTAATTTGAAATCAGTTTGTTCTACAAACTTGAATTTAAGGTCAATTTGTTCAAAGTAACGCGGGTGATGTTCTGAGCGATGCGACAGTCTAAGGAAGCCTGCATGGCCTTGACAAACTGCATTTAATTGCTAGTCATTATAAGTTTTGCAATGTCGGACCAAACATCGACACTATTAAAAAAGTTTCAATGATTTGTTGTTTGCATTTTTAAATAATCTGTATTCATTTCTCACAGCCCTGATGCTTTATGTAAACAAATATTAAACAAGCTTAAATATTCAGTGGATTAGCAATAAGAGGTGCATTTGAAAACCTGATATTTAAACTTGAAAGTTTATTTATCAAACATGTCTTCATGGAATAAATTAAGTGTGTCAGACAGTCCCTTGCTGAACCTACCATTGCTTTGACAAGAAGCATGCAGAATTTCAATGTGATAAAGCTTTCATGCATCAAGCGCTTTCATTCGTGAATTATGATTTTGATTAAGGAATAATTGTGAAGTTTTTTGGGTGTTATGATGAAGATCAGTTTGCTATAATTTTATGCATAAACGCCGAAGGATTCTTGCTACACATGTCAATATGCATTAAGCTAGTATTCTATTAGGCAAGTGCCAAGGCGTTGTCCCCAAACTTTTATTTTATAACTGATCAAATATCTCTAGAATGAAAAAGGTGAAGATAACGAACAGTGATCGATCTCAAAAAAATCTACAAATAAAACGTACAAATCTGTGAACAGGGCATAAAACACGGACCACTGGAAATTCCAGAGGTGATTCAGGTGCCTTGGAGGAATAAGCATCCCCTGTTGATCGATCACATCCGCCGTGATCCATATGTGTTGATAAGGTAGACCTTACATCCCGTAGTCAAATTTAGGTATGAAACAATTGGTATGAAACACGTCACCTAATGAAAGGTTATATTTGCTAACAAGGTCATTATAACGACCATAGAGTTTCCGAAATGCTGACTTTAAACGAGATAGTTGAAATCCCTGTAGCATCAACTTATTTGTCAGTAGTCTGCATCGGTTTAAAAATTGATCGTACTCAGAGCATGCTCTTGAGTAACGATTAAGTTGGGAGACGTAAACCCCATATGCAAGTGATAGCGGAATATTACTACATGAATAAGGAAAATTGACAACAGAAAAGCTGAAGTCATCTCGTTTGTCATACAATTTAGTTACATGTATTAGCCATTGTCGTTTATAATCAGTAAAACATCCAAATATTAACCGGATTAACAGATAAACAGATAATTAAACAGATATGGTAGACTCGGTGGTATTGTCGTTTATTTAGTTTCAATCTGAAGTTGAAAGTGATAACATGACAAATTTATGTAGAAATTTTCAAATAAATTCTGCTTCATAGCTGAGAATGTAAAAACAGGTCTGCTAATAAAGAAGTACACTTAATGCTCATTAGAATGAAGCATCATTAAACGAATTAATTTCTCAAATTTGAGAATTCTGCAGGCACTTTTCATTCACTAGATCTAAACCTTCATGTATACTCGATTTAACATTTTTTTTTGTAGAATTAGCCAATTATGGTGATTCTGAAGATTACAATTTCTTTTTTAAAAAACCTCAGATCTCAGGAAAAATTTTCAGATCCTCATGGGATTGGAAATTAAATTAGTTTCAAAGCAGTTTTATAGTATGAAATCCGAAGAATCAAAACAATGTGTAAACATATCATAGTATTTTTTAACGAAATGACCTTAAAATTAGAAATAAAAATGAGGTATGTTTTTTTTAAACCTTCTAAACATGACTCTTCCAAGGTGAAACTTTTCTAAAACGCAGTTATGAATTATATCTGTTCAGGCCACTTAAAGGTTCTCTGCAGATGCAGCTTTCTATCTGATCTGATGCATTTTTTAAAGAAAGTCAGGGGGTATTGTTGTTAACTTGGTCCGTCCGTCAGTCTTTCACACTTTCTTCTTCATACAAACTCCTCTTGCATTTTACACGGTAGACTAGTCATCTTTTGAATGGCGATTGGTGTTGTCCTGTCAAAGAACAATAAGGCTTCCGGATTTACATTTTCATCATTTTCAGAACTCCTCTTACATTTTATGTAGTAGCCAAATAATCATTTGAAAGGTGATTAATGGTGTCCTGTAGATGTCCAGTAATGTTTCGGAAATTTTATTTTTAGCTCACCTGAGCCGAAGGCTCAATTGAGCTTTCCTGATCGAAATTTGTCCGTTGTCTGTCGTCGTCGTTGTTGTCGTAAACTTTCCACATTTTCATCTTCTTCTCCAGAACTACTGGGCCAATTACAACCGAACTTGGCACAAAGTATCCTTGGGTGAAGGGGATTCAAATTTGTTCAAATGAAGGGCCACGCCCTCCTCCAAGGGGAGACAATTACGAAATAGCAAAAAATTAATGGCATTATTGAAAAATCTTCTCAAGAACCAATGGGCCAGGAAAGATGAAACTCATGTGGAATTATTGTCAGGTAGTGTGGATTCAAGTTTGTTCAAATCATGACCCCCGGGGGTAGGTGGGGCCACAATGGACGTTCAAAGTTTTACATAGGAATATATAGGAAAAATCTTCAAAAATCTTCTCAAGAACAGCAAAGCTATGATTGGTTATATTTATGTGGAAGCATCCTCGGGTGGTGTAGATTCAAGCTTGTTTAAATCATGACCTCCAGGGGTAGGGTGGGGCCACAATGGACGATCAAAGTTTAACATAGGTGTATATGGGAAAAATCTTCAAAAATCTTCTCAAGAACAGCAAAGCTATGATTGGTTATATTTATGTGGAAGCATCCTCAGGTGGTGTAGATTCAAATTTGTTCAAATCATGACCCCCGGGGCTAGGGTGGGGCCACAATGAACGATCAAAGTTTTACATAGGAATATATAGGAAAAATCTTTAAAAATATTCTCAAGAACAGCAAAACTACTGTTTGTCATATTTATACGGAAGCATCCTCAGATAGTGTAGATTCAAGTTTGTTCAAATCATGACCTCCAGGGGTAGGGTGGGGTCACAATGAAAGTTCAAACTTGTAGAGAAAAATGCCACAGTTAGTCAAAAAATTATGTAAGCATCATTAGTAAGTGTAGATTTAATTTTGTTCAAATCATACCCCCACTCCCTTTTCGGTGTAGGTTGGGACCACTTATGCATTTAAGTTTTTCAATACTAAACTGATTTTTTTCTTTTTTTCCTAGCCACAGTGCTCAGGTGAGCGATGTGGCCCCTGGGCCTCTTGTTATTTTAAAGACCGATTGGGGGTCGAAAAACAACCTACAAAAACCCGGCGCTCATTGTTTTGTTTTATGTGAAGCTTGAATATGTATGTAAGTGTGGGGATTGTATGCAAGTTTGGTCAATATAGGGCTTATAGACCTGCTAAAAAACTTAAACCTGCTCCAAGAACTTTAACCTGCTCCAAAATCATTAACCTGGTCATTCTTCAGCTGAAATTGCAGCATCTGAAACCTTGACTGGTACAATGAAATATACTAAAAGCATCATCCATGCATCTCTGATTATATAGGGCATAGAAGTACTTGAAAAGAAATCTGCTCCAAAAACTTTTACCTGGGACACCGACGGCGAGGGTATTACGTAAGCTCCCCAACTTCGTTGAGGTGAGCTAAAATATGATTGGCGTTGGGATGACCCCTAGACACTTGCCCAACAGAATACGTCAGGTATCTTGACAAGAATATATATGGTTTAGGTATTGGAACCTCTATAGTTTGATAAATAATTGATCAATCATAATATAAGGGTATGGGGAAGAGCCATGGGCACTTGCCTACTAGAATACTCCATGAATCTTAACAACTGCAGGTTTATGGGTGAAGATCCCATCAGTTTTTAAAAGATTTTGAAGGGATGAAGATGACCCCAGGGCACTTGCCCAAAATACTAAATGCATCTTAACATTTGGAGCAAAAAGATATATAGTTTAAGAAGAGAAACTTCATGGAATACTTTAATTTGGGTAGATTTCACTGCCTTGCGAAAAAAGTGTTTGTGGGGCTTTTCAATGAACATTTTCATACTGAATTAGTGGGAGGGAGCAGTCCACCGACACTTTATGGTGCAATTCATTAATTTTTAAGTTACAATAATTCAGACCAGCAAGCTACAGATTTGCAGCTACACTGAAACTCTCTCAAGCAAAGTGTATGATAAAATCATTTAAATCAAGCGGTTCACGTAAACATTTCTAGTCCGTTCAAAGAAGCCTCTTACCACAAGCAATCTAAATCACTTTTTTTTCCTATTCAAATTCCTCCTGACAATTATGGCTAAGTGACATGTCTGGATTTAAATGCAAGAAGCATTATTTCATACTCAATATTATACAATATATTTGCAGGGCAATTAAATAACCTGGTATTTTGTCAATACTGGATGCATTGATTTCAGAATTCTTTGGTCTCTGTTTAATGTCCCCATAGTGAGAGTAATAATTTCTAAAACTTCATGGTCATAAATAAGTCATTTTACTACTTTCAACCAACACCAGTTCAACTCCAGAACTTATGAAATTCAGAATTGATAAATCTTAAAACACGTAGAGATTGCATTACTAATGATAAAGCTATCTTATGGAGTTTCCTCAGAATTTGCCCAACTGCCTTGATTATACTTTTACAGAAGTTTTTTTTACAAAAATGCTCATGAAGAGTTTGGGTTTAAAATCATTGATCTATATAATCTTGTTCAGTATGTTACCATTCAATACCTTGGATCACTGTCAATAGTGCAATGCTGTAACATCCCAGTTCATACTGATAAAAAAAATAAGTTCTTCATACTAATCGATTGCTCACCTTATTAGAAAAAAATTAGACGCTGTAAAGGTCAGACTAACACCCTGAATTCTGTCAGATACAGGCTATGGTTAGACCCAGTGAAATGCAGTTTAACCATAATCTTCCATTCCATGTACAGTGTAATTATGAAAATCTTTTCAAAAGTATTTCTTTTCAAAACATATACAAAAATTCTAAAAACAATTTTATTATAACTTAATAATTTTACAGCATTATCTGCACAAAAGATATAAATCTGTCATTAATTACTTGTTTAGTGTTTGAAATGCAAGAGTGTCAAGTCTTGTTACACAATAAATTAAAAGTGTACACAGTGTTGAATCATCCCTCTATCTGTCCACTTCTCCAAACACAATATCCAATGTCCCTGTTCAAATCAATAACAAAAGTAAGTACATGTGAAAATGTCATCAGCTGAAAAACTATTTAATGAATCTGGTGGTTAGGTGAGAGAGCCATCTGTGTTAATATTGACCTCACTCTACCATTTCAAAGCACCATACTTTGGCAATAAATGGACAATTCTTAACAGTTGTTGGACACATGCATTACTTAAAGATCAATAACTTACCAATAATAGCCACAAGATCTGCAATCAAATGATTTTTTGCCATATGGTCCAAAGCAGCCTGCAAAGAATAGAAAGTGAAGAACTGAAATACTATAAATCAAACTACATTTTATTTAGGAAATGGTTAAGCATCAATTGATCAGTATGATGGTAATTAATTACAAATTCAAAACTGGTTAATCTATTGGGGGTAATTAAAGCTCTTAAAAGTGACGTTAACATGTTTATGCCCTCAATAAATGCTGAAGCGCTGAAAGTTGTCCCATCTTTATATGCATTACTTAAATTATAGCAGTTGCCAACTCTTCCTAATGATACATGTGTCATTTTGTCATTTTGTTATTCAAATAATACCCGAGTCAGTTGATTTGTATCTATATGAATGTCAAAATTACATTGCTTACTGATCCTTTGCTTTGAGAGGTTAGATTAGAACTCCAAATATTTTGTTGCACACAAATATTAATAATAATACTAATACATGTACACATAATAATAATAACACACTCTCCTCATTGAAACCTTTTCTTGTTATTAGAATTCATACAACAGGTCTACTTCTGCTGAGGCAGAGAATATTAAGTATAGTATAACTAAATATATAAAATTTGGAGTAAAATTGTGGAATTACCAAATGAGCAAATCCTGGGGGCTTGTTTTATATTTGTATGTATATATTATACATATAACTAAATACATAAAATTCGGAGTAGAGTAGTGGACTTACCAAATGAGCGAATCCTGGGGCCTTGATTTTACATCTGTAGGGCTTGTTGGTTCCATCTGAGACTAGGTAAACACCAAATTCACCCTGTAATAAGACAAGTAAACAAAAAGTAGGAGTAAGGGATGAAATTCTGAAAAATTAATAAACAGGTACTGCATTAGATATTATTTCAATCTTCATTTCTTATCAATGTTTTTGATATCATTATGAAGGAATATGTTATTGTTGACAGATGTGTAAATTTACAGGAACTTAAATAGATACATAACACATACAGATACAGATACATAACACATGCAGATACACTTTATTTACTTTCCATTTAAAGTGAAACAGATTGTGCACTTTCTTTTCCAGAATTGCATATAGCTACCATATTTTAAGTTATAATAAATTTTTCAACTTTAATATACAAGATTTTTACATGATACACATCAAATTAATCATAGATGCAAAGGAATCAAGACATTTTTATACTTTAGTGCAGTAGACAGATTCCAATTGCCTAAAGCAAATGACAAGATGGACTTTTCTTTAAAAAAAAAAAAAATTACATCCACTGAAATACATGTACATCTCCTTCATTTTTTTTTTTAAGAAAACCACTGTCATTTATCAATTCTTTAACACTTCTTAGCAAGCAACCTGCATAGATATCTTGAGCAGTAGCTCTTCCATCAATGAAATGTACAATGATGTACATGGTACATATCAATTTAACAATATTTAACTACAGGTAAACTTCGTTATCTCGACATCGACGGGACCATCGGAAAATGTCGAGATATCCGAGGTGTCGAGATATCAGAGTTGAGACTTGACGTCCAAGATTTCACTGCATAACCAAACAAGCTTATTATACGTACATGACTTCAATATAGACTGTAGGTCAACTTATTTCAGCAATCCCTCTATTTTCATTAAAAATATAAGAAGTTATTTTTAAAAATCTTACTTATAAAACCTGTTCTTCCTCTTTATCGAAATCGTTCTAAATTTTTGTAGTTTTCCATCCAGCATTCGCGTGTTACTTGCTTTTTTGTCAGAACAGGATACGAAATGTGCTCTATAAACTTCGAACCGTACCGTATAAACATGATAAAGTCGACATCCGAGATACGAAAACATATTAAATGCGTATTTTTTTTTTCTTATTTCATTCAGGAAGAATGTGCATTAATATTAATTTTTTTTAAGAGATTTGTGTATCAAAACTAACGTAGTGATATTACAGATGCATGAATTACTGATGATTCGGTTAATCGTGTCGTTAATCAGATTATTTCCTGTTGAATGCATTTTAAGTACAAAATATTATTAGAACATCGTTTAATTCTTTAGTTTGAATTTATTCAATATGTTTATTATTCTTTGTAATTTAGTTATCTTTTTCAATTTTAAAAGTTAGGTTTCGACATAAATAAACACCTGTAAATTTAAGCAGAATCGTGTAGATTTATCAGTGATATTACCCAAGCTGAACATTAAGCAATTAACGTCTCAAAGACGCCGAGGGGGCTTTGGATTCACCTACAAACACAGTCTACAGAATTAATTAAGCAGCGTGCAGTCAAAACATGGGTGTGAAAGGTGTGAATTTTTGATGATGTCGAGATACCCAGAGCCGTCCGTGCGTGACGAGCGACCCTATCTGACAAACAGTTAGGTTCAGTGGAGCAGAAAATTGCCGATGTCGACATATACCAGGTAAATTCATAGGCACTCCCCAGCTTAACTGTAAAAAAAATATATCTACTATGTTATGTTTATAGTATAGTAGATATATATTTTTTTAACAATTAAGCTGGGGAGTGCCTATGGGTAAATTTTGCTCTTTGGACTGTGAATATACGTCGAGATAACCAGGTTTGTCGAGATTACCGAGGTCGACATATCAGAGTTTTTGCAAATCATTTATATAGTAAATACTGCCGGGACCGCGGACAGACATCGACATATCCCAGGTTGTCGACATATCCGATGTCGAGATACCGAAGTTTACCTGTACTTAATAAATCATACTTTATATTATTTATACAGACATAAATATAAACAATGAAATATCTTTCTTTGCTAGTATAGGAATTAACGTTGCAGCTATTGCAGAAAAAATTTACATTAATTTGGTTTATGTATTTTTTCTGCAATAGCTACAACATTAATTTCCATACTAACAACCACATAAAGCATTTCATTGTTTAAATTGTCCTAATGGTGGTGCTATTATACTTCTGGAATGACATCATTACCTTTGGTGCCTCCACAGCTGTGTAAGTTGTTCCTGGAGGTACATTATATCCCTCAGTATACAGCTTAAAATGGTGGATAAGAGCTTCCATACTTTCCTGTTTCAAGCAAAATAAGATATTTGAGACACTCACTTTTGTCCCCTTTAAAAACAGAACATTTGTAAAAAATAAGCTAAACAAATAAGCATGATATGCAAACTCCTGAGATATCCTTCAGCAATTTGCTAGTGGCTGTCACCTTCATTTCTGCACGTCTTGGTGGCACTACTTTGTTGTCATCTGTCCTGACTTCTCCTTCAGGCATGTCGTTCATACACTGATGGATGATCCTCATGCTTTGTCGCATTTCCTCCATACGAACCAAGTATCTATAGGGGATACAAATGTGGGGGATTAAAATGGTCCACAGTGGTATCACCCTGACTTGCATACAATTAATTGCAATTGAAATACTAAGCATTATTTATTCTTGTTTCTGGTTAAATAATCTACATCCTGACATCATTTGTTAATGTCACAAAATTAAAATTCTTACCAAGACTATCGTAGTATGCAACATTAAAATCGCATGATGAATGCTGCTTCAATCATTTGTAATTACAATTTAGCTTATTATACTTTTATGTTAATAATAAAATCTGATTGGTTTAGATGCATTTAACAATTGAAATTTTACCCTCGACAAGACCACAGGTAACACAACGATAATGTCACATGTATATTTAATTTATGTGCATATGTTTTGACATAGATTTCTCATGTCAGTTTTGCATTTGAAATTTGACAAATAAACTGATATCAAAGCTTGCATCTGAATAACAACAAGCAACAGACGAAAAATGCTTGAGAGTGAAGATATAACAAAACATCATCATATATCAATGAGACATTCGGTAAAATAAAATAAATAGTGCATGTGTTTGAGGGTAATAGTTGAAACTGACACCCAGAGAGAAAACATTGTCAACAGACACATCAGTGGAGGTTGACAGTTTTGCGAGGGGTGTCAATTTCAACTGTTATCCTCAAAAACATGCACTATTGATATAATAAGATACATCTGCAAATTCAACAATAATTGAAAATCAGGAACTGGAATGCTATCATGTTGTATGAAATTTGAAAAAAAAAAAAGTTTATTTAGTTGACTGATAAGACAGAAAATCCAAAATCCCTCTCTGGGCACCGATGTTACTAATTTTGATACCTGTCATAACAGTCACCATGGATACCAATAGGTACATCAAACTCCACTCTGTCGTAAGCATCATACGGCTGGGTCTTTCTTAAGTCCCATAGAATTCCAGAGCCTCGAAGCATGACTCCACTAACAATAAAACACATCATGTATTTCATCTCATGAATTACAAGTACGCTATTCTCTGCAAAATTATTTTACATAAGGTATGTCTCGTCCACAACAAAATTACTCTGAAAAGAACAAAATTAATTCATCCAACTAAGTCTGACCTGAAGCCATAATCCAATGCTTCTTTAGCACTGATTACTCCGACATCCATTGTTCGGCTAACCCAGATCCTGTTTTCTGTTAACACATTTTCAAGTTCCTCCAAACGCAGATTAAATTTTGTGAGAAAGTCATAAATGTCATCCATCAATCCAAGTGGAAGGTCCTGCAAAATGGAATGGATCTCATTTCAAATACATGTATTATACATTTGAGAACTGCATGTCTTCTTTTTCCTATCTAAATACAATATAAAGTTGATATCAGAACAATGATAAATTGCATTTTGAATTGATGTAAATTTTTACCAGAGCCACTCCTCCAGGTCTAACATATGCAGCATGCATTCTGGCACCTGATGCCCGTTCATAAAACTCCATCAACTAGAATGAGAGGGGGAGAAATTTTAAACATTATTGAATTTCAAATTTTTGAATCACTTTGAAAAAATGTTACATACTGGCATATAACTTTTTTTTTCAAATACATGTATTTCCAGAAAATGCCAGAAAAAAGTTTTTTTTTAATTTTGTTTTTCAATTTCTTATCTCAGCAGACTAGAAAGTAAGGAAAAAGATCACCACCACATGAAACATAAAGCAATCTATAAATGTGAATAAGACAGGAATATAACCTTCTTTGTAGGAAGACTGATGAAACATGATTTTTTTTATGCAGCTCACCTTTTCTCTCTCCTCAAAGAGCCAAAAGAAAGGTGACATGGCTCCTACATCCAGAGCGTGTGTGCCTATCGACATCAAGTGATTCAGTAACCTGGTAATCTCCCCAAACATGGCTGTAGAAAAAAGAAAGAAGAAATCCAAAACCTGCTGGGATTTTTGGTCAAATTTTTTCACTATTTTTCACAACTAATTTCATCCCAGGTATACTGACAGTACTAAATATGTTAACAATGTCACAATTTAAAAGATAATATACTGTATAATGGTTGTAATGTTTGTTGAGGATATACTTGGCTCTTATTAGCAAATATTTATATTTCTAATTGTTTTCTCAATAATAACTCTTTGAAAGTTAGGTGAGTTGATTTCTTGATAACAAGAAGTCTGTGAGCCAATGCTCACTAATAATACCCCCGCTCTGATGTGAATACACAAGTTCATTTTTGGACAGACACAGGGATAAACAAGAAGTTGACATTAGATTCATACAAAAATGAATCCAACCATATGACATGCCTAAAACAAAGAGTCTGCTAAACTTTCAAACATCTGCAATAAGTAGTTGCTGAGAAATCTACAACCAAAATTTGTAATGTATGGTACGGACAGACGCATAGATAAACAGGAAGTTGACATCAGATTTGTACAAAAATTAATCCCACCATATGGCATGCTTAAACAAAGAGTGTGTTGAAATCTCAAGCATCTGCAATGAGTAATTGCTGAGAAAACAGTGCTCAAAATTAGTTATGTATGCCAGGACAGATGCACAGATAAACAGGAAGTTGACATCGGATTCTCACAAAAATGGATCCCACCATATGGCATGCCTAAACAAAGAGGGTTTTAAAATTTCAAGCATCTGCGATGAGTAATTGTTGAGAAAACTGTGACCAAAATTTGTTATGTATGGTACAGACAGACGCACGGTAAACAGGAAGTTGACATCATATGGCATGCCTAAACAAAGAGCATGTTGAAATTTCAAGCATCTACGATGAATAGTTGCTGAGAAAACTGCGACCAAAATTTGTTATGTATGGTACGGACAGACAAACAGGAAGTTGATATCGATTCTCACAAAAATTAATCCTACCATATGGTATGCCTAAACAAAGAATGTGTTAAAATTTCAAGCAACAGCGATGAGTAATTGCTGAGAAAACTGTGACCAAAATTTGTTATGTATGGTATGGACAGATTCAAGGAAAAACAGGAAGTTGTCATCGGATTCTCACAAAAATTAATCCCACCATATGGCATGCCTAAACAAAGTGTGTTAAAATTTCAAGCATCAGCGGTGAGTAATTGCTGAGAAAACTGCGACCAAAATTTGTTATTGACAGACACATGGACACACAGACAGACACACAAGGGTAAAACAGTATACCCCCCTCTCCTTCGGAGTGGGGGTTTAATTATATATGAATGTAAATTTCACCAAGTGAAAGGTCAGGAGCCTAATTTGCATGTCAATCTCCTGCGGCTGTCTTTGTGTCTGATTTTAGAGGGTGGGGACTATCGAAATTCACATGGGGTGTATTTAAAATCTATTAGACAGCATTTTTTAATTTATATTTAAAATTTTATTTCATACATAAATGTAAATATAAGGAATTACTGTTTATTTTGTTGGGTATGCCAGGGACATCAACGATAGTTGGAAACATGGGATAATTTAGGGATAATTTATGCATAACGGGCTTTGCCCATTATTTAAAATATCCCAAGTTTCCAACTATCATTGACGCCCTGGCATACCCAACAACGTAGACAGTGATTTCTAAAATCTATGTTACTATATACTTACTGCAGATATATATGGCTCTTATTGGCACATTTGAATCAATACTTAATGCCGATATATTTGGCACTTATTTAATAACATATCTGTATCACTACTTAATAATGTGGAAATATTTGGCTCTTATTGGCAAATCTATGTCATCACTTACTGCGGATATACTTGGCTCGTATTGGCACATCTATGTTGAGTAATTTTTCCACTGCTAGAGAATAAGCTTGTTCATTACACATCATAGAAACATAGTCTAATCTGTCGAAATATGGTAGTGCCTGAAATAAAAAGGAATGGCATTCATACTAATTTTTCTCTAAATAATATGCTTCTTGTCTATCCTCACCATTTCAATGATAACAGAACAGTTATGTCAGACAAGTATAAAACACTGTATATTTGACCCATAGCTACATACAGATAACAACGTTTGTGCAAGGTTTAATGTAGGAGTGTAACGATACAGCTAAAGCGTATCATGATATATCATAATACACTGGGGCTGTATCATGATACATATAACGATATTTCACTTTTCATCTTTATAATTTGTATGTCTGTGTATTATGGTGGGAAATGATAAAAGTTGTAGATTATTTCATCAAATTCAAAAACACATTTATATATAACATTTAATAAGCTAAGAACACAATAAAAAAAATTACAGCAATAGCAAATTTAAAAAATCTCTATTATTAGATAAAATTAAAAATAAATAACAGAAATTCCTTAAAATGTTATATACTGAAACGCAACAAGCATTAATCTACAAATATTAGAATTCTTTATTTAATGATTTTCAAAAATGAATACAGTAAGGTAAAAGTCGCTTTAAAAACATCAGAGATTTGATAAAAATGTTAAATGATTATCTTTTAATTTTAGAAAATAACACATGAATGTTATAACACCCCCACCCCGGGCATTCAATTACAGCGAGCAAGACTGCCATGTACAACAGTTGCAGCTTGATTTCTACTATGCAATAGGTTCATCAATCTCGAGATCTGAGCAAAAGAAATATTCTTTGCCATTTTTAAATGCCTGTTTTTCAGATGTGAGGTCGAATTTTCTCTAGCCAAATGCAGTGTAGTAACCCTTGGACTTCCAAGGACTGTCATTCATGCTAATGATACGTAAGAGCCTGTTGAGGCTTGATGTGGTTCATATTTGCATCTGCAACTCTCCATCACCTTTATTTTGAGATGTTCCAGCTAGAGCTATGGAAATGCGTACTTAAGTCATTTTTAGGAAGCCTTGGCATCACTTACGGTAAAAGAAAGGAGAGTTTATTTTTTGGAACATTGCTGCATTACTTATGATGAACAGATACAAATCCTTAAAACCCCATATTATTGCCAAATGTTTTGTTAAACATGCAATTTTTCATTTCTGTTAAGCAGACTCAAACTTAACTTCCGGTTATGGTATGAAAATCATTCAACTGTTAAATTATCCATATTTACAAAGTTGAAGATGTCCTTACTTTTTAGATACAAAATTATATCCTATATATAATATTTCCCCCTAAAATAGGATGTTGCGTTTCTTTTGCATTTCAGTATATATTGTGATACACGTTACTGAGGTATAAGGTTTTTGTACCACAATATGGTATGATTTTTTGTGTTTTTGCAGTATACTGGTATATTGTCAAATCCCTAGTATAATATCAGTTATGTAGACTCTTAGAGGGGTAATACAGAAATATATGGGGTGCTTGAAAAAAAAGCATATTGGGCCAGGTGTAAGCTGAGCCCAATATGCATTTTTTCAAGGACCCCATAATTTATATTTCTTCATTACCTCTCTAAGTGTCTACATAACAAATTTATCCTGTCAAAAATTTTTTTTTATAAAGTTCATTTTCTCTGAGTTAAGCAAACCATTCCGTAACAATTGTTTACATTGTGACGTTGTTTAATGCTTATGTGACATCACTTAAGTTCCTTGCGTGTTCAAATGAAAACAACATACTGAATATGATCTGGACACTGTGGCACATGGAGGGAGTATACTGATTTGATATGTGGTGAGTAGGTCATGGGGAGGAGGCACATTAACAATATAATGTAGGCAGGCAGCATAATATGGTTTAATACAGTATTCTTCTTGACCAATGAAATTTCAAGATTTTCATCACAGGCAGAATGACGATTCTTTTCCTGCTTCTTAAGCAAAAGGTAAGAAAAAAAAACACTTTAAGGACCCTCTCTACACTGCACCCTATTTTCAGGGTACTTTTGTGGAATTAGACTGACCCACCATTTGACATATAGGTAAAATAAATTGTTATCTGAATTGTATCACATAATTTAAAATAAGTCCAAGTATTCTATATTGGACCAAGATAGAGTATTTGAAAACTTTATTTGCATGTATTTTATCCATTTGAGTAAGTGAAGGCAATTTTTCTTTTCTATTACTTCATTGTCTTTGAAGATTTTTCCTGCATAAAAAAGGCACGCTCCCTATATTAAAAATGAGTTAGTTAATTTCAAAATATCCTCCTTTATGTTATATAATTTTCTCAGGGTTTGAAATTCACTATATCCAACTCGCAAAACGCGAGTTAGAATTCCCAAATTGCGAGTTAAAAATTAGGTAACTCGCAAAAACTTGCGTGTTGATTTTTTTTGCATTGAAACTGTAGCAAAATTATATAATATGACAGAACACAATGCTTTTGATTTAAATCAGTAATTTAAACAAAAGTCACACTGTAGTTGTATTTTGTGTATTGTACAGTAGTTACTTTTTCCTTAAGTTACATGTATTTAATTTATATAAATTTAACTTTATATGAAAATTGCAAGTAGTCTTACAAAATTGCTAGTTCACTTTCTTGGTACTCGCAATTATTTGCGAGTTGTAATTTTTGGGAGTTTCTAACCCTGTTTTCTCAATGTCCAAAAAACATTTTTCATCAGTGTAAAGAGGGTCCTTAAATACAGTTTACAGGTCCATAATTTACAACTTACAAGTCCATAACTTATGGATCTCTAAATTTTTTTAATAAGTTAAATTAACAAGTGCTGCATGGAGTTTAAAATTCCAGCTGTATATTTTTTTCTTTAACATCTTACTGTTATATATTTGAATTTGGGCTAATATTTGGTTTGATTGATTGTAATTTTTTGATTTATAGAGGAGACCTTTATGCAAATAAATTATAGTATTCACTTTTGTTGAATTCCCAAATTTATTAAGAATGTGAATACAGCAAAAATTCCCAATATGAGTTTTATCGCCCTTAACAGTAAACAGCATGTCAGTTGGTCCAGTGAATAAAATTTTATCATTACTAAGACCTAAAATGAGGGATCAAGTGCTGCATATTTTTTCCAGCTACAGAATTAATACTATATTTATTTTAGAAAATGACTCTTCTTTTTTCCTTGCTGATATTTTTACCTGGGTGTATGTCTTATACTCAATTAATTTCTCTGTAGCTCTGTGTAGCAATCCTATGTGTGGATCACATCTAATAACAGTCTACAACAAAAACACAGACATTTCAATTTATTTTTAAATTAACATTTACAGTAATAAGACAATTTATCCTTTCTTTTGCATTCATTCATTTCAAACAATACTTGTAATGTAATTTTTCATGTGTGTGTGTGTGTGTGTTTTTTTTTTTTTGTCTAACAGATATTTGTTCATGTTGATTTTCAACACTGAGTAAACTCATTCATCATACACTACATTCTGTATCATTGTAATACATGTACATCATGTGAGATAACATTACCTCATTCTGTAGTGTAACTATCAACCGCAGTACTCCGTGAGCTGCAGGGTGCTGAGGTCCAAAGTTTAATGTGAAGTTTGAGACTGATAAATCAATGTCATCCACATCCCCTATAAGATCATTTATATAATTATTAAGTATACTTCAAGAGTAATCATTGAAACACTGTTTCAAAAACTACAGAGCTATTAATAAATGAAGTATTTAGGTTTAGACCCCCCCCCAAATAAAAAATAATAAAATGCATACATGTACATGTATAAATCTCCACCAACTTCATGATTTCTTTTGTTGTCAGTACACATTGTTGTAATATACTTATTAGGGTATATTTAAAATGTCTCTCTAATTCAAATCTAACATGGAGATCCATTGTTTGTACAATGTTCATTCCAAGTGATATATCAGAACAGAGTTGACACATGTCAGCAGAAACGTTATTAGACAGTACTTACATTATTATCACATGATTTACTGTCATCTATACTACTATATTAAAATAATAGACTTGAATTTGGGGCCTTTAATACCGATAAATCAGAAGAGTACTGTCTTTTGTTTTATATATTTTAAACATAATTGGTACTTGAAGATTACCAATTTGTTTTTATTTTTTCTCAATTAGCCTTCGCTAATTAATAATCAACGAAAATTCCACAAAAAATTCCGGAAATCATCTGGATTTTCTTGGATTTTACAATCTTGCGTGCGCGCATTACATTCACGCTATATCACTGTGTTCAAATCAGAGAAGACAAAAGAAGTACTAAGTAGATATATATATTTGTTATTTTATAATTTTTCTAATAAGAAATAAGAAAATAAGAAATCATAAATATATATGAACAGAATATATAGCAAATTTTCAATGAAAATTTACACGTATTTGTATTATCTTTCTGAGTTTATCCATATAAATGTGATATTGTGGCCACGTGGATAATCATTCGCCATCTCGGAGACACATTTATTATATGTTCTTTATGTCTCTGGCCATCTCAACGGGGGCAAAAAGCTCATGATCGTAGGAGCAATATTAATGTAACTACCCGATTTTCTTTTATCTTTCCTTTCTTTTATGCTTTTTTGAGGTGAAGGGGGGGGGGTGTTACAACTCCAGCTAGAATCACATCTTAGTGAAGTAGGCATTCTTTTTCCGCCAAAAATTACAATAACATTATTTTCATTTCTTAACTTTGAAATAAATCGAAGTAATTAAATAACGTCAATATAACCGATATTTTCAATTTGAAATGTGTCTAAATGATTGCAACTTGAATTTGTTCGCCATGTTTACTATTACCTTCACTGCTGAAATTTATAACGCGGTAAATATGAAACATAAACTAAGAGCAAAGAAATATTTGATTCCTTGTTCTTTTAAATATGTAAAGGTTGTCATGGTAACTACGCTTGATAGGTAGTCTGAAGTCAGCCCTTGTGGTCCGTACAGTCTTCATTCTTCATTCTATCAATGAAGCTATTCTTATCGATCGTTTGTAAAATATAATCCATGCATATAGTAAATCTCAAAACTATGAGGTGGGACAAAATTAAGATCATAAAAAATATTTATTCATTGATGAAATGAATTATATTTAATCGTAGCAAACAAACTAACGCTTTATTAAATCGCCACAAGAAAAAATACACCAGCGTAAAAACAAGTTGTCTTCTTCAGCAGCCATGACAGTTCTCAAGTGATGTAATGCATGACTTTTGATTGAAAACGTTTAATACTGCAGTAGATTACCTTTTGTTATCGCTAAACAGATATATCAATGTTTATGAGGTATGTATTTTATTTTTGCTGCATTATTTATGTGCGAAGTAAGAAAAATTCCCATATTCAGTTCAAGATCCCGCTCCCAAATTCTCATTGGCTGTCCCAAAATAAAATCAGTCAAGGTCAGTAAACTCAAACTTTACTAAATATTTTGGAAAAAATTATGCTCTGAATAATTACATCAGAAACATTTATTTTAAAATGTTTCTGATTACATTGTATGATTTCATTTAAAAAATGGAAATGATATTGTATGATCCAAAAAGAGTTGTACCCCCCCCCCCCTCCCCCAGGAAAAGGCTTCATTATTGCAGCAAGAAGTACTTTCAAGTTCCTTCTTTCCTACTAAGCTTGGTTTATCTAATAATAATGATAATTTATGTTTCCCATATATTTTATACTGTACTAATTCAAGGATATCACATTAATTTTTATCAAAACAGACAATCATGAGAGCATTTTCTTACATCATATATAAAGTACATTTGATATTCTTAATTTTTATTATGATCTCTTGAACAACCAGTATGTTTTTTTTTGGGGGGGGGGGGGGGGGGTATTTGCAAGATAATCTGTTCTGCTTCACATCTGCTAAATTGTGTAAAAATACCAGTGTAGCACATTTGTCCATTTTCATTTCTGCTTTAACAGATTATATACATGTCTATTACTTGTGTATATATAAAGTATATGTATAAGCAGTGCTTAACTCTTTTATTGTTGAGGTCATACATGTATTTTGAACAAGTTGAGACCTGCAGTGTTAAAATTGTTACAAAATTTTTATACACCTTTAGTTTAATAACCGATTGTGTAAAAATACCAGTTTAGCACATTTCTTCATTTTCATTACTTTGCTTGATATGTATCAGCAGTGCTGAACTCTTTGTTGTTGCCATATTTTCAATAAATATCCATAATTTCTTTTATTAAATTTGTTTGGAAAGGTGAAATTTATGTAAGCTCCGGTGTGATTCTAACTCAGGACTTGATTTATAGCTAACTGGTGATCAAAGCCATTCTGCGCTACGCCGTTACACAACAATTTTGCAAAAAAAAACAACAACAACAACAAACAAAACAAAACAAAAAAAAAAATCAAAAAAAAAAAAAAATTATATTCACATTCATTGTTTATCTCAAAAGTACCTTACAATATGAATGTGTCGATGTATCTATTTTGTAAATGTCCGATATGCACATGGATGCATTCATAACAATGTCAAGCCGTGCACGCACGGGTCAAAGTCTAGTATGACTTTATTTTAAAAACTCTACAAGTTATCTGTCTGCCTTGTGAGAGAACTAAAGACAAAGTTTTGGCTGGTCCCTTAAGTAAGTAAGTTAAGTATCCATGTTTGATTCAACCACAATATCGTCATTCAACTTGAATGGCAAAATTGTGGTTTATTATTTTTGTTTTGCACAAACCAAATAGGTCTTTTAGACATAATCACAAATACTCACGTTCTGGTGGATGCCAGTTGGACATTTCTGGATCTGGATATAAGACTGGCTGGTTAAGTCTCTCTATCCACTCTGGATCTTGAAGTGGATCCCATCTTGCAGACCCAGCAAACCGAACCTGGCTTTAAACGATATACAAGTCTGATCAAAACTGGAACTTTTCCAAGAACAAGTGAATTTTGTACTTACAGAAATCAGTAAGTGTCACAAACAAATTTATATTTGTACACTTTTTAGAAATTAAATTCAAATAAAATCTTTTCTTCTCTTATAAAGCAAATTCACTCACATCTGCAACCTTCGAAAAATTTGGAACAATCAACCAATATGGCCAAACAAGTTGTAACAGAGTTTATAGACAAGTTGTAATAGAATTTTAAGACAAGTTGTAAAAGAGTTTTATGTAGACAGTGGTTTTGCTCCTTTCACAGTGTAGCTCTAGCTAGTGAGTTAACAGGTTTACTTCAGTAGAGCATTGAAGTTTAAATGTGAGGGTTATATGCTCAAGCTTCAATGTGTACTCCCCCTAATCATGCCCCAACTACAAAAACCTGAACAATTAGAGATGTGTGTCTCTTTGGGATAATAAATCATTAAAAAGGCCTGGGCAAAGAGAAAATTTGGACTAATGCACATTCATTCAATAGAATCTGTTTCCTTAGTAACTCTGGACCCACAATGCATCGCTTGTTAAAACTATGTTCTTGCGAGAATACAACAAAAGTTCAACAAAAAATAAACTCGTATTGATTTAATGGATATAATGCAGATAAAGTAGTAAATAAAACATTCTTCATTAAAATCAGCACTGTTCAGGCTTCGGTTTGGTAATGCAACCTAAATATGATGTCTTGTGATGTCAGAGTTTAGACAAACCAAATGTCACGTGCGGTTCGAATAGACGGGTCTATATACAGTTTATAAACAGTACACTGAAAACATGGAAAAGGTATCTGCACTCACCCTAACAGTCGCACCGTCAATATATTCTCAATCAGTTATAATATCACAGTTGGTGAGTTTTATATTTGCCCAATTAAGATTCATTATCCCTGATGGCCTAGCCCTGCATAAAAATCCTATAGAGTATTAAAGTGAACATACATGTATCTGAATTGCATTCATTTGATTATCTTAATTAGACATCAGTTCCTAAAAGTATGAAAGGTTGCTGAGATGTTTGTTTATGGTTGTTAGTGGGTTATAAGTTGTAGTAGACCATGAATAAATGCCAACAATATCAGGTGTATTAATTAAACAATGTTTGGTTTTGCAATCAAAAAAAAAAAAAAAAAAAAAAAAAAAAAAAAATTAGGACATAAAATTAAGTCCAGTACAATCACTTAATATAGCTACATAGCATGGATTGCTTACATAGCTTTATTGATCTACTCAAAGTAACTTTGTTTAGCAACTAAATCAGTATTATTTCTATAAATGAGCATTTTTTTCAGCCTGTAAAAAAATCAAACTTTGGTGTATTGATAGTTTTCAACTTTAAACTGTTCTGAAAACAATGCATGAAAAAATTGCTTTCCAAAATGTGTCTCAATTAGAGCAATTGCAATCAAAGTTGAAGAGTTCTAAAAGTGTTGGAGCTGTATATGGACCTGATAAACAAATTTAAAAGTCAAGTTAAAGTGTAATAACCCTTTGTGTAATTGTTCCCCACATTAACAATAACATAATTAAAATCATTAAACACTGAGCCAGTTGTCGGCAAAAAAATTAATCCTACAAGTTTTAAAATACTTTTTGTTTCGTAACATATATGCTGCGAGAAAATTCGGGATAACATAATAATATTTTGGCTCTCAAGGACATTGATTACTTTTAACTTCAACAAACAGAAGCAGGCTTTCTGAAGAGATTTTAACAATTTCTTAAACCTACCAAGCTGGTGTGGCAGTTTTACAAAGAAGTGATTGCCAGTGGTTTGTCCTAACCACAGGAGCCAATTTTCGTAACAGTCGTGCAGCCGCCGCCATTTTCGACGGTTCTGCCAATGACCGGAAATCTAATCAAATATACTAAACACCGACTCTAGGGTAGAGTGGGGTAATTTCGACCACTTTTGCTGATTTGTGGCTTTCAATCCACAAAACACGACTGTTTTCAAATGTACTAGTTTAAAAAAGATTCAAAGTAATTGAGGTTGATTTTTTCTTCATATTTTTCTGCTTTAGGAGTTAAAAATGCATAAAAAATAATGAATTGGTTTAAAAATAAGTAAGCATGTTGCATGGGTTAATTTCGACCGGCCTCGGGGTAATTTCGACCACAACAAACATCAAAAAGAAAGATAACTCTTGCAATGCAAGTAAACTTTACCTGTTGCATTTTATTCAAAATTTATGGTCCGAGAAACTATATTGCCTTTAGTAGTTATTTAGAAAATTTGTGTATCTATCTCTATATCTCTCAATAAAAAGATTGAAATGGATAAGTACTAGTATCCATACAGTAAAGAAATGGGTTGGGGTTACATAAGCTTTTCAATGCTGTCTTGTAGATATATTAATTCTTATTCTTTATTCTAAATTCTGCTTTTAATTCGCCAACTCTATATTTTAAAATTGTGATATATAGCTATGCAAATAGATAAAATTTTCTCAGATTCCACAAACAATTTCTTTGTTATGATTTTTAAATTGTCCAACCCAAAAGGGATTTTATTTAATATCGTCTTTTCACAACCGAATCATTCGAATTGTATATAAATGTATAAGGTTTGAGCATAGCATTAGAATTGCGTACATTTTTCTTCACTAATTTTTACCATATACACATTCATTTGGAATGCGTTGTATTACGTATTTTACGTGCTTTGTTAATTCTTAAGAGATAGATCTTGAGAAATTCGATCAAGTCAATTAAATAAAGATTTACAGAAGCAAAGTCCTCTGAAATCCTCCCCCCCCCCACCCCCGAAAAAAAAACTCAAACAAATCATTTATTTCGTATAACATCATAGTGGGTTTTTTTTTTTTTTGTTTCAAGGTAGTTGCGGCTCTTTTGGTGTGTTGTTCTAATATTTTGGGTACTATTTGGATTTGTGTACCTGGACTGTGTGATACGATCTTAATACGACTGGTTCGTTGGTTTTCGATAGTCTCAGTCTCATCCGTCAAAGTTTACGCATTCGTAATAATGAAAAAAACTACAAAAACCTGATTTTTTTTTTTTTTTTTTTTTTTTACATATATCTAATATTTCCTGCATCCTCTCTTTTGGTAATTTGACGGGTTTTGAATCTTTTGGATGGCTCTCGTCAGTGTTCATTCAAAGCCAGTGCCGACTCCGTGTTCTCTCGCATGCACGTCGATCAGTGATGCACCCTCGTGAACGGCCGGACAATATATATAGCAGGCATGCATATGTAAATTAATCCGACATATTTTTTTTTAAATATAAAAGGTTATTTGTAGATAATATTGTACATATACAGTATAATCTTTTTTTTTTGAAGATCTAACTCTGCATTGCATTAAACAGCTGTTAAAGACAACTTACACATACAGTGTATTTCAGAATAAGTGGTCGAATTTACCCCGCGTCCTTAAAATCAGTAGGGGTAATTTCGACCAAAATCAAATGGACGTTTCTTGTGCATTTTGAGAGAAATCCAAGATAAATTTGTAAAATTCTGCAAATTAAAGATATTTCAAGAAAAAATAAAACAATTTTAATTTAATTCGTGCTGTAGCCTGTTAAACAAGGTTAAACTTAAAAAAGAGGTTGTACGAGTTGTCTCTCTTGCATTTCCTTGATCAAATCAAGCGCACAGAAGACGGGGACTTCGAACGTCAAACTGGAGACATAAATAATAGTAAAAATACTAGAGCAGAGCTCGTTGCAAAGCAACGAGTAGGTCTTCCGTTGGAGCTGCGAACAGGAAGAAGTGACCTTGAGTCAAGGTCATGCCACATTCTAAGGTTATAAGCAATCTTGTAAGGGGTATCAACTTGCAATGTCTCACCAGTAGAAAGACAGTTAAGGAATGTTGTTTCTCCGTTGATGACCTTGAACTCGTTCAAATGACCTTGCATCAAACCATGACACACTCTGGTTATAAGCAAACCCCATCTATGTGTTACCGACTCGACAAGTTAACACATGTTCTTTCAGACCATTCATCCAGTCAAAACATTCTTTCCTTAGTGACCCTAAATTTAATCAACATGGCCGTAGGAACCGGGGGAGGGGGGCACGGGGGGTGTGGGCGTCCCCCCAATAATTTTGCCGATATATAGATTACTATAGTAGATATAGACATAGATACTATAGCTTGTGCCACCTCAATAAAAACGTTGATAACCTTCTTTTTTTTTTTTTGCTTGTCAAGGAATTTTTGGTAGTTGGTGACCTTTTTTTTCGCTTGTC
This sequence comes from Saccostrea echinata, assembly GCF_033153115.1. NCBI lineage: Eukaryota > Metazoa > Mollusca > Bivalvia > Ostreida > Ostreidae > Saccostrea > Saccostrea echinata. Next base: position 7,040,711 of record NW_026889805.1, on the reverse strand, counting down.
AGGAAATTTATGGTAGTAGTGCCCCCTCAACTGTCAACTGAAAATGTATGGCTGTCCCCCCCCCCCCCCAAAAAAAAAAAAAACAAAAACTGAATTTGCTTCCTCGTTTCATTAAAAAAAATCCTACGTGACAAGTTTGCGTGATCACACCAGTAACATTCAAACACCACTATTTCATTTTTACACATTTAAATCGACACAATCAATCAACGATAATATGTTGACGGTGCGACCGTTGGGGGGAGTGCATTGTTCACTTAATTTTAAGATCCTCCTCTTCAAACAGCACGAGACATTTGGAACGTCTAGACTGTGACGTCTCATGACGTATGTTAGCTGTATTTCCATAAACGAATTTTGAAAAGTGCAAACATTTTAACAAAGAACGTTTAATCTACTATATGTATGCAATTCCATTAATTAAGGTGATTTTTTTGGGGTGAATTTTTAGTTGTTGTTACCGCGCGAACGAAGTTAGCAGCGTCGCTATAAACAATCTTACTCCTCACTCGTTTAATTGTGACGTCACAATCGTGAAACACGACGTTTTGTTGCAGGGCAAACATGATGGACACGTGACTTTCTCGGCCAATCAAATTCTATTTTACTAGTGATTTTTCACTTGTAAGCTAGTTTTCACAGAGGTATAATAAACGTTTTTAGACCATACATCGAAATAAATTATCATAATTTCTATAGTTGTAATTTATTAGGTTCAACTCACTGCTTTAAAGGATCATTGTAAATGTTTTATGCCCGATTTGGATACTGAACAACGTGATTTTTGAAACACTGATGCCCCCATATGGCATCTTATGGTGAAAGTTAATGTTTCTCAAATGCAAGTCAAACTCCATGGTCAAGATCAAAAGATAAAAAAAATGTTATTACCCAAATAAAGGTCTTGAACAAAGAATATACTGTGAAATATATACTAGTATGAAAGCCACAGCAGCAACAGTTTAAAAGTTATGGCCAAGGTTAATTTCTTTAAAAGGTCAAACTCCAAGGTCAAGGGATCATAATTGTTTGTACTTGAGGGAAGGTCTTAATTGTTACAAGGAATACACATGTGGTATTAAAAAAGCCTTAGCACCAAAAAGTTAAAACCAAGGTTAAAGTTTTTCAAAAGTAGGACATACTCAAAGGTCAAGGTAAACTGGTCAAAATTATAGGTATACAATGTCAGGCCTTGTCACAAGAAAATTACCTATGTAATATAAAACCCCTAGTACTAGTCATTCAAAAGTTATTGTCAAGGCTAAAGTTGTTTAAAAGTTGGTCAAACTCCAAGGTCAAGGTCAAATGGTCAAACATATTTATACCCAAGGAGGAGACTTATCACAAGGGATACAGATGTGAAGTATAAAAGCCATAGCACCAACTGTTCAAAAGTTTTGGCCAAGGTTATAGTTTGGTAAAATTTTGCGAAAGAGGATCAAACTCCAAGTTCAAGGTCAAGAGGTCAAATATGTTGGTACCTGAAGGAAGTCCTTGTTACTAGGAATACACATAAGAAATATGAAAGCAGTAGTTCCAACCAATCAAATTTTATGGGCATAGTTAAAGTTTTTGCGGACAAAGAGGCTAACACAATCTAACAGACAAATAGACAGGTGGACAGGACAAAAACTGTATGCCCCCGGATCTTCGATTACAGTAGCATAAAAAAATGTCGACGTCTTTGGATTTTTGCATTGGCCTTAAATCTGAAAATCCAAAGGATTACAAGGTGCATTACGATACGCTTTCACATCATGTTCTATAACCCAGAGCATATTGTCTGCAAAGATAAATATTTAATTCAGTATTTAATTAGCTATGTATAATTATCTATGTTGTTTTAAAAAGGAAATATAAAAAAAAATATTTGTTTTATATTTTTCGATGTAGAGATATACAGAAAATGTTTTCCAATTTTAAGTCCTATCGCAATACACATTTAAAAAAAGTGTGTGTTGGAGGGGGGGGGGGGGGGGTCATTACATTTTTGCTGGGATTCGCCTATGTATGACCGTAGAGAAACAAAGAGACGGGAGGGGGCAAGCAGCAACTAAATCAAAATTTACATATTAAAACTACAGCAAAAGACTATTTTCAGAAGGTCTGCCCCCCCCCCTCCCCCGTACAATCCGCACAACGGACCTGTGAAAAAAAAATACTGATCCTACATTCAGAGTCCCAGGGCACCAGGAAAGAGTGGCAAAAAGAGAATATCGGTTTATTTCAGTCTATAAGTCGAATCAAAATATCTTTTCCTCAAGAGTCTTCTTTCTTTGAGTCCATCCCAGTGATCGTGTGATTTATTTCATTTATTTTACGTTCTGTACTGGACTTGGAAAATGAGGACATCTTTAGGTTCCTGAGCTGGCCTTGAAGCCCGCAGAACAGATTTTCTGCTTTATGATAAATTCAAGTGATATGTAATTCGGTATTAATTTTGTGTTGATTTTTTAATGTTAATTTCATCAAGAAATATGAAAAATTAATGTTTTAACTGTACATAGTGAGGCATTTTTTGTGTGGAACGATTATTTTGGGGTTTTCACGATTTTTTCTTATGGTACACATGATGAGTAAGTGCAATAAATATAATTTGTGGAAAAAATGTCCAACAAGCCCCGGGGTTGAATATCGGGGGGGGGGGGGGGGGTCTGTCCACAAGTACCTGTTGTCAAGCCCGTAGAAAGCAATTTCAGTTTTTTGGGAGGGGGGGGGCAAATAGAAATTTCCACAGGTACTTGTTCTCGATTTTTTCCTATGGTTCACATGATGAATAAGTGTAATAAATATAATTTGTGGAAAAAAATGTCCAACAAACATCAGGGTTGAATTGGGGGGGGGGGGGGGATCCTGTCCACAAGTACCTGTGGAAATTTCTTGATACATAACAGAATTTAAAAGCATGTATAAGACATCAATTGAAGGGGAGAGGGCACGGCCGTAATTAAAAGTTATATAGAGACTAGGAAGGAATGAACTGTCGTTAAATTTTGATTGGTTAAGAACTATTACCTAAACTCTTCACTTTCACATTTTCAATTACAGATTCTTGTTTTTAAAAAAAGCTATACATGTACATTTATATGTATCTATTAGATGCACAAATTATGTTATTAATCATTTTATCTTAAAGGAAAAGTGAAAATCTCAATCAAACTTGTTCCGCACATTATGCTCTCTGATTCATTATGTTGTTCAATTATAATGGCAAATTTGCTGAAACACAGAAACATTTTTCATGTCAGGGTAAAAAAGCTATGTATGGTGTAAATAGTAAAACCAGGGATTTGCATTTTAACGTAGAAACACAATTAGCAGTATTCGATACCTATATTAACAGTGTAATGAGTTATGGAGCTGAAGTATGGGGATTTCACAAGGGTCAAGATATAGAAAATGTTCACTTAACTTATTGTAAAAGAGTTTTAAAAGTCAGACAAAGCACCAGTAATGATGCAGTTTATTGTGAATTAGGTAGATTTCCACTTATACTAGAAAGGAAAAAGAAAATTTTGAAATATTGGGTGAAATTAAAAAACAGTGATAATTGTATTTTACAATCATGTTATCAAGATATGGTGGAAAATAATGATGAATGGATTGTAAACATTAAGAAAGAATTTCAAAGGCTTGGTTTAACTGACATGTATAATAGCAATTGTATTGATAATAATTCTCTGAACATCGTATTTCAAAGAATGTATGACGGTTATAAACAAGATATTATGGCAAGAATTTGTAATTCTCCTAAATATTTTTTATATCAACATTTAGTGGATAATGTTGTACTACAGACGTATTTGAGAAAACCATTACATTCAAAGTATAGAATACCTATTAGTCGTTTAAGACTATCAGCGCATGATTTAAAGATAGAGAGGGGAAGGTATTGTAACATAGAAAGAAAAGATAGAAATGTGAAATATGTATATCAGATGAGATAGAGGACGAATTTCACTTTGTATTAAAATGTCCTCGATATGAAGAACTAAGAATTAAATATAATTATGAAGAGTTATTATTTTAAAAAACCATCAGTATTTAAATTAGTACAGTTACTGAGTTCCACAAATACTAAAGAACTATGTAACCTAAGTAAATTTCTGTATTTTTCTTATCAATTAAGAAATGATGTTTTAAATAGTGTACAATAAGAAGTGATAATACATTAAATGCTATTGTTTATGTAAATGCCACATGTAATGTATATTGTATAGCATATACTACACTTATCCTGTGCAAAGCTTATGTATAAATATTTATGTACATATTTTGTATACCTATGAGATGTAATGTCTCTGGTTCAAATAAAACAACAAACAACATTATTCAACAGATGCTTCATATACATGTATGATGGGAAGACTGCAGACTGCAGGAGTGATAAATTCACATCATGCAGCTCCAGCCTTAATTCCAACTTTGTTCCAAAATATTATTATTCACCGCGAAAAATTAGAATAAGCCGAAAGAATATTTTGAATCACTTCAGAAATGCTGCCGTAGCACCAGACTGAGTTCACAATATCGAGTGATTTTGATTGACAGGTGTAGCGCCGTTGTGCATGGATTTCGTGTAACTATACATGTACTGCAGATTGTGGTTGAAAATAATAAACAAACAGATCTAAAGAAAAGATATTGTATACTGTAGAACCAGTTCATTCATGAAACGAATTTAGTCGTATTATGCATAGGCACTCCCCAGCTTAATTGTTAAAAAAATATATATCTACTATACTATAAACATAACAAGGCATGAAACTAGCCTCCATGTTGGATTCCGCTTAGGGGCACTTTCTGACTAATAGCGAGAATTTCTCGCCTAAGTCGGACTTTTCTCAGACTTCGGAAGCTGTCATTTATTGAAATAAAATCAAATCCGGTTGAATCTTGCAGTACGTTCGTCGCATTCACGCGTTTTCTAACATTTCTCTGCAAACCAGGTCTCCTCGGCCGGAACTTAAAGGTTTATGGGGGTATAGATAATTCGATCGTCGTTTACCTTCAAAGTGCGTCTCATGGAAAGCTAACGTTGTTTTTCATAACGAACGAATGTACCGCGAAATAAATATAATTTTACATCAATAAGACCTTTCAAGATTTGATAATACATTTTCAGGTCCATAAAAGTTGTTTCAGTGTTTGTGTGTATGTGTGTGTGTGTTTGGTGGGGGGGGGGGGGGGTCAACTGAACAACAATTCTTGGAGAAGAAAAAATATAATTGAAGGAGGACAGTCCTAAGTTAGGTTTGTTTTCTATTGCATAGTATTAGTATATTGATGTATTGGCAAAATTATAGGGGCGAAAGGAGGGGGGTCGCGTTTAAGCAGATGAGTCTTCAATACAGAGATGGATTTGACCGGGGGTGGGGGGTGCGGTAAAAAAAATAAATGTATAGTAGATAGATATAATAAAATAAAGCGGATGTATACCAGGAATAAATAAATAAATATATTTAAATAAATAAATATATATACAAAAGCAATCTTGAAAACAGTAGCAAATCTATGGGGGGGGGGGGGTTCACTCCCTTTCAAATTTTTAAGGAAAAAAAAAAAAAGAAAAGGGGGAAAATGTTCAATATAAAAGAAAGTCTTGATAAAACTTATGCTTTAATACTAATTTTTACTACAGTTATTTTTAGTTTCTATTACCACTTAATCATTTTGCCCCCCCCCTTTGAAATCCCGGATTCGTCTCTGGAAAGTGTGTTACTTACATACATGTTAAGTATAACTTTTATTGCAAAATAAATAAATATACAAGTACATGTATATTTTATCCTGGTAGCGGGACTTATTTCTTATAGATGGATTCACACAAATATACTATAATAAAATGGGACAGTTCTTAAGTTTAATAAAAAGTTCAAAAATTTCACTAAAATATTATACAAGTGGTTTGGATGTTTTAAATATTTTGTAAGGGTAATTATTTCTAAACATATATTTTGGCATGTTCACATCACCGTTAATATTTTCATAGCTGAAACTAACTTCATCAGCTCACTCTTTGTCGATTTTATAACAGTGTTCCACTGAGAATGATAGCATGTATGGCATTAGTTTTGACCAAAAACCAGCTTCAGTCCAGTTAAAAAATGCAAAGGCAGCTAGATTAGGAGTCATTTAATAGACTAGTTTACTATGTATACGTCATTACAATGAAGTTCCTGAGCCCCGCCTTGCGCTGATTAATTTCACTGCGACAACCACATATAAACACAAACATATACACAAAGAGTTAAACTATTAATTTCTTCATGTGCAAGATTATAAAGTGTGAATTTTCACACACTTTCTTGACAACTACAGTATAAAGGATTCAATTCGTGATGCATAATTCTGAGGGGACAGCTACTTGATTCTGATACGTGCTGGCAGATTTTGGAGAAAAAAAATCTGTCCTTGAAAGTTTTGAACTGAAAAAATACCTATTTTCCACTAGGAAGAAAATAAATTAATTGACTTTGAGTGATGGTAACCCCACCCCACCCTCAACACCCGCTCCCCACACACACTCTAATTTTCCCATTTTTTCTTTATTTTCTCCTACCCACTTTTTTGGTGTAATAGAAATAAAAAAAAACTTTCCCGAATCATCTTGGAAATAAATTTTCTGTCCTTCAATGACATGAAAATAAACATTTTGACTCGAAAAAATTCCACCCCCTTTAGAATCAAATTGTCCTCTAAATTATATTATTCTGTTTTGGTGTCTCTGTAACATCATTGAATTTTCAACAACAACAACAACAACAACAACAACAACAACAACAACAACAACAAAAAAAGCGCCAAGTCTTTTCCCTGTGTATAGTTCTTTTTCTTCCAATATAATTCACAATTTTCGAGCAGAACTTTCCTCTGCAAAAAATAAAGATTGTCCTCCTTCAATTATATTTTTTCTTCTCCAAGAATTGTTGTTCAGTTGACCCCCCCCCCCCCCCCAAACACACACACATACACACAAACACTGAAACAACTTTTTATGGACCTGAAAATGTATATAAAATCTTGAAAGGTCTTACTGATGTAAAATTATATTTATTTCGCGGTACATTCGTTCGTTATGAAAAACAACGTTAGCTTTCCATGAGACGCACTTTGAAGGTAAACGACGATCGAATTATCTATACCCCCATAAACCTTTAAGTTCCGGCCGAGGAGACCTGGTTTGCAGAGAAATGTTAGAAAACGCGTGAATGCGACGAACGTACTGCAAGATTCAACCGGATTTGATTTTATTTCAATAAATGACAGCTTCCGAAGTCTGAGAAAAGTCCGACTTAGGCGAGAAATTCTCGCTATTAGTCAGAAAGTGCCCCTAAGCGGAATCCAACATGGAGGCTAGTTTCATGCCTTGTTATGTTTATAGTATAGTAGATATATATTTTTTTAACAATTAAGCTGGGGAGTGCCTATGGTATTATGTTGGCCCATGTTAGATTTGACAGGTTAATTCAATGGACCACTGTCATTTAGGGTATTCCGAATCACCCCGCATATCGCGACTCTCGGTAATTTACCTTACCGCTGTACCTCGCACGACACATGCACAAGTGTGACAACCAAACGGTCATTATTAGTAAGGTCTATACTTATTGCATACAACAAATAAAGAGGTAAACAGAATGCGTTAACTAAAAGAATTAATTATCTTAATTCATTAACTTCCTATCCTTTTCGAAGAAAATGCCCGTGTAGAAACGTTGCATGGTATTTCTCATCGACGCATAGGCACTCCCCAGCTTAATTGTTAAAAAAATATATATCTACTATACTATAAACATAACAAGGCATGAAACTAGCCTCCATGTTGGATTCCGCTTAGGGGCACTTTCTGACTAATAGCGAGAATTTCTCGCCTAAGTCGGACTTTTCTCAGACTTCGGAAGCTGTCATTTATTGAAATAAAATCAAATCCGGTTGAATCTTGCAGTACGTTCGTCGCATTCACGCGTTTTCTAACATTTCTCTGCAAACCAGGTCTCCTCGGCCGGAACTTAAAGGTTTATGGGGGTATAGATAATTCGATCGTCGTTTACCTTCAAAGTGCGTCTCATGGAAAGCTAACGTTGTTTTTCATAACGAACGAATGTACCGCGAAATAAATATAATTTTACATCAGTAAGACCTTTCAAGATTTTATATACATTTTCAGGTCCATAAAAAGTTGTTTCAGTGTTTGTGTGTATGTGTGTGTGTTTGGGGGGGGGGGGGGGGGGTCAACTGAACAACAATTCTTGGAGAAGAAAAAATATAATTGAAGGGGACAATCTTTATTTTTTGCAGAGGAAAGTTCTGCACGAAAATTGTGAATTATATTGGAAGAAAAAGAACTATACACAGGGAAAAGACTTGGCGCTTTTTTTTTTGTTGTTGTTGTTGTTGTTGTTGTTGTTGTTGTTGAAAATTCAATGATGTTACAGAGACACCAAAACAGAATAATATAATTTAGAGGACAATTTGATTCTAAAGGGGGTGGAATTTTTTCGAGTCAAAATGTTTATTTTCATGTCATTGAAGGACAGAAAATTTATTTCCAAGATGATTCGGGAAAGTTTTTTTTTATTTCTATTACACCAAAAAAGTGGGTAGGAGAAAATAAAGAAAAAATGGGAAAATTAGAGTGTGTGTGGGGAGCGGGTGTTGAGGGTGGGGTGGGGTTACCATCACTCAAAGTCAATTAATTTATTTTCTTCCTAGTGGAAAATAGGTATTTTTTCAGTTCAAAACTTTCAAGGACAGATTTTTTTTCTCCAAAATCTGCCAGCACGTATCAGAATCAAGTAGCTGTCCCCTCAGAATTATGCATCACGAATTGAATCCTTTATACTGTAGTTGTCAAGAAAGTGTGTGAAAATTCACACTTTATAATCTTGCACATGAAGAAATTAATAGTTTAACTCTTTGTGTATATGTTTGTGTTTATATGTGGTTGTCGCAGTGAAATTAATCAGCGCAAGGCGGGGCTCAGGAACTTCATTGTAATGACGTATACATAGTAAACTAGTCTATTAAATGACTCCTAATCTAGCTGCCTTTGCATTTTTTAACTGGACTGAAGCTGGTTTTTGGTCAAAACTAATGCCATACATGCTATCATTCTCAGTGGAACACTGTTATAAAATCGACAAAGAGTGAGCTGATGAAGTTAGTTTCAGCTATGAAAATATTAACGGTGATGTGAACATGCCAAAATATATGTTTAGAAATAATTACCCTTACAAAATATTTAAAACATCCAAACCACTTGTATAATATTTTAGTGAAATTTTTGAACTTTTTATTAAACTTAAGAACTGTCCCATTTTATTATAGTATATTTGTGTGAATCCATCTATAAGAAATAAGTCCCGCTACCAGGATAAAATATACATGTACTTGTATATTTATTTATTTTGCAATAAAAGTTATACTTAACATGTATGTAAGTAACACACTTTCCAGAGACGAATCCGGGATTTCAAAGGGGGGGGGGGGCAAAATGATTAAGTGGTAATAGAAACTAAAAATAACTGTAGTAAAAATTAGTATTAAAGCATAAGTTTTATCAAGACTTTCTTTTATATTGAACATTTTCCCCCTTTTCTTTTTTTTTTCCTTAAAAATTTGAAAGGGAGTGAACCCCCCCCCCCCCATAGATTTGCTACTGTTTTCAAGATTGCTTTTGTATATATATTTATTTATTTAAATATATTTATTTATTTATTCCTGGTATACATCCGCTTTATTTTATTATATCTATCTACTATACATTTATTTTTTTTACCGCACCCCCCACCCCCGGTCAAATCCATCTCTGTATTGAAGACTCATCTGCTTAAACGCGACCCCCCTCCTTTCGCCCCTATAATTTTGCCAATACATCAATATACTAATACTATGCAATAGAAAACAAACCTAACTTAGGACTGTCCTCCTTCAATTATATTTTTTCTTCTCCAAGAATTGTTGTTCAGTTGACCCCCCCCCCCCCCCCACCAAACACACACACACATACACACAAACACTGAAACAACTTTTATGGACCTGAAAATGTATTATCAAATCTTGAAAGGTCTTATTGATGTAAAATTATATTTATTTCGCGGTACATTCGTTCGTTATGAAAAACAACGTTAGCTTTCCATGAGACGCACTTTGAAGGTAAACGACGATCGAATTATCTATACCCCCATAAACCTTTAAGTTCCGGCCGAGGAGACCTGGTTTGCAGAGAAATGTTAGAAAACGCGTGAATGCGACGAACGTACTGCAAGATTCAACCGGATTTGATTTTATTTCAATAAATGACAGCTTCCGAAGTCTGAGAAAAGTCCGACTTAGGCGAGAAATTCTCGCTATTAGTCAGAAAGTGTCCCTAAGCGGAATCCAACATGGAGGCTAGTTTCATGCCTTGTTATGTTTATAGTATAGTAGATATATATTTTTTTAACAATTAAGCTGGGGAGTGCCTATGATCGACGTCGTGGCGTTGTTGGTGGATGAAACATGGCATATAAGGTATCGATAGAACGGCAATTTTATAAGCTTTTATGAGTATTATTTGTTTTTAATAACACCTCAAAAATATACTAGTTATGGCCGCATTTGTAGCCCCCTACAGTTTCGAACCACGTGTGTACATGCCCCTAGCCAAATAAATTGCACACGCTACATGTATACTTGTTATATGTCAGATTAATATTTTTTTTATAACATTGTTTTTCTTAAATGCAAGGGGTATGAAAGTAATGATTTGACAAAGCAAGAGCTATAATAAGACTATCCCGGGTCCCGGTATACACGTGATCAGTGTTGATCAATGTTGATATGTACGAGCACACGTATGCAGTGATATACGTCATTCTTAATAATCATGAAATCTAAACATGAGTTGGTTTAATTCCTTTTCACAATTTTTTTTATCATCATTATATCATTATTTGGTAGCCTACTCGTAGAATTATGACAGTTCAATGTTAATTATTTGCATTAAAAAAATCACATAGGAAAAAAAAAATTACAAAATTATCATGATCAGGCCCGTAAGAAGCAATTTCACTTTGATGGGGCACAACCATACATTTTCAGTTGGGGGGCACTATCACCTACCAAAATTCCTTGACAAGCGAAAAAAAAATGTCATCAGACGTTATTATTGAGGGGGCACAAACACATAGTAGCTATATTTTCTATAGTATTCTATAAATCGGCAAAATTATTGGGGGCACGGCCCCCCGTGTCCCCCCCCCCCGGTTCCTACGGCCATGATGATTATATTTACAGGACAACAATTTACAATCAGGTAATTTCAGAAAGTAATATTCTGTTGGTATTTGCTTTTCTGCATGATCCGCCTCTGAGAGCGCTGTTTTATAGTGTGTCTACAGAAGGGGGGGGGGGGGGCTTTAATAACTTAATAAAAAAAAACAACAACATTCAACAAGAAAATAATTCTTTTTATTTTTTTTTATACTTTTGGTAAACAATACCAACTAATTCATTAATTATAATGTTGTTATCTGACTGTTTTTAGCCATTTACCTGGTGATTCGAAATACCCGGAAGTGACCTGCAATACACTAAAAAGGTGATGTAAATATAACCCCTGTCAAGGCCTGTATCGTAGATAGACTCGCCGTGTAATGTAGATTTGATTTTTCATTGAATTGGCTTTCCTTTAATACCAACCAACCATTTATAAAATTGTTAATAAAATCGTTTACAGTCAAAAAGTAAAAAGTGATTCGGAATACTCTAAATGTACCCGTTATAAAAACAACTCATTATCAACTCAGTGGACCGATAATTTACTTCAAAATAAGCTATAGATCAATAAAATTGATTTCAGATTAACCAACAAAATAATATGAACATAGTTAAAGCCGTACACAAATATATTAAAAAATCGAAAAGATTTTTATGAATACGCAGCGTAACCATTCTGTACCTATTAAAACCCCTTTCCTTTCTTTCTTTGCACCCCCCCCCCCCACTCTTTTCTTATTTCCCTGCACTTTTTTTGTATTGTACATATGTTGGTTGTACATCACGTGTATATGTATATATCATTTTGTTTGTGTTGGAGAGGACAATTCTAAGTTAGTAAAACTTGTGTCCAATCCTATTGATTATGTTTCAATAAAATATGTTTAAAATAAAAAAATAAATAAAACTAATATTTTGTTGCAAAGATAATGTAAAACAGAGACCGGGGATTTTGTATTTCTCTGTATTTTAAACACTCGATATGCGTACATTTGGGGCGCTCTTGCATATACATGTACATTCGAATTCATGATCGTGCTTATAAAAAGAGCATGTTCTGTACTTGCATGCATGTATGTATGTATCCGTAAAACTTTCCGATTTTCCCGAGAATTCATCCTCACAATGTCAATTAAGGTTCCGAAATCACAATACCTTGATATTGTGAGGATGCCGAGAATTGAGAAAGTCACCTCCACTTACAATTATCATGCATGTGTACATGCAGTTTAAAACACGAGACAGAAAAATAAATTGTTGCAAACTTAATGGTTAAGTCGGCAATTAAAATGCGTAAAACTTGAAATGAATAAATGCACGGGCGGTAAGGATTGATAAAAATAAGCGTGAGATAGAGTAAAATAAAATAATATGTAAGATTCGAAATGATTTCAAACCCAATTTTCCATTAATCGCTATGAGTACACAATGTATTTTAACACCGATATGACCCCGGCTCTCTGCGGCCACGTGTGCACGAAGACTGGGTTACAAAGCGACAGAGCAGAATGTAACCTGTGCTGTAAGAAGGCGTGAATTATTGTATGTTTAAAAGTATTATTTGATGTATATAGTTTAATATTTAATGAAGAAACAATTAAGAGACTGATAGTAAAAATTATACTTTACACAAGTATTAATACTTAATACTTCCATCACTAATTGCAATTATTTGCCTTAGCACCTTTTCAATAACAATTGAATACAATTACACGGGACAGAGAAATAAATTGTTTGTTTGTTGTTGCTGTTTTTTTTTTTTTAAATCGTATTGTTGTGTCGACAGTGAACAGGCCGGTAAAAGCGATTAAAATTCGAAATGATTTTATGCACTAGTGTTTGGAACGCTTAAGATTAAATCAAAGATGAGATTAAGTTATCTTAAAGATTCAATATAAATAAAAAAAAACATAATGTTTCATTAGTCGTTGTTTCTGCACGATGGATTAAAAACGTGATCACAGTCTTCACAGATATTTGTTTTGTTTACATGGTTTATGACCGGAGGTGGCTGGTCGATGGTGACCTCGGCAACGTGGGATCGCGGGTTGTGTTACATAACTAAAAACATTTAGGTGAACATGGAGAACGTAAAAAGGCACAGTTAATGATCATTAATTATTCGATGCTTAAAGTTTAATATTACTTATATAGTTATATAGATACATTTAATTCCTTCCTTTATTAGAAGACGCTGTTCTCTTTAAAACTAAGTTAAAAAAGAAAAGAAAGTTGTAAAAAAAATAATTTATGAGTTAACCATAGAACACGTTTAAAACCTTATTTAGAAGAAAATTAACATTAAATACAGTAGGGTATATTATTTATAGCGAATTTGTTTAAGTTATACACACGAAGAGTTCTGATTTACTTGCCGAATGAAAACGCTTACCTGTTTAAACATTGTTCTAAGTGTTATACATTTACTTTATTTTGTTCTTATAAGGTATCTATATGTAAATAAAATTTTAAAATGAATGCTTCGTAGCGAACACATGCCAGTTTATATTTTTCAAACAATCTTTGCCAATTACTACACTGCATGTACACGTAAGTTGTTTGTGCTGTGTAGAGCAACTATCAGAGTACACAATGTATTTCAACATCGAGGTGTCCGCGGCTCTCTGTAGCCACGTGTATGTAAACGAGGACTGGACTACAACACTTAAGACACAAAGCGGCAGAGATGGATGAAACTGTTTGCTATATTACAAAGACTTGAATTATAGTACATGTATATTTGAAGGAATTTTTATTTATGTTAATGTTTATTTAATTCTATAAATAATAAATGGACATTCACAAGAGTGATGGTAAAAATAATATGTGCGTAGCATGCGTAGTAATTACAATTATTTACCGAAGCCCCCATTCAATTACAATTGCAGATGAATTAAAATACAACAACACGGGATAGAGCAATACTTTTTTAAAATGTATTGTTGCGTGAACAGACAAAAACAGCGATTAAAATTCAAAATGATTTTTATGCACCAGTGTTTGGAATTAAGATTATAAAAGATCGGTAAAGTAATCTTACTGATTCGATATAATTAAAAACATAACGTTCCATAAATTAATAGCTCTTTGTACAAAATTGACATTATACGCGATCACAAATACTAGCTTGGTATATGGCCACAGGTGGCTAGTACACTGGTGACCTCAATCAACAGCGTGGGATTCGCGCGTTGGGTTACATAACTAAACATCGAGCTGACCATGGAGACCGTAATATGCATACAGCTAATGATCGTGAATTATTCAATGCATACAGTTTAAAATCACTTACAAAGTTTGTTGTAATTATAAACGTAGAAAGATAGATTTAATATTCTCCGCTTTTGAACACTATTAATCTAATTTAAAAAAGAAGAAAAGAAAGACTAGTTGTAATAAATAATTTAATAGTGAACCATAAACCACGTTTTAAACCTTATTAGAAAGAAAATTAACATTAAATACCGCAGGGTATATTATTGATAGCAAGTCTGTTTAAGTTATACACATGAAGAGGTCTGATTTCCTTGCCGAATGAAAAACGTTACCTGTTTACCTGGCCTGCTTTCTAATACGTATTACGCAATACCCATGGTATACTCGAACAAAACAACATTTTCATTAGATCAAAAAGGTGTAAAAGAACAATTTTGTTCCCAAGATCCAGATCGAAATATTTACCGTTTTTGAGTTATAAAGCAAAAACTTTTAAGGGCCCAAGATCCCTAATCATAGGGGCCAGCCCCTTTTAAATAGTATAATATGAAAGCCCTTGCAATTATGCACAACTTTTGTTCTACATGTCTTAACAAAATATTTCTAGTTTTCAAGATATAAAGGAAAATATGTCAAATTTTTTGCTGTTTTCCGCGTTCTAACTTTTGACCCCTCTCTAGCGCCATTTTTAATGCAAAAATCAAAAAACAAAAACCGATGTGCACAACTTCAATGCTTCCTCTTTTCAATTTCAAAGGGTTTTGTGCTCCAATTATAACCATTTCTGAGCCTTTGTCTGGAAATCGGAGGCATGCAAAATTCAATCAAAGGGGAATAACTCGTGAACAGAAGGTAATTTCCGAATTGTATTACGGTATTCTGACAGTGTTTTGTAAAGTCTAAAAGCTCTGAAAATTTGAACAAAATCTGTTTAAAAATGAGGAAGATATGAAGCGTCAAAGTTGGCGTCTAGGAAAAAAAAAAAAAGAATAATCTTAAGCATCACAATCAGTAGAAGGTCTTCCGTTGGAAACGGAAGACCTTAATTATTTATATCTCTGATCAAGCAATATTTGCGATGAATAATTATATTAGGACACACAATTTGAGGAATAGTTTTCTATAATTCCTAATAAATTAAACTAGTCTCAACACTTCCGTAGATCTTTGTGTGGTGTTGTGTTCCTGTGGTCGAAATTAAACGGTGGTCGAAATTACCCTGACTTACCCTATATGGGTCTGTAAACAATTCTGTGTTTCCGTCTTTTTTTTTTTTTTTTTTTTTTTTTTTTTTTTGGTCACATTCCAAAGATGAGTTGGTTACTGCAAAAAAATGTAAGAGGAGTTCAGGGAACCATTTTTTTTTTAAATCTTGTTGCACCCCACCGCTTGTTACCATGGTTACTGCAAAAAAAGTAAGAGGAGTTTTGAATGTCATTTTGCCCCCAGGGTGAAAAGAACAAAAAACTTTTTTATCCCCATTTGTCCCCCGGAGTGAGTATGAAAATTTTTAAAATATTTTTGCACAAGTCATGTTCAAGGCACTACCAATCATATTCCAAAAGATGAGTTGGCTGAGTACACTGCTTAGAATATAAGAGTAGTTTGAGAAAGTGTGACAGACGGATGGACGGACCAAGATAACAACAATATATCCGACCTTTCTTTAGAAAGTGTGAGTATAATTATATAATATTAAAAATCAATATCAAATTATGATGAAGTAAATACAACTCATAACAAATGATTGGTGGTGTCTTGTAAATGTGCAACAAGGCTTCGGAAGTTACATTTCACCTTAGGGGCGATTGGGGTCAAAATATTTTTTTCTTCATAAAATCTGAGCCCCTTTTCGCAATAGCCCATTCATATTTTGGAATGTGATTGGAAATGTCCCCTAGATGTGCAATAAAGATTTTGAATTTCGATTTTTTCACCCTAGGGACAACTGGGGGTCGAAAAAAAATTCTACAGTAACCTGGTGCTCTGAAACCCTCTTGCATTTTTTGCAGTAACCAACTCATCTTTTGGAATATGACTGGTGGTGTCCTGTAGATGTGCAATAAGTTTCAGAATTTTGATTTTTCACTTTGGGGCCTAATGGGGTAAAAAATAAGGGGGGAAAAAACCCTAATTCCCCGAACTCCTCGTCATTTTTCACAGTAGCCCAATCATATTTTGGAAGAAGTCTGGGTTTCCTGTAGATGATGTGCATTTAGGTTTCGGAATTTTGCTTTTCACCCTAGGGACGATAGGGGGTTGAAAACCGACTTTTTGTAAATTATAGTATTGAGGCTTCTTCTCTTGTAACCCAAATATGAAGGTGAGTACATTTAGAGGCAAACACCTAAGTGCGGGTATTACTGTCTTATGACAATATCTAGTTATATTATTGCTTTTATTGTTATATTGATATATTTTTCATTCATATGTTTTAATATTGAAAGATATGACATTATAATATGACATGACGCCCTAAAGATCCGACCTAAACTATATTTCAAGTTTTTATTAAGAAAAAAAATATTAACAGAAATTATTAATTTCAATATTTTAGATTAAAAGGATTTTAGAAAGATTGTTAACGAATTTATAGCCATTCATTCTTTTTTTTCTCTCTCTCTTTTATTAAAACATGGTACATAAATAATTCAATGTACAGAAAATCATAGTACATACATTGCATAGAAATTTATAAATTAAAATCACAAATAATTGCCTACTTCTAGATACAGATTATCATTAATTACATGTGCTTTCCTTAGAATCACGTTTTGTAAACAAAGACAATTTTTTATCTTATTTCGAAAAAATTCTATATACATGTTTTCTTTTTGAAATCTACATCTCATTTTATATTTGTAAATGGTAAAACAAATGAATGACAATAGATTATTCAATTTAGTTGTTTTTAAATTGATTTCATTGTAAAAACCAAGTACCAGTATTTTCCATGTGATTTCAAAACCCAAAAACAAACTAATTTTTTTCCAAATATTTTCACAAAGTTTACACCTGTACAGGAGATTTTCAGTGTCTTCAACAACCATACAATATTCACAAAAAGGTTCTACATCTTTGTTCCATTTACTCACATTTAAATTATTGTTCAATATGCAAATCAACAATTTATAATTGAATTCAGCAACATTTTTTTCATACATATACTTAATTTTAGCTAGATATACATTTTTCCAGACATATTTGTAACTAAGATCAAAAGTCTTTTGCCACATATTTTCATAAACTGATCGTTGAAACTTTATGTTTACCAAAATTGAATAATAAAAATCACATTTAAGGTTTGCTACAGTTCTTACACTATTATCTCTAAATAAAAATGACACTTCGTTTTTAATATTAATAAATTTTGCATATGTACAATCAAAATTGTTTTTGTATTCTCTGAGTGCCTTCTTTATCATGATATATTCACAGAGTATATTGTTTTTCTTTTCTAGTATATTATAAAAGTGTTCAATACTAAGGAAGTTTCCATCATTATCAAAAAGATCTTTGATATATAGAATATCACTTTTTATCCAGTTTTCAAAACAATAGCCATTCATTCTTCTAGTTCAAGGGAAAAGAATTGTCTGAGTCTCCTGAAAGGTCGGATGAAAGTCTCACTTTGACTGATTAATTGATTATGACACAGGACAAAGATTAATACATATACATTAGATTACCGGGTATTACAGTCTACCCTTACTGGTGAATCAGCGGAAGAAAGAAAGTTTGTAGAAAAGACAGAGGCCTTTTAATCAGGCCAGATTTTGATGCAGCCATAGAATCAGTTGCAGCACACAGGATATAGCTTGCTTACCATTGGTCAAACACCAGAAGAACCTAGCCGTGTCCACACCACAGCACTAGGAATCTCTTAGCTTTGAACTCAAATGGTGGCCGTATTTGGAGCCATGGCAACCTTCAGACTAAAGAAGAGCAAGCAATAACCAGGTTAGGACGTATACGCTGACCCAGCATGGACAACGACAAAGCTTGGTCAGACCTTGAAAGTCTTCTAGCCGATATTCTATACACAACAATGCAAGACACACTGGGAAAAACAACTGGTCGATCATTACCATTATATTAAATGTCAGAAATACAGAAGGAAAGGAGCAGCGACTTCAGCAGCAACAAAGCCACTGCTATTCCACTACCACTGTTAGTCTTGTTCCCCCTAAAAATTAAGACTGCAACATGGCGATCTTCAAGTTGAAGAGGCGACAGCCATAGCCAAGGAACGTAAACTGGGCCCACAACGACGACAAAGCGTGACCAGACCACATATAGTAACTTGTCCGAAGTAGTCAAATCTGCCGATATCTTGGTGTTAAAACAAGACCCTCATATGGCCGTTTTCCTCGCAAACCAATTTTCTGAAGCAGATTGCACACTTTTTTTGCACTTGTATGAAATTGAAAGTCGGTGAGGTTGCAACAGCGATGGCATCCTTGTTTCTCAAATGATGAAAAGTGATAAACTATAAGCCACTAAGTGCTTTTGCATCCACATCCGGTCCGCCACTCTTACGGTTTGCAGAACAATCTTGCAATAGTCTGTGATGTACATGTGTATTGAATGTCATAACCACTTACAGAAGATTTTTTTTGCTGGAGGAAATTGTTTTATATTTTTCTCTCACAAACCTACTTAAAGGAACACCCTTCAGAAACCATACTGCCTGCCCTACCACACTCTTCTATGGTCAAACATCGCACATCGTATCTCCTCCCTTTTTTATGAATACAAACACAAACAACACAAATAATAAATCACGAAAAGAATAGAAATTTATTTCCCCATTTTCAGGCATTTCTATGGAATTGTTACGCTTCATTTAACTTGTATTCATCCATCAGTTTGGACATTTAAAGCCGTACTTTCAATTATGGTGACATATTTATAAACAAATGCATCATTAACGTTTTGAAATGGCCATTGTCAATTTTCTATGGTGGTGTGTTAGCAGTTTTGTCTAGTCTAGATGCACTTAAAAATTAAAATCTATTCGACGAGGAGCGATCTAGTACCCAAAGATCTACAAAGAATGAGGTAGAAAAAATACAAAGAAAGTCAATGACGACACTTAGAAGAGGATCCAATTAAAGAATTGCGAAATGATAGTTCTAGTGTATGAGCGAACAACAGTACTTGAGGAAAAGGAGCCAACATGGGAAGAAGTCTGTGTGAGACGGTGAAGACGGCACGATCTAGATCGACAATAGGGCCAAGCAGTAACCATTCAAGGTGTACAAGAAATACCCAAAATTGCTCAGAATGTTATGGCATTTGATCAAAAAGGTCTGGAAAAATGAAGTAGTACCGACATGCAGGAGAAGATCGAGCAGAGAGATGCATGGTACCTAAAGAAAAAATTGGAAGAACATCAGCCAGATTCGTACAATCTAAATGTTGAGAGTGGAAGGAAAGATTTTTTTCAGTACAAAGAGGATGTCAAAATATATGACAGCCATGACTGCCATAAACTAGGTGCAGAACTGTAGCTCTCTCGTTGAGAAAATTCGGACAGATAAACCAGAGAGCTACAGATCCAAGCAATGTAAAAACCTTCGATTTACGCCGTCGCTTTTTTGTCGCTCGCTTAGGGTATTATTTCTTGTATTTTATGCGTTCCCCTAATTCACAAATGGTATCCGATAATTGGAGTTTTATGAAGAGACTGACTTTTACAATCGACGACTGACTTTTACAGTTTAAAGGGACCAACTCCAAACATAAATAAGGTGTAATAGGTGTCTATTCAATAACAAACTTCAGAAATATGATTAGAGTTTGTTTTCGATAAATAAGAAATTTTAAGTTTCAGGGCTGGTAATACATTATTGACAAATATCTGGGTAAATTGCATTAGTCTTTTTATAGCGATCGAGCGCTCTGTGGTACATACATGGGCAAAATGCGCATTAAAGTGGTAAAATTAATCGTTTGAATGGAACGTTTGGGTCTTTCTTATCGAACGTCAGTTGTTAAATAATGACACGCCCATTTCGTTAGAATTGAGAAATCAATATTGGTCCCAATGTTTTAAGACATCCCACTCTCTGAGACTAGCAGCGCGAGTTTTGCTGAAATGAGGATATTATGAAGTTTGGAGAAAGATCGAGTGCGAGACTCCCCGCTTCTTTAAAACTCACGTTCTGCAAGGAATATGTTCGTATATGTCATGTCTATTGACGTTTTCACAAATCGCATACCGATCGAACACGTTTTTACCTGGTGTTTATGTCAACTCCCAATGTGATTGACTTTTGTATTTATGGAATACCTGTTCTAAGGTATTCGAATGAATCATATGAGAAATTAACGATAATCGAGGGCTGTCACTCAGTGCAGACTGTGTTTCTCCGCCGACTCTCCCCTACAATAATCTTCATTCTTCTTTCTGAAGAAATACCAGTATAAAATAAAAACCAACTTTCAAAAGAAAGCTTTATTCAAACGCTTCAACCACTGTAGGACAGGCACATAGTATAGTTAATAAAAGTGTGTTGGGGGGGGGGGGGGGCAGCCAGAAAAAAATTCCCGATTTCCTGAAAAAACTTTGACAAGCAAAAAAAATTTCCAAACTCCAAAATCATATTTCTGGGGGAAGGGGGGGGGGTTCCAACTTCTTTCAAGATCAAATTTTCTTCATATATTGCCACATAACCCTGATTTTCACTATGCTGCAACCAAAAGTTGGGGGCACCTGCTTTTCTGTGAACATTTTCTAAATTAAAAGGTTATGTTTGGAAAAAAGAGGAGGGGGGCAGACCCCTCTGCACCCCCCCCCCCCCGATACTACGTGCCTGCAGGATACACGTACCGCTTTAAACAACTCTTTTTTTTTCATGAGAAGTTTCTAGGTCTGTTAACTTGTCATTCGCCTTAAAGGAGTTAACAAAATTACATTTGAAAAATCATTTGAATTATTAATAAATTGATATTAATTTATTTTATTGAAATTATTAATAAATTTTACTGAATGAAAAATGTGAAAGAATACTGCATTACATGTGCTAGGATTGATTTATTCAGACCCCGAGAATTCTCAGAAGCTTAGGGAACTATCCTTAATAAATTCACTGTATGCCTTTTGGTTGGACCTAAGCACATGTAATGCAGTATTCTTTCACATTTTTCATTCAGTAAAATTTATTAATAATTTCAATAAAATAAATTAATATCAATTTATTAATAATTCAAATGATTTTTCAAATGTAATTTTGTTAACTCCTTTAAGGCGAATGACAAGTTAACAGACCTAGAAACTTCTCATGAAAAAAAAAGAGTTGTTTAAAGCGGTACGTGTATCCTGCAGGCACGTAGTATCGGGGGGGGGGGGGTGCAGAGGGGTCTGCCCCCCTCCTCTTTTTTCCAAACATAACCTTTTAATTTAGAAAATGTTCACAGAAAAGCAGGTGCCCCCAACTTTTGGTTGCAGCATAGTGAAAATCAGGGTTATGTGGCAATATATGAAGAAAATTTGATCTTGAAAGAAGTTGGAACCCCCCCCCCCTTCCCCCAGAAATATGATTTTGGAGTTTGGAAATTTTTTTTGCTTGTCAAAGTTTTTTCAGGAAATCGGGAATTTTTTTCTGGCTGCCCCCCCCCCCCCAACACACTTTTATTAACTATACTATGTGCCTGTCCTACAGTGGTTGGAGCGTTTGAATAAAGCTTTCTTTTGAAAGTTGGTTTTTATTTTATACTGGTATTTCTTCAGAAAGAAGAATGAAGATTATTGTAGGGGAGAGTCGGCGGAGAAACACAGTCGCAAAATCGGCGTGTTCTTGCCTTCCTGTTATCTGTCTGGTCTAGCTTTCGGGTGAACTCAATAAAAGCGCAATTAACACTAATCACTTATCTTCCTGAAGAGCGCATCTCCACAACTTCAGGGGTCCTGAGTCCACTCGTGGCCGTGATACCCTGATAAACTTCATTCGATACCAAGAGCGATGCAAGACAAAGAATAACAGTTTTGAGGGTTAAAATCTGAAGTTGTTCGGCTTTCTTCGTTAAAGCCTCGAGTCTAAACGAAAGTTAGAGAAGTGCTGATGGAAACGATGTGAGCTTGTGCGACATGGCCGAAACCTTTGATCTTCTTTCACTTTCAGTTTATTAGGAACCTTCAAGTCTTCTGTGATCTTTTTATATTGTTCTAATTTTTTATTATGAGCACATACATGCATGTATGATATGGAAACCTCCCCCCCCCCCCGACACACACACTTATTGCCTTGGAACACTCTTGGGGAACCAAGCAAGAGACGTACAGCAGAATCATTACAAAAAAGTTTCCGAAACTCTGGAGAGTTCCCGGGGTCAGTGATTCCGAATAAACAAATGCTAACATATGCATATGTAATGCACTATTCATTCAGACTTTTCAAAAATTAAATTTTATTGAATTGACAAATGTTATTTTGTTAACAAAAGCGAATTCAAACATAGAAATTCATAATTATAAACAGACCAATAAACTTTTCATTAGCAAGAGTTGTTTTGAGCTTTACTGTCAGTATATCATGCGTACCACGCACTCGCTGTAAAAACACGAACTCAAGTTATCCTGATACATGTATTTGTAAATTATAATGTGTTATCAGCCCTGAAGTTTAAAAGTTCTCATTGTTATTGAATAGACACCTATTACATGTTTTTAATGTTTGGAGTTGATCCCTTTAAATTGTAAAAGTCAGTCGCCAATTGTAAAAGTCAGTCTCTTCATAAAACTCCATTAATCATATATTTTACTCCCATTCTTAATACTTTATTTACCCTTCAACGGTTCCAAATGGCCCTATGTTGTGTTGGAATATCATTATAAAAAATCCCATTCCGACGTCCATGTTGGGAGTCGTGCGAATTTTTTTTTTTAAAAGAACATCCATTTGCCGAGAAAATGTGAATTAAAAAACCTGGAGGTTCAAATATCATGTATATTCACTTGTCTATAAAGAAAACAATATGTATGTCAAAAAATAAGATAAATAAACCCAATCGGGCGTGTTATTTTTAGCATTACATGGAGCTCGGAATGCATTTTTTAAACTGGTACTCCAAGACTATATACGCATGACACGGCCGTTTGGAACCGTTGAAAGGTAGTGTGTCAGGAATGGGAGTAAAATATATAATTTATTATCGGATACCATGTTTGAAGCGGTGGAACGCATAAAATACAAGAGAGCTACAGTTCTGCAGCTTTATCTGTCAGAATTTTCTCAACCAGAGAGCTACAGTTCTGCAGCTAGCCATAAACTGGATAGACACATTCATCCAGAAAGATGGTACTCCAGGGTTTTCTGGCTGTGTGGAACCAGTGTCATCAGTCAGTTGATACGCCAAGTCAAGGAGCAGAAAGTTGACTTGATTTGTGTACGGATAGATCTGGCAAAGGCGTAAGGCTTTGTCCCGCACCAACTCATCAAAAAGGCCATGAACATGAATATGTTCCATCACATACGGTCAATATTGTAAACATCTGTTTTAGGAATATCAAGTTGTGGTTATCCATTATTGATATCACAGTTGCTTTGTAAAATCTGGAAATAGAAATTGTAACAGGATGCACACTGTCAACTAATCTCACAATGTAAAGGATGAAGATAACGAGCAGTGATCGATCTAAAAAAATCTATAAACAATGCAATTGTGTGAAGAGGGCATAAAACACGGACCCCTGGAACAACTCATGTGTGAACAAGTTGGTATTAAATTAAAATCCATAGAAGAAACATTGACTTGGGCAGGGATGAAAAATCGAAGTTCTGATAAAGAATTCGAAGGAAGGTCTTGCGGAAAGATTCACACTGTTGTTGCAGGGAGAAGCTTCTCCATCTATCATCAAAAATCTATAGTCAAGTGCATGGACAAATGGTATGACGGTGCTTAGGAGAACCCGGAAATTTTAAAGCGCGGTTCTTCCAAAATTGCGCCTTACCCAGGCTTGTGTTGATGCTTATCTGTATGAAATTCGAGTATCAACAGCATAGGATATGGATTGACTGGTCAACGGATATTGTCGTTGGTTGATGGCTTGGAGTCTCACCCAGCTTCACTTCAATCGGTCTGTATAGCAGTATAGGATTTAGCTACAGTAGGAGTTTAAGGTTCAAAGTGTAGATTGATTATGACACTGATATGGTCTGTTCCCGAGAATAAGGATACATAGCCAGATCTTTGGAGGCTAAAGTCCTTGCGGGTTATATTGCTTCTGAGGTCATTATACAACGTACATCAATCTCCAACTAACTTGCTGAGATGGAGCCCTAAGAGAATCAACAGACTGCCAACTGTATGGAGGAAGAGCGATATTTTTTGTCTGGATGCAAGGTGGCACTCCAATAAGGATGATACAGGTGGAGACCCGACAAGGTGCTTCAAGTATTCTAACTTTTTTTTCTAACATGAATGTACCAAATGATGTCTGAGGCGATCAGAGAGGTTCAATCGGTGGTGGCAAGGTAGAGTTCCTCTCTAGAGTTCAGAGGTCCGGGTTCAAATTCTGGTCTGCTCTGTCATATTTTCTCCCTTCCTGTTACATTTGATGTCCGTGTACCGACCATTTGAGATTCAGTGAACTTGTTTCGGTTGGTGGACCGTTATGCCAGCCTTGGTGGCTCATTGGTTGGAGCACCTGACTAGTGATGTAGGGTTTACTTCCCGGTTCAGCTATAGATTTTCTTTTATTTTTTCTCTTTTTCTGTTCTATTTGGGAAGATATATTGTTTTCCCATAGAATATCATGGTGACTTTGTGCTTTCACTTCTGAGCCACTAACATATGATGTTATATAATGGAATTATGACGTCAAGTCACTGCCGACTCGAGCTGTCGTGACGGAGATAGTGTCACAAACTTTACACCTGATTTCAAACTACATGAAAAAGACAAGGACGCTATAGCAAAATTCGTGTGTTTAAATGTACTCTAACATCTAAGGGTGCTGTTATATTTAAGGAATGTTTTTTTAATTTAGTTTGTTTGAGTAATTGATGTGTAAATCACACAGACTTGGGCATATTTCATTAAGCGCGCTAGCGTCACTTTAGCGCGAATTTCTTCATGTTTATTTCTACTAGCGTGAGTATAACCGAAAATGGCATTGAAAACAATTTTTTATTTTTGGTTGGAACAGTAGAAAAACACAGCGAATGTAAATATGTAAGACTCCAAAGTCCGATGGTCACACAGAAGTCCGATGGTCATGCCAGAGTCCGATGTTCTGCGATAAACCCCGATGGTATGATGTCGGTAAGGAAGCCAAAGTCCGATGGTCTCGCCGAAGTCCGATGACTTGTTTCCTATGAGACGCACTGCTCTAAAGTGCGATTGTCTGATACGGTGCGAAGAAACTATCAACGTCTATGACGTCACAATATTCCGACGTCAATCCTCGACGCTGTTGCCCAACATTCAAAGGCCATCAATTCAGTATTCGTCCTCGCATACAATTTTACTGATTTTGCTTATTGATTGCACACCCACCAGAGATATTAGAGTTAGTTCTCGAACACCACTTCCTCGCACTCTATTCGACTGATTGGGGTTAGTCTCGTACCCACCCAAGATATCAAAGTTACACTTCTTACACACTTTTTGACCGATTAGGGTTAGTCTGGCACCTATCCGAGAGATTAGGGTTAGTCCACGCATATAGTATTTATTTGTATTTTTAAAAAATCTTGGCATGGCGCAGCATCGCAATTTGGCGCAGTAGTACTATGACGTCATAAACGTTAATTGTTTTTGGCACCATCGGACTTTGGCGAGTCAAACGATCAGATTTTGGCGCAGATCATCGGACTTTGGCGTGACCATCGGAGTTTGGAGTCCCATCGCACTTTGGAGTCCAACAAATATATTCGAATATTTTGAAAAATACTTCGTTTTATTACCCTTAATTGAAATTCAACGAAATTTCTTACAAAAAAAATTAACTTCAGTGTCAGTGGTTAGAGGAAGAATACTGTATATGGGATTAATTTCACGGGTTGTAATTATCACGTTTTCTCTCCTCGGACACGAGGTTTGATATATTCGCGGAATTTGTATGAAATGAAAGTGACCTCTCTTTGTCTGCCTTAGTCCATTAAAAGTATAGCCAGAACGACAAATCATTGTTAAAAAGTAAAACGGTGTTTGGGATGTGTTTACTACATAAACTATACTCAGTTAAAATAAAGTTGTTACATTTGTTAATTCATCGGAGCAAGTTCATTTAAAAGGCTTTGATGATGTAGCTTCGAATGACTTACGATTAGTGCTGTCGTATGACGTTACAGATTCTCCTTTTCGAAGCGAGAAGAGTGGTTTTACCACTGGTCTTTAAACACGATGATATATACATTACGTCGACAAAATAATGAAATTTCGTGTTTACAGAAAATCCAAAAGTTATTTGAATTATTTAAATTTACAAAACAAAGACCCGTATTACCAAATGATTAAAGACTAATAAAAGTACTCAGGTGACTGGTATCCACAGTGATATAGTAAGTAACGCACGGGTAATCAACATCCACGGCCCTTATGTTTTGATTAATCAAGTAAGTACATGTGGCTTTGGCTATTAAAATAGCTGTTTAACATAGATACTGGTCATTATCTTTTGATTTGAATTTTTGGAGAGCGTGGTAATTAAAATAATTGAATGACTCGTAATTACCGAAGACTACAACATTAAGTTAGGAAAATAATTCTATAACTTTTCTCAAGCACATTTTGTGTACACAAGGATACGATGAGTACATTTATATAACAGAAAGTAAATAATAACTGTGTTAATCACCTCCGCCGAAGCGATTGATGTTCAAATTATACTTAACCCGTAAAGTGATCAGAGAAGTCATGTGATATCGTAACAAACATGTTAATTCATAGCCGAGAGAACCCTTCACATTGACATATTTAAGTAAATAGCTTACGAATTCAAATTTAAAATCGAGCTCGCAATTCAATATTATGTTTTGAATGCATTTTAAATCAAGCGTTGGAAAGCGTTAACATAGCTGCGTGGTAGTACGCCTGTAAAAGGTTCAGGGGGTTCAGATTAAAATCCTGGTCTAGTCTAATACATTATATGCCATCATGTTGCATTTTTTGTATGTACCTAGATATTGAGAGTGAAGAAAATAGGGTTGGTGGACAGGGGCTTTCGGCCTGGAAAATCAGTGGTTAGAGCATCTGACTAGTGATGCAGAGTCTCGGGTTCGATTCCCGATCCAACCATAGAATTTTTCCTTCTATTACATTTTTTGCACTTGACAGCACTTGAATTTACAAGTGAAAGTTCTGCCAAGAGAAAAGGAATCTAGGTTCTTTGTCTTGGAGCAAACACATTAAATGGAGAGGAATATGGCAGTTAGACAGGTTCGACCACAGGTGGTCAGATAGCTCAGTTGGTAAGGCACATGTCTAGAGTTTAGAGGGGGGGGGGGGTTCAAATTCGCGTTTGAAGTATTTTGTCCCTTCCTGTAAAATTTGCTGCTGTGTACCTACGATTTGACAATGAAGTTGTTTGCTTTGGCGAATTGTGGTGTTGGCCTGGCAAACTCAGTTTTGGAGCACCGGAATATAGATGGAAGGGTCCCAGATTTAATTCCTGCTATAGCCATAGATTTTCTCTGTTCCTATTCCATTTGGTGCCTTTTTTCACCCTGGTCTTGCAAGTGAAAGTACTGCCATGGGCAAAAAAAAATGTTTGGATGCGAATGCCTTCAAGAAGAGAGGAATGTAGCGGTCAGAGAGGTACGATCGCTGTTGGGACAGTTTACCTGGAACAGAGTATATGTCTAGAGTTCAAGGAACCCTGGTTTAAATCCTGGGCTGCTCTTTCTTATTTTCTCCGTTCCTGTTACATTTGGTTTGAATCAATGAATGAAGTGGTTTGGTCGGTGAATCGGGGTGTCGGCCTAGGAAGCTATGTATTGGAGGAGATGACTAGTCCCGGGCTAGATTCCCTTTCCTATTACATGTACATTTGGATTCCTGGACTTGCATTTGATAGATCTGTCAGAGGCAACAGGCGACAGGAAAGTATATGACAATCAGACAGGTTCAACTGATCAGACAGTTTCGATGAACACTCTTCATGTATATTATTGGTTTGTTTGTTGCTTAACGTCCCTCTCGAGAATTTTTCACTCATATGGAGACGCCACCACTTGTCTGTGGAGGGCTGCAAATTTAGACCTATACTCGGCACTCATAGCCATTGAGCAGTGAAGGATCTTTTTCGTGCCAGCACCTACTGCGACACGGGACCTCGGTTTATACGATGAAATGTATGGAGATAACGAACAGTATTCACGGTCTCATCCAAAGAACCGGTCTCCACGCCCCTCAGTTGAATTCGAATCAGCGACGTAAGGGTCAACTCTATAAACAGCGACTCGAGAGCAAATACTCTAACCACTAAGCCGCGCAACTGGTTTAACCTACGTCCTTAATATTAAAAACAAAATAAGACATTCTCAATTTATATAAATTCTAGCAGAAACAGAAAATGAAATGTTACAAACATACTGAGCTATTCTCAAAGGGATTTTATAGAGCATGCGCAGTTTGGATGCTTTGAATAAAATTTCAATGTTTGTATTTCTACTAAAGCGCATTCATCTTAACGTTTAATATACCGGTATGTGTACATGAATTAATTTACTGTTGGGGTGTTTGCTTAATTAAAAGGCACTTTTCAACAGTAAAGTAATGCACATTCCTGCATTGTATATATAAATACAATTTGTGGTAAATTTTGATGATCAATTACTAACAAACCAATCGGGAAAATATGAATATATATATCAGTTTAATTCAGTCTCATAGCGGTCAATTTTCCACAGAAGTGGGCCAAACCATGACTCATGGTATTGAGATCTGTGGAGGAGACGGCGGTGAAGGAGCCGTTAGCATCAATAAGGTCAATGGCGGTCTTCTACAAAGAAGTAAGCAAACAGCATAAGTATTAAAAAATATTTACATGTTTGTAAAACAATTCCTTCATGTCTTCTCCAAAGAATATTAGAAAATATTTTACTTTTTTATGTGGATTACATAGTTCGCCACGGTAAATATTGATTTGATTTACTTCTGTTATAAAATAAAATAATTTTCTCTATGTTATGAACAATATTAACCACCAAAACATCCAATATTTTTATGGTCCTATACTCCGACATTGAATAATTAAAAAAATCACAAGACTGCACCACTCGGATCACATCGGCCGATTCGTACCTCATCTAATGAAGTTTTACATACGCAATCAAAAACAATGGGCGATCCTATAAAACTATACATAATAGATATAGTAGTAATAGCAATTTTAATTTTCTATGGGAAAATCGCAATGTCAGAAAAATATGTTATTGAATTCGATGAAGATGACGAAATCATCCGAGGTTTGCCGAATGAAAGCTGAACAACGGCAAATTTTCATCAACACACATGTTGCAAATAAGTTCGAAATTTCCTGTTTACAAATTCCTAGTACACTTATAACTTTTATTTTTTAAATTTGTTTTCCTAGAGTGCATGGTATCGTTTTCCATCAGTTAGTTTAAGTCATCCTCCGATAGGCTTGCGAAACGTTTTACAACTGGCTCCAACCATCGCAGCCATTACTTGCATCCTAGAAGTGTAGTTCGTGACGTCACATTCACCGCTGTACACGCATGTCTTTGTTAGTCCCCTACCGGTGAAACCGGAGGGCACTATAGGTTTCCTCTGAGTCTGTCCGTCCGTCTGTCTGTCTGTCTGTCCGTCTGTCCCTCTGTCTGTCTGTCAGTCTGTCCCACTTGGTTTTCCGCACTTTTTTCTTAAACGCTTGCAGATATTGAGCTGATTTTTGGTATGTGGGTGTATCTTGATGAGTTACAGATCAAGTTTGCATTTCGTTCCGGTTCATTGATTTTTGACGGAATTACGACCATTCCAATTTTTAAGGGTTTTCCGCGATTTTTTTCTAAACGCTTGGAGATATTGAGCTGATTTTAGGTATGTG
This sequence comes from Saccostrea echinata, assembly GCF_033153115.1. Classification (NCBI taxonomy): domain Eukaryota; kingdom Metazoa; phylum Mollusca; class Bivalvia; order Ostreida; family Ostreidae; genus Saccostrea; species Saccostrea echinata. The sequence goes on along the minus strand of NW_026889805.1, from coordinate 7,010,215 downwards.
ACATTACTTTGATTACTTATAGATCAAGTTTGCATTTCGTACCACTGCAATGATTTTTGACCGAATTATGGCATTTTCAATTTTTAACGGGAACCAGATTACACTTGCCGGTAGGGGACTAGTATTGCTAATGCAATACTCTCAGAATGCTTGTTAATATCGGTTATTAGTTAAAATCGGTTAATATGAAAATTTTCGAACAATTTGCTTTTGGTCCAACTTAAATGCCCTCTCCCGACTCAGGATGAAAAAATTGTGTCGATAGGTAGGTGTGAAATTTTTTTCTCAGAACATTTCAACATCAATGCTGAATTCTAAAATTCTATTTTCCGGAATACATAAAAAATAAGTGTTTCCTGGAGGTTGAAAAAAAGGTTTGAGTCGTTTTTTTTTTTATTTAGTCGGTCGGGGGAGGGCAACCAAACATTTTTTTTTTTAATTTGGTCTTGCATAGATTTTGTGACAAGAAGTAACCTAAATATAAGAGATCATGCATCCCTTTACCCACTGGATATCAATTTTTGATATCCCACTTTTTATTTCGATGTCTTGTGTCGCCTTGATTTGATATGAGTGCATTAGTAAGTTTACATTGAAGTTCGAGGTAAAATTCAAAAATTAAAGTTCAAGTTATATAATAAGTGAAAGAACCGGTTTCTACTCTTAAGTTTATTTCATTACACAATGTCTATAAATATGAACATTTTAATTGTCAACGAGTCCATGACTAATTATAGAAATGAACTCAATGACTACATGTACTGAAACCGTGAATAAGTTAAAGGACCAGCATTTTAGCTCTATTGTTGGTTATGCAACACAAAAAAAAAAAAAAAAAAAAAAAAAAAAAAAAAAACCAAAGACGGGGAAACGAAAGGAAATCAAAATGCGGTATTAATCGTGATGAAAAGAATCTATTTTTTACGATTGAATTTAAGTTTTATTTAACTCTCTAAAGGCTTCGGAACTCATCTCGCTCGATAAAAGTCATGTTCAATCAAAAACGATGGGTGATCCTATAAGACTATACATGATAGATATAGTAGTAATAGCAATTTTAAGTTTCTACGGAAAAATCGCGATGCCAGAAAAATATGTTACTGAAAAACACTGTAAATAAATCATAAAAATTAAATTAGTTTCCACGAATTGCGATGTATCTTACCTCGATGGTGTGAAGTCCAGTTGATGTGTGGATGCTGGTTTGTTCATCTGCTGTCAGCATGTACAGGTAACACATCTTATTGGTTTTTACTCCTAATGTGTGCTGTAAAACGTACGAAGTATTATGAAAACGTGTCTGAAATTTCTTCACTAGGCAGTATTTTCTCAGGAAAGAATGATCAAAAGTTGAAGAAAAAAATTTACCCCATTCAAATATTAAAACTGTTATAGAACGAAAGAATGAAAGATAGAGTTTATAATCTTTACCGAGTGTGCATCGTAGCGGAACATGAAGCTCTCGTTGATGTTGGGTTCGTGAGTGGGTCCAGTATGGTGTCCATGATGACCGTGTCCATGTTGTTTAGTTGTCATACCCATTGCCTATTTCAAATAAATTGTCATAGTAATATATTTTAAGATGTTTGTTGATTGTTGTGACGGGACGCATGACACTTTATTTCAACGGAAGGTTCGTACTACTGATATTTGGATTATAATAATTTTTTTTAACAAAGCAATGGGCGACTGTAAGAAACCTGCATTGCTTTTCACTTTTAAGATATGATAAATGAATAATTGTATAACAACGCTCTTCTCACAGAGTCCTGTGAAATATCTAAAAGAAAACATCACATGTTAAAAGCGCAAATTTTCATAACGTTTGTACAATTTCATTGTAGTTAGTTTTTTGGATGCTCAATTTTTATTGAATATGGCTTGTAATTTGCTCATACTCGGTATATAATTTCACGTTTGCCCAACAAAATCTGTTTTGTTCAAATTTGTATTTACATTTTCCCCTTCCAAAACAGAATATTTTTTGTACGTACATACATATGTACTACTCATTTTCATTACGCTAAATTATAATCATGTTTTCTTTTTCTGGTAGTGAATATGCAGTGAAATTGGACTACAATAAGGGTAGTGTTTGGGAGAATTTTATTTATTTATCTATTTATATTTTTAATAAAAACTTCGCCTACTAAAGAAATGAGGAAGCAGAAACAATTTAGATATCCACAACAAGAAAACAATTGGAGTTTCAAGCTTGGTGAAAAGAGTATCATGTAAAATGTCGGGCAAAATTGTGTCGATGATATTAAAAAGATATCTATAAATGTAATGACTTCAGACATGACCGAAAAAGTTATTGGTATATATGTTTAAACTCTTACCACAGAGGCAAGGCAAGTAACGAAGACAACAGAGAGCATCATCTTGTGTGTAGATTAAAATGTTCTGTTTAATAAGTAAGTCAGCAGGGGTTTTATAAGCATTCGGCATCATCTTATCTCCCTGATGTCACGCACTTTCTATATGGGTCAAAAGAAATTTCGAACTATGGGCAGTTACATCTCACATAATGTTCTAATCATTATATAAATTTATTGAAATGTGAACATTACTCGTATATGACGTCTATTTAGTCTTCACATTTCATAGCTACACGAATAATATTTTAAAAAATCTCAATAAAACAAGAGAGAAATCACGCAACATTTATGACGTCGCCAGGGACATAAATGTTCCTCCCGCAGCGAACGGTAAAAGGACATATATGTCCTTCCCGCAGCCAGAGGGTTAATTGTAAAAACAAAATACCATCGCTTTTTCATTTAAGAATACATAGGACAACCCCCCCCCCTTCCAAAAAAAGTAAGCAAATGATGGATTGATATATTTATTTTCACTGATTCTGAATGGAAATGGCATAAATAGTAAATCCCTAAGATATAAAGAAATCGTGTTTTCTTTGGTGCTGAAATAATGTGACATTGTGCTGTTTCTATGTAAATCTAAAAAATGCACATTTTACCAAATTTTCACACTTTCCTTGGCAAGTATTATTCAGATTACATACATGAATATATTTAAGGAATGTTTTTAAATTTTGTGTGAGATATTGGTGTGTAAATCACACAGACTTGTCACATAGGCATATTTCATGAAGCGCACTAGCGCTTCATGAAAAATATGCTTAAACGCAAGTCTGTGTGATTTACACGCCAATAATTCACACTAAACTTAAAAACATTTCTTATATTTACATTTTACATGTTTAAATGCACCAAAAATATACTCAGTGTTTGAATTTCTCGCTGCCCTATATCGTCATATTTTTACTAACGTCTCTGTAGTATCATTGTGACCTCACTTTAGCGCGAGTTTCTCCGTGTATATTTCTAAGCGTGAGTATACACAAAAATGGCTTTCAAATCAAATTCACAGTTGGCTTAGTAGAAAAACACAGCAAATGTAAATAAATCTTTAAGACATAGTGCTTATTTCTGAAAAAAAATTGTGTTTTTTTATCCTTAAACGTGAAATATTACATTATCCTGGTTGTTAAAGAATAAGCTTTTTAAAAACTTATGACTACGAAACATTTAAAAAAAAAAAAGGATGGACTATTCTCTCTCTGTCTTTCAGAACTAATACTTGATATCTTAGTCAAATGAAGACCTTGTTCCAATAATCTTTAGATTATAAAAAGATGATTTTTTTTTTATTTTTAGTTAATTTTTATGATAATGAAAAATGTGCAGATAGCGAACAGTGATCGATTTCAAAAAATCTACAAATTCAAATCTGTAAACAGGGCATAAAACACAGACCCCGGAAATTCCAGAGGTGGGATCAGGTGCCGAGGAGGAGTAAGCATCCCCTGTTGACCGGTCTCACCCGCCGTGAGCCCAATGTATTGATCAGGTAGATGGAACATTCCGAAGTCAAATTTAGTATAAAAACAAAGGCCTTACAATTGATATGAAATATGTCAGCCAAAATACGACCCAATGATGGGTTTTATTTGCTTAAAAGGTCATTATAACGACCATATAATTTACGAAATGCTAACTTTAAACAAGGTTGTTGAAATACCTGTAACATCAACTTATCTGTCAGTAGTCTGCCTTGGTTTAAAAATTGATCGTACTCAGAGGATGCTCTAGAGTATCGAATAAGTTGGGAGACGTAAACACCATATGCAGGTGATTGCAGAATATTACACAAATAAGAAAAGTTGTCGATGAAAAAATTGAAGTCATCTCGTTATATCATACAGTTTAGTTGTTAGTTGGTCCTTATCATCTATCGTCAGTAAAACTTTCAAATATAATACAGATGTGTCAGACTCTGTGGTTTTTATTTCGAGATTGCTGGGAAACATCATATGAATGGGGGTATTACTGTTAATTGATGAGGCGTTGTCGCTTTATCTGAATGTTAAATTGAAGGCCACAGTAAATATTTTCTTCTCATGTAGAGGTTTCTGAATAAATTTTGCTTCAAAGGAATATAAAAACAGGTCGGCTAATAAAGGGACACACATAGTAACCATCAGTATTCCAACAGTTTGTTGGAAGACCTTGTTTCCGAAGACTACATAGAAGTTGTCAATGAGGAACCCCAGCATCCTTTTAATATCAACTTCAGAGTACTTTTGAGTAGAATCAGATAGTTTTTAACAAAGTTATTCTGTTGATCACCAATCAGAAGATACGAAAATTTCCGAGTTCCATTTTTATTGAAGAAACGTTTGTCTTTGATTTCAAAAAGCCTAGTTTTTAATTTATCGTGAGGAATAGTTGCATAAAGTGTAGAAAAGTCGTACGTGTTGGCTGGCTATAGAAAAAAAAACAGCGATTTAATATTTTCTAAAAGTTCTTTGGAGTTTTTGAGAATCTACATCTGATTTACACCACTTCTGGAATATGCTGTAGCGCAGTGCGTCCTGAGTTTCTCCTTTATAGCAATTAATATTTTTGCAAGGAGTAAATACAGGGGCTTGGTACATGTAGATCATTTGCTGGACTCTGCGATGTTACCTTGTTATAAGGCTTTTTATGGAGTTTAGGAATCCAGTATACATGTAGGTAGGGTAGATCGAACTCACCTTGGTTGACAGGAAGTTAAAAGTTTCAATAACTGAAATGTGATTTTGAAGAATTTCATCCTTAGAGAGTGAACTGTTAGTACAAGTTGGAATTAAAACCAACTTTAAAAAAAGATATAATATTGAGCTTTACAAAGACAATATTGTTACAAGCCTTACCTGCTGGAACCATTATGATAGCATATTGTTTATGTAGTCTTTCTTTTATGAATTAAATGGCATTAAAATATATAGCTCCTCTTGTCACAATATGTTTGATACGTCTATGTTAAATTAACTTGTATATCCCAAGGCTTTCCAGCTTAATTATGAGGATGCGCATAATATGCCAGGATTATAACTAATAGATAAAGTAATTAAGTTAAAGATCAAATTTCTACCCGTTCACCCGGATCATGCTTGAGGATTTCATGTCTTACAAATCGATCTTGTTAATTTCAATATTTTAATCAATATCACAGAGCTTTACTAATGACAATCTTCTCTTCATTATGTTCGTGTTTCTTTTGAATTCTAAGCTAAGTAACACTTACCAATATACTTTGTTAATAGGTTATAAACAAAAAATGAATAATTTTACTATAAGTAAGGTCTTTGACTGCATGGCTCTCTTGTGGATACTGTTGATCTATAGAAAGTTTGCATTGCAAAAATTTGCGTATGAAAAAACATAGATGCCTTCAACGGTGAAATTATGTACTACATATATACACACCGAGGTGAAAATTTTTCCCTCCCCTGTGGGGTAGGATTTGATGATTTACTGACAAACCGATAATAAAAATGTGATCTATTGATTTAATTCAATCTCATAGCGGACAATTTTCCACAGAAGTGGGCCAGGCCATGACTCATGGCGGTGAGATCTCCGGAGGAGACCGCGGTGGTGGCGGTGTTTGCATCAATGAGGTCAATGACGGTCTTCTACAAAGAACAAGGCAAACAGCATGAAAACTCAAAGATTCGTGCATTTACATAAAACATTTCCTGTCATGTGTATTAAGTTTCATAAATATTCGATTCTTGTTGGAAACAACTGAATTCGTCAAAACACAGCAATTTCACTGGTAAATACACTTAGTTTTTAACTGAAATTTTTAAATTTAATTCTTTTAAAATATCAACTTGTATCAATTTCATCAAAATTTCAACAGAATATATCTGGTGCCAGAAAAATGTGTGATAATGAAACACGTATACGTATTGAATCAATGTATTGTACATGTGTACCTGTTGACAATTCTCTCAGCTATGAGGTACACGAAACTTACCTCTTGATTATTGAGAGATTTATTAACATCCACTGTATCTTACCTACATCGAGTCTTGTTGATAAATCTCTCAGCCATAAAGGACATTGTAGCTTACCTCGATGGCATGTAGTCCGGTTGATGAGTGGACGCTCGTTTGTTCATCTGCTGTCAGCATGTACAAGTAACAGTTCTTATGGGTTTTTACTGCTAGTGAGTGCTGCAACAAATTACATTTTCAGAACTTATTTGAAAATTTTGTCTTAGAGAGAGAGAGAGAGAGAGAGAGAGATTTGACATAAATATGACTTGCCACAGTTTGAAATACAAACACCTTTCTCTATTTGGTACATGCATTTGTTACAATTCTGAAATAAAGCATCGTAATTAATACCACTAAACAAGTACTCTGACGTAGATATTTAAAAACTTTGAGTTCTTCATTCAAATCTCTACGAAGTCCTTGAAGACCAGGTTTTCCAACAATATATTGGAATTCTAATGGGTATAATTGTGTCCCATTATTAGCAGACTTGTTTTTGTATTATTATGAAGCAGAATTTATTCATAATCGTCAACATGAAAAGAAAATGTCTCTTGCTGTGACCTTCAATTTGGCATATTGTGTTCAATTCATACGTTGTTTCCATACATTCCATTGTACTCGAAATAGAAGAGTCTGACATATCTGATTATTTTACTAGAAAAAGACATTAATGGCAAACTAACAACTAGATTTTATAACAAACGTAACGACTTCAACTTTTCTATCGTCATTTTCCCTTATTTATGTAGTTTCGTATTTCTATGTTTGTGCATCATGCATTGGAAGGTTTAATTTGAGGTGTTAACCATTATCACCTATTTGCAGTTTATTTCTCCCAATTGATTCGATACACCGGATCGTGTTCTTCGTACGAACGATTTCTAAAACGAAGCAAATAAGTTGATGATACAAGGGTATTCACAATTTTCTTTAAAAATTCTATGGTCGATACGATGATCTTGTTTGCAAATATAATCTGTCGTTAAGACGAATATTGACTGAAATTTTTCATACAAATTGACTTGACCATTATTCTCATATTGAATCGGCTACTTATTTCTCCGTTTACCCGATAATGACAAAGGGCACGTGGTGGGTGTGGTCAGTCGACAGGTACTCCCCCGAGACACCTGATCCCACCTCTGAGGTTTTTAGAGGTCCGTATTTGCTCTGCCCACAATTTGTATTGTTTCTCGGATTATTGAGCATGATTGCTGTTCATTATCTTTAGATTTCATTAAACAAGTATCACAACAATTAATGGTAGCAATGAGTAGAACGTGTTTTTACCGAGTGTGCATCGTAGTGGAACATAAAGCTCTCGTTAATGTTGGGTTCGTGAGTGGGTCCAGTATGGTGTCCATGATGATGTGTAACATGACCGTGTCCATGATGTTTAGTTGTCATGCCCATCGCCTGGTTTAGAATATAAGGTAACATCTTTTAAGGTAGTTAGATTTAATGCAAATGAGATTACTAAATATGGTCGGACAATAAATTTACACGAAAGAGGAAAGCAGACCAAATCCATCCAGTTTCGGTAGCTTGTGTAATCTTACTACTCACCAAACTAACAGTTGATATATAACATTTAAAACCAAGTATTTCCAAAGGAAAAGTCGGTTAAATATCGCTGGGTTTAATCGGGGTTCATGTTGCGTTTGATACTGTTAAGAAGTTAGACTCCTAAAAAGTCATCTCGTTATTTGTTAAGAACATCAAAAAAATCCAGACTTTCGGAAAAATGTTCCAATGCTAGAACGTTTCTTGAAATGCTTTGCTTAGCACCTGTACCTGTACAATTGTAATTTTAAACATTCCAAAAATTTGTTAGATTTAAGTGTACATCTTACCGCAGAGGCAAGGCAAGCTACGAAGATTGCAGAGATCATCATGTTGTGTATGGACTAAATGTTCTGTTCAACAGAAAAATCAAGAGGCCTAAGGTTTTATAAGAAATGTGCACAACCTTATCTCTCTTATATCACGTTTCTTTTATTTGGGACACATGAAAAGTCGAACTAGGTGCAGTTAGAGCTCACATAGTATATACTTATCATTCTATAAATATATTGAAATGTGAAGGATGAGGACCTCACTTTGCACATTGTTTATTAAGTCTTCACAGTACGGCCCTCACATTACATTCTTCTAATCCCCGAGAACTGAACAAATGGAACAAAATGCTTATCTTAATCATCTAGTTCTAACCAGTAGATAGACAGGCTCTGACCAGTCATAAGTGGTCACGCTGCTTTTATAACAAAGAATTTACCATAAGATATATTTCTCAGCTAGTTTCATGAAACAAATTTTTGGTCACAATGCTTTTCTTTTTCATGTATCACAATTGTGATGCTTTGTTTTTATGACTGACATAAGAATGAGTTTACCTATAAAATTAGACGAATATACATCAAAAGGTTTAACGAGAAATTAAAAAAAGAATTAATGCAATATCAGATATTGAGTTTCAAACATAAATATTTGGTACAAATATAAAAACAATTAAAAATATGGTATTTCAGTACTAGTATCTAACTAAAAGAAATAAAAAAAAAATGAATGAAATTGTAGAATTTCTTAACCATTTCAAAATATGAAGCAAACTTTATTAATTCGTGACTTCAGTTCTTCTAAAATTTGGCGAAATGGTAATAGTGTACTATAATTGAACATCTTTACTAAATTGTCTTCAATCGTTTGGCTGCCATAACTTAAACTGAATCCGAAATACCGTCTACATATTTCTGCTTAGGTGTCCATCTTCCCGATAGATCACTTTATAATATTAAACTCCAATCACTTAATTAATAAATTAATGATGAATATATTTCCATTACATGTTATGAAAATTACATGTTCATATAAACTTGGGGTTCACAATTTAACATTGCAAGATTATATTTTTTAAAACAATTCTATGTTATATAAAATTTGCTAACGTTAAATGAAAAGAAGTGGTAAGGGATTACTTCCGTTTATGATACTGTTTGTTAACATAAAGAAATAAAATTTAGTATTTGTTGGGAAGTTTTTGCACGCATTAAGATTAAAAACATGAAGTATCATTGGTAAAAATTTTATGTTTTGGGATTGCGGCATATTAAATCCCTTTATACTTTTTAAGATGTTTCAATTCGCGTTTTCAATTTTCAACATTTAATGAGCTCGATGCATTTCATCTTAATAAGATTACGGTTTTCTTATATATACTTCTTCTCTAACATTGGTTTTTTTTTCTCGGAAATACACATATGAGAATCAACTCTGTTTTCATTATGAATGACGGAAATATTCTTGGTTAAAATACATTGATTTTTCATTTATGGGAAATATCAAGAGGTCACCATAGTGTTACATATTGCTTTATCACATGAAAGTAGGTCTGTTATTTTAGTTCTGAACGGTAGACATTGCTGTGTCGTGCATGGACTAGGAAGCTATAATAAAATTTTTAATCAATAGTCAAAGCTAATAAGCTACTGATCATTAAGCATTGAATTGATTATTGTTTTTTGAAAGATGTAGTCACATAACTGCAACGAAATATGTTTGTATACACCGTTTTAGTCATATATACATTTGCCTTTACGCAAATACCTACAAGGGGGCATGTTTTTATTATTTCAGATCTGAATCGTAACATTAAATAATATATAGTAAACATAACAAGTTCGTCAAGATATGCGCACCCCTTATATGTACTAGTGTTCCGAGAAATTGTTGAGAATTTTTTCACGTTTCTACAAAATATTTTAAAAATAAAATATTATAGTTTACTTAATGATAGATTGTATTTGTGACAAGGTCATTGTATCGACCATAGAACTTCTGAAATGATGACTATTATAAAGAGACTGTTGATATTCTTGTTTCATCAACTTGTTTGTCAATAACTTATCTCGTTTTAGAAATTATACATACGTAGAGCATGCTCTTGCGTATCGAATCAACTGAGAGATATACACCCCATATGCAGGTGATAAGGGTATATTGCTGCATAAGTAAGGGAAGTTGACGATTGAAAAGTTAAAGTCATCACGTTTATTATAAAGCTTTGTTGATAGATCACCATTAATGACAATACAATTTTTCTAGTAAAATATCAAAATATGAAACAATGTGTCAGACTCTGTGGTATCTTATTTCAAGCTCACTGGGATATATCGTGTCAACATATGAATGGAAATGAGTATTGTTAAATGATAATACGTCGTCTATATATCTAAATGTGGAGTTAAAAGCCACAGCAAGAGATTTTTTCTTCTCATATATAAGATTTTGAATAAATTTTGCTTCATATGAATACAAAAATAGGCCTACTAACAAAGGGTCGCAATTGGTACCCATGGGAATTCCAACAGATTGTTGGAAGACCTGGTCTCCATAAACCACATAGATATTGTTAATCAGAGACTCAAGCATCTTTTTAATATCAATTTCAGAGTACTTGTGTGTACAATCAGAATATTTTTAACAAAATAACTTTGCAAATGACCAGTGACAAAGGAGGTAAATTAACGAGTTCTATTTTTATTGAAAATGCAGCTGTAAATGACAATACTAGCAAAATATTGAAAAATGGAAAGGAATTCGGCAGAGGGATAGAGCTGGTAAGGCTAGGAATAAAACCCCATTTTTCTACATTTGTGTTGTTCATCCAAGCCTTCCTTTATCTGTGAATGCTAGTTTACTAAGCATACAAACTCTTTTCTTAACTGAATTCTTCTTTCCTAATATTTTGTATCGCACAATACAAAGTAGACGGTGAAATATTCGGTGTTTCAGAAATATCACCAGATTTAGCAATCCCTTACTTATACATTACTTAAATAGGCTTTCTTTTTTCAATGGAGTAATGTAGATTATCAGCAGACAACAAGAAGTATATTAAATAAAAATAAGGTTATTCATGAATACTGGATGTATCATTAGAAAGTACGGGTATTGTCATGAAATAAAATAGTAACATTAAATTATATTGTATGTTATTAATCCAACATTTTAGATAAATGTGTAAAAAAAATTTCAATAATTTCTGGGAACACTATATATACAGTATCAGGGTTATCTAATTTTTTTTCATGATGAAAGAAAATGTAAGTATGCATTAAAGTTGAATGATGCTGTTAGCTCTTTCTTACTTATGTCACTGAAATGGAAAATAAGTAAATAATTCAAAGTTTCAATAAAAGTTACTGCAGTTGTTTTGAAGTTTACATTTTTGAATATCTATTTTTCTGACTTTTCCAGTTCCATACGAAGTTACATTTTTAAATAATGCTTATTTTTTTAAGTTCCCAGTCCCATATGATGCTTCATTTTAAATGTCTTTTTTCTGATTTTTACAGTTCCATATAATGCTACATTTTTGAATGTCTATTTTTTCTCGACTTTTCCAGTCCCATGACAAACATCGCTTTATTGATAATTCTTCCTTGTGTATTTGTCTCGAAATAGAGATGCTGGAGGTTTTCACCCTGCCACGTATGAATATCGATGATCTCCCCTTCTGCGGCGTCCCCAAGGTACTCGATGTCCATTTCCAGGATAGGATACCAGCAAATATCGTCTTTAAAGTGGCGATAGAAGCCAGCGTTAATGGCTTTAGTGGCATAATCGGTACAGTATTTACTGTACATAACATGTGTTATATGTTGTAAGTTATCTGTATCACTGAAAGGAACTCGAAGAGACAAGGTGTAAATGGGAATATCATTTGTTCTATCAGGAAAAACTGTTGTGTCCTGCCATATTTCAGAAGGGCTACGATAAATGTCGGTGACGTCCTGTTTCAGTTCACGGGATAACTCCGTTGATTGTTTCTTTTCCCAGTTGATTTTCACAATTCGTGTAAAATTTTCAGCAAATACTTCACTAGATCCAGAGAAATCATCGTAAAGTTTGTTGTGTATTGTAATTGAGGAATTGCCAATTTCTGCCATTTTATATGTTATTTTAGGCAGAAAAGGAGAAAACAGACTAATGTTATCGTGTATCTTTTGATTTAGCTTGAAATTCTGTCTTCGAACCACGTATGCAAAAGCTAAGCTTCCTTTCGTGTCATATAAGAAGAAATTATTTTGATGAGAAATCGTTCGTCTGCAAGCTTCGAACATGCGTGCAATGTTCCATATACCCCAATGACCTACAATGAAAATGACGTTTATAAATTTTAAGATGTTTTATTCTGTTTGAACATAGTTATATTACTGAAGTGTCACTGCGTGTCTTACCAGTTCGATCGAAATCTGCATATGGAATTCCATGGCAATAGAATTCGCCTTCCCTTCTCGTCACATTTTTCAAAGTGATGAACTGCATGCTGGCAGTTTTTACACTATCAAATACAAATGTTACCTTTATTATTTTTTTCGCTTAAAATATTCATTGTCATATCAAGTTTAAAAATAATCAAATACAGTATAAGAATTTCTCCCTAGAGGGCGCAGCGTAAAAATATATCAGTGTAATTATACAGAATGTGGTCCTAATGCCTTATCTGAACTTTTTGAACGCCTAAAGAAAACAAATCATAAATTCCACATCTTTTACTCTTTTTTCCTAAACATTTCACAGTAAACATTAGTTCAAAATGAACTGAAACAGTGCTACATGTTTAAGTACTTGATTCAATGATTATATGTCAATGTATTTAGTTCATAAACTGAGTACATAGATATTTGAGGGTTCATAAAGAAAATAAATGTATATTCTAGAGACTTGGACCAGATTTAAACTCCCCTCTAATCAGCAAGGAGCTCGCCCATCCAGTGTCCAGTCTGTTCCTGGGTATGTAGCAGATAAACTAAGAGTATAGTAATGATGACGAGTGAGCACTTCTAAAATTATTAATTTTATGGTCCCTGTATCAGGGGTCTGGTGTTAGGGAGGGGCTTTGTTGAATCTATAGTTAAAAATGCATTATTTCTATGTATATCATCTTTGCTCCTGGGGATCAAGGAGGCAAAATGAGTACAAAGCCGTACTAAGCAAGACTATTTTTACTACTTTTTTCTGATATTATGGACCAGGTTGAGTGTTCTGGTGCTTGGAAGGGCTCTATTTATATGTATTCTACTGAGAGAAGAAATTCCCCCTTTGCTATTCACTGGTGATAATTAATCACTGTAAATTATGTAATTAAATGGTCAATTGAATAACAGAATTATACAAGAATTTTTTAATACATACTACAAAAAGTACTTTCATAGTTTTTAATGGTCAGGTAATCTTGTAAATAATAGATAAATAAAAAGCGACAAAAATACCTAATCTTTGTACATGAATTTTCTTCAAATATCAAGAGAGGCCAAAGTGATAGGAAATGCGATATCTTTTCTAATAGTGCTCAAACAATATTATTGTGTTTAGCTTACATGGTGATAGTAACAAATGAGGACAAGGAAATAGATCTTCTTTAAGAATTCTTATTCTGCACTTGACTAATTATTTTTTTTGATCCCTGATCATCCTATTTCTCTTGCTTTTGAGCAACAAAACTTCATTTATCAGTTTATTTTGTTTTATTTTATACTTCTATGGATCCTTTACAGTGTTGCATTATACTAAGGTTACCATTGAGGCCTTTGGGCCTCTTGTTTTTTTTTTAATTCCTAATCCTTATTTATTGTTACTTGTACTTAAAAATGGGTAAAGAAAAATCAGTTTTCTGTAATACAGATGAAATATGAGATATTACAGCTGATTCCACTGAACAACCAGTTCCAAGTCCCTCCTCAATTTCCCTGCACAAAATAAAGAGTGGGTAAATGGGATAACGATTCCTTGTAAATTAAACCATATAACAAACAAAAGATTTTAATTCAAAACTTTAAAAAAAAAAAGAGAACTTTCCAGAGGACAAAGAGATAAATTTTATTCTCAGTACCTTTTTGACAATTGTGTATAAATTCTGGCAATATGATTTAGCCAATTTTTTATGATAAATAATTGATTTTTTTGACTAGTTGTTGCAATTTGCTGCTTTTTTAAATAAAACTGTTATTTCATGTGGTTGTATATGTTTATCCGAGCTGCATGAATATTTTTAATGCTTCAACCTCATTAAAATCGTGTTCCAAGACGATCCCATAACCAGGCCCGTAGGAAGCAATTTCAGTTTGGGGGTGGGGGGTGGGGGGTGGCACAGCCATACATTTTCAGTTGAGGGGGCACTATCAACTACCAAAAATTCCTTGACAACCAAAAAAAAAAAAGGTCATCCGACGTTTTTATTGAGGGGCACAAGCATATAGTATCTACGTTTTCTATAGTAATCTATATATCGGCAAAATTATGGGGGGGGGGGGGGGAGAAAAAGATTCGTAAGTGCATTAAATTATAAATCATTGAATTCTTATTTTTGGATAGTGCGGTATTCGCGCGTTATTCCATTTGTCGGCACGATCAGGTGCTGTTATAGGACCGACGACATCCAAAAATATGAATTCAATGCTTATAATTACATTATCTAATTTTCTCTCTTCATAATTGTTAATTTCATTAATCTTTATTAAGAATTTAGCATCTTTCAGAACTGATGTGCTTAATAGGCTAAACGTAAGAGCTGTTGTGACGTGGAAAGTTAAATTACGCAAATGAATATTGCGAGGGAAAAATGACAAATTAATTTTAAACAAACAATTGTTATGTTTTTACCTTAGTTAAATAGAATAATTTTTTAACTAAATTGAGCGCAAGCAATATTCATTTAGGTGTTCCTAGAGTATTGAAAATGCATGTAGTTCCTACTGTGTTCTACCTTGCAGTGTGTGTTCTAGTGCATTAAATGTTGTAGATTTCCAATGGATTTCATAAGGAAAATAATTAACACTGAATGTAAATATACGTAAATGGCATTAAAATCAATTTCATAATTTGTTAAGTAAAAAACACACTATATAAATGTAAATACATTCGTTTATGTCTCGTAAAGTGCACCATACGTCGTAATATTTATTGACCCGAGATCCACGCAAGGCATTCTGTTAAAGCAAAGTATTGGCGCACTTCTCTTTAATATAAGGCAATTCATATTAAAAAAAATATAATCATGGGGGTGGGTAGGGATGGGGGTTAGAGACCAAGTGAAAAAATATACCACCCTGATTCAAAAGCTTTTTCTTGCTAATAAAACTTTGCTTAATTTTATTGTGCTAATATTCTTTACAGAAATATTCTTTAAAGCTAATGTACATTTCAAATATAAACTAATTATAAGATTGAAATGAATGACAACAAGCCGTTAAACTTTTCTCTTTGAAATTATGTGGAAGCTTACCTATGTTTGGCCTTTGATCTACGAGGAAACAAACGTGTAAAGAAGTATAAAGTCGTTCTAGCAATGATGCATGTTTGCCAGGTGACAAAGTAACATACATTGTACTATAATGTTCATAGTTAATAAATTGTCTATATTAAAAAAAAAAATACTAAAAGTCTGGAGAATTTTATCGTTCAATATCTTGGCGTTTTATTGAACCCTGAGTTTGTATTAGGTATATGAGTATGCCCGAAACATTCTAAATACGAGCGTTCAATATCGAACGCCCCGTTGTAAACAAAAAAATGTCGTCTGGTCAACCTCTCAAAGGCAAATTTATGATAGGCATTGGCAGCTAGGTAAGATGTTTTATTTTTACACAAAATTGAAATTTAGTACGTATTAGCTTCAATAAGACCTCAGTAAGCAATTCATAACGCTTGGTAGGATAATTGGAATGATGCGATATTGAACACTTACAAGACAGACGTTAATATTTAAATACCTATACTGAAAAATTCTAATTAATTTGAGTTATTTAATTGAAATAATTAATATAAATCAATGGGAGTTGTTTTAGCTGTATAATAAAGGAGTTATTGAACTTATATTGGTGAATATTGTCACTCGTTGGCTGTACAAATGCATTGGCAAGCTCGTGCATTTGTACAGCCAACTCGTGCCAATATTCACCAATGTAAGTTCAATAACCTTATAGTACTGAAAAATATTAACGTTTAGCACATTTTGCATGTTTGAAATATTATTGCATGGATACATTTCAAATAAAAGTCCAAAATGTGACTTCCAAAATACATTTTCAGGGTTAGAAACTCCCTAAAATTACAACTCGCAAATAATTGCGAGTACCAAGAAAGTGAACTCGCAATTTTATAAGACTACTCGCAATTTTCATATAAAGTTAAATTTAAATAAATTAAATGCATGTAACTTAAGGAAAAAGTAACTACTGTACAATACACAAAATACAACTACAGTGTGACTTTTATTTAAATTACTGATTTAAATCAAAAGCATTGTGTTCTGTCATATTATATAATTTTGCTACAGTTTCAATGCAAAAAAATCAACTCGCAAGTTTTTGCGAGTTACCTAATTTTTAACTCGCAATTTGGGAATTCTAACTCACATTTTGCGAGTTGTATATAGTGAATTTCGAACCCTGATTTTAGGTTATAAATTTAGCAATTTTTGAGAATCAAAAGGGAAAAAAATATCACTTAAATGCCAGACATTTTTCATCAAATAATACACAGATTAATTTTTTTGCAAAAGTTAGGTAACAAAATATAGCACATTTTTCGATAAAGAATAGTCAGAAATGTCGAAAATACTGCAAGCTGTAAACAAGGCGTGAATTTGAATACTTTTTCTTTTTATGCTGTGCAATTCTGGTTTCAGCCAGAGTTAATAAAACATGCAGTCACTGAAAAGTGGATTCCATTTTCACATCAAATCTGATGTGTATACCTTCATCATTTTATCAAAAATACAGATATAATATACATTTTATACCCCTGTTTGGAAAGCGGGGTATATAGTGATAGGGGTTCATCGTCCATTACACTAACCATCTTTTACCCTCATCTCCCCTTACACCACTAAATGTAATTTCATGACACTTTCATAGATTAATCTTTATAATAGAGTGCCATTGTGCATTTCCTATTTTACATTTTGATGGAACACACATTTGGGGTGTCCCATAGTAAAACATGGACACTGCAGGCCAGTAGAACCCCCCCCCCCAGTTTTTTCTGAGTATAGTATTTTGCTTTAGTAAATTTTCCTTTAGATGCTGTTTGCCCGCTTGTCAGATTTTTTTTTGGGAAGTTGGCCCCCCACTTTTGAAACCGTTGCTTCGGCCTGCACTGTCATTCTCTCTATAATATTGGGGGCTACTCCCCCAATACGACTGAATAAAATCGTCAGTCAGCATTTGACTTATGGTATGTCACTCGTGAAATAAGTTATATCAAGGATTTTTAAGAAGTATATTTTAAATAAGTACTCCTATAGCGTGACTCAAAATCGCAAAGGAAATGGGAGGTCAGTGTGTATCTGATCGACGGTACAATTAACTTTACCTTTTTGCACTTAAATTGTAACTTTTAGGTTTATCACTTTAACGTAAATCATATTTTTTCAGATGTAATCATGGCAATAATATAATCTTATTTTACATAAAAAAGTTTGAATAATACTTATTATTGAACAAATCATGCAAATTAATGCGCATAAATTATCTTGTGACCTTTTTGCATTAAAAAAAAAAAATCATATTTGAGGTATTAGAAATCTAAATAGGCAATAAAATATTTTTTTCTTTTCAAATTTTTTATGACTTTAGTGCTGATCGGTTGGGAATATCGAGTAGTTTAAAATAATGAAAAAAAAAGGTTTGGACCAGTGATGTAAATGTGCGATTTTCAGGCAAAAAATAGTGTAAATTTTATCATTACTTCTTCAATATATCTTCATTTCTTGGCATAGTCTGTTGAGTAAATGTGTTCTAAATATATTAATTGAAACTTATATTTAATATTCCCAACATATAATAACGGAAAAAAATCTCTAAGTAAAAATCTGTAGGGCTTAAGTTCCGAGATATCAGATTTAACAAATGTGTAGATTTGAAGAATATTCTCCTAAATATCCTTCCACCAAAAGAAAAAGTCCTCCATAAATCTTGTTTCTTTATAATTTTGTGAGCAGTTTTTAAATTGAATTTGGTATAATTTGCATTGTTTAATTCAAATATGGTATTAAAATTGAATTAATATTATAATAAATAGTTTTGAAATTAAAGGTTCTGACTTAACTTTTCTTAAAAGCTGACGAGTGACATACCTGTACCTTAATGATTAGATTGTATTTGCTGACAAGGTCATACAACCATTCCACACGAAAATTTAAGAGCACACTTTTCGACATCATAGACCACTGCTTCTTCAAGAAAATTGAAACTCGGAAATTACCATATCTTGTCATTGGTTACCTGCAAACTTAATTTGTTTTAAAACATTCTGATTCTACACACAAGTACTCCAAGGTTGATGCTAGAGTTTCTCATCTCATTGACGATATCTATGTAGTTTTCGGAGACCAAGTCTTCCAACAAACTGTTGGAATTCCCATGAGTACTCATTGTAATCCGTTATAAGCAGACGTGTTTTTGTATTCATACGAGGCAGAATTTTTTCAAAAACTTCTACATGAAGAAAAAATGCCTCTTGCTTTGGCATTCAATTCGACATTTAGAGATATCGACGACATTTTATCAATATCAACGACATTTTATCAATTAACCACATTCAATGCATCCCTACTTTGATTCGATGTTTCCCATTGAACTCGAAAAAAGACACCATAGAGTCTGATACATCTGTTTCATATCTGGATGTGTAACTAGAGAAAGCTATTGCTGGCAAACCATCATAAAATAGATAAATAAATTATTGACTTAAATAATTGTAATATAAACATAAATAGTATGATGACTTCAACCTTTCCCTTATTTATGTGCTAATACATGTATATCATTATCACCTGGACATGGAGTTTATGGCTTCAAGTTGAGCCTATACGCAAAGCATGTCCACCTACGAACAATTTCTAAAACTAGGCAGGGTATTGGCAAATAAGTTGATGATACAAAAATATTATTCATCTCGTTTTACGTCAACATTTTGCCAATTCTATGATCGATACAATGACCTTGTTTGCAAATACGTAGGTCAAACGTTGCCTGACGTTTTTCATATAAATTGTTAGGCCATTATTTTCAGACTGAATTGTCCACGGATTTTCCCGTTTACACGATCATAACAAGAAGCACCTGGTGAACGGTCGACGGTGGATGTTTACTCCTCCATGGCACCTTTTCCCACCTCTGTTTTAGATGTCCTAATTGGCTCTGCTTATAATTTGTATTGAGTAAATGGACTTTTGAGACTGATCTTTGTTGGTTATGATCACATTTTGTTTTTTATTTGAATTTTATATGAATTTTTGCTTTACAGTGTATGTGTAGTAAAAACATGCACTTAAATCCTTGGGAACATTAACTCTCTTTAAATTTTATCTTCTCTCTCTTTCTCCGGTTATCAGCCTTGAGTTGGATTTTTTTTTCTTTACATAGCAGCGTATGTGAAAAAGTGAAAGGAAAGTGAAAGGAAAAATTGTGATGAAACCAGTAAGTAAAAAAACTGATATTCCACATATGAAAAATTGAATATGTAAAACATATGGCAAACCAGAATTACTTAGTTGGAATATCATTTAACCTTTTGGCCATAAAGTGAAATTGAATGTTAATTATACTTATCACTCTAATAAATATGTTACAGATCTGCTGCTTTTTTAAACTATGGACCAAGTAACAAAAATTACACGTTAATACTCATTACTGGCAATAGTTTTGTGTTCATTTCAGTTACTGATTAATGTATAATGTCCAAACCTACTTGTGGCAATATTTATAATATCCATGTCATTACTGACAATAGTTATCACGAAAACAAGTAGAAAGAAAGACAATAACCTGCATCTGCTTTTAACGTTTTATTGAGATAGAGAAATGTACAATCCGTAACTTGCCTTTATGACTGTAAAGTTTAAGTATGTTTGAATTCATAAATCATACTTTACCTGATATTAATAGATATGGCAAATTTAAAACAATTACCACTTAAAATTCTGAATAATAATGAAATTTGTGAATATCTTTTCTTTAGACTAATGAAAATTCGAGAATCATTTTTTTCAAAGTTTTGCTACCTACTTTTTGAACATTAATGTACTGATTTAGATAATCTTGAAAGAATAAAGTTATGAAAAGATAAAAAAAAATAAAATAGACGAATCCACAAGAAGTAAACAGAGCTGAAAACTCTCTCTCTCTCTCTCTATATATATATATATATATATACTGTAATGACAGGCAGTATAAAAGCTTGAATAACACACAACAATTTTTTTCAAAGAACCTTTTACATGGATTTTCACACGTATATAAATTTGAAATAAGTAATATCAGATGTATTCATAAATCAAGGAGCATAAATTCACTTAAAATCTTTATCCTCTTTCTAAAGATTGTCAATCTTTACTACACATCTTCTAAATTATTTTCCTTCTTAGTTAAGATTTCGTAGCAATATGCAGAAATAGTTATACGAAGTGCGATAATGAATTGATACAGCTGAATTTAAATGATATTGCCAAAAATAAATGTTATATGACTTTTTCAAGAATACTAGATGCAAACATCTGATTATTGAATTATGTGATTTTATGCAATTACCTCAAGGAATTCCAATACATTAGATAATACTTATTTTAATAGTTATTAAACAAATTAGATAATTAAGTAATAATTTTTTTTTAATGAAAAAATTATTTAAATCCACTAATAATGTTTTCATTGTAACATTTTTTTCCGTTTCATAAATGCCAAAACGTCCTATCTTGTATAAATTATTAAATTTCTTTCTTCTTCTTTTTTTTTTCTTTTTTTTTTTTTTTGTAGTTGAATATATCTTTTGAGAGTAATTCTAAAAACTGGGCCTGATCGTAATTAAAATAGAATGTCTCCGGTGATTATTTTAAAAGTTGGATGTATTCTTACTCAATATATTGTTTTTAAAGTTTTACATGAATATATTTATCTACCTAATTTAAATGAAAACAAAGTACTTGCAAAGAATGTCAAAAGTTCTATACCTGTGATCCTTGCTAAGGCCCTACTCTGAATCCCAAATGTTCCAATGTTTGACAGTTAAAGCTAACTGTGGAATATAGACAGAAATGAAGGAACATGCAACAGAATTGGTGATGAGCTTCAAAAAGTACTGGAATTTCCTATATATCTGTAAAATCAGAAAGAGGTATTTGATCAAGTTATTCCTAACCTATTATTGTAAAAATCATGATATCGTCTTAAACAGATGTTGAAACATTGTAAAGGTTGTTCAAATTTACAAAGACGTTTAAACCTTTACATTTTCTTCCATATATTCTTTCAGCTTGTTTGTTTTTACGTTTTTCCATGATATTTTGTTCTTTCGTATGTATGCCCATATTGTTTGACTTGCATTTTGAAAATATTATATATTTTCTTTATATGTTATGTACAGAGATAGTGAGAGAATAAAGAAAATGAAAATTTTTGTTGATTAATACATAATGACATAATGTACAAATTACTTACGTTTAAAACATTTTGCACCCAATTCTTACAAGAAATGAAACATAAATAATATATCAATTCAGTTCGCTTTGTTTATATTTATGTGGAAATTAAATAATCATTATCTTGTGTCATACATGTAAAAGAAAAAGTTTATATTTTTATCCTTTCCAAAACAATTAGTTCCTTTGTTGTCTCTTTAATGTATACTAAAACCAATAAGAAATAAAAAGTGGGTCAACATTAAGACCACGAGCAAAATGTCATGTACTAGTATATATATACGTTCATTTTTTTTTGTCTGGTCCTTTTAGAGACATTAAATTTTCCGCTGGGTTGTAATTAAAAGACATTTCAATTTAACCTGATGAAAAAATGCAAAATTGCCAATGGCTCCACATATACCTATCTAGCAATACTTCACTATAAACCTGAAACTCCTGAAATATATCGAATGTTATAAATTTTCCAGTAGGTTTTTCTTAACAACAAGTAAGTAGGTATCGGGTTAAGGTATACCAAATTAATTAAAGTGGCTTCTTCCTCGACTCTGCCAAATCATGGACAAATTGACATGGTAAATATTTAGTCCTCCTCGCGACTGCCTGATAAAACGGCGAGATGAAAGATTAAAACGAAGTGGCTGGCAAAGGTGTCGCTACCCGTCTTATGTAAACCTTCCAGGGATGTTCAAAGGACCCAAAACAAATACTGCGACCCTCTGCCCCAAAAAGTCTGACAGAGCATCAAGTATCCGTGTTTGGGATTTAGGCACTTCAAGACTACACAAGTGCTTGTTCAGTCAATTCAACTAGCTTGTAATCATATTAAATCCTAAAATCGAATTAAAAGGTGAAATAAAGAGACAGACTGGTATGTTTTGGAGAATTCTACATTTGTGTTGTTGAGTCAATGGCTGATTGATGGCTGAAACCGCACATCAATGTAAATTAAATGTTGTTATAACAAGTAATTGCATTGGGTTGGAAGGGGGGGGGGGTTTACATTTTTACATTTTGAATATGAGATGATAATAAATTCGTCATTAGGTAAATTTAAATTTATCAACCCCATCATTTTTAGATTACAGTAGTCAACTATAAGATTTGCTACAAAAGAAAAAAAAAAAGAATGCAAAAAAATTAATGGTCGTATGAATTTGAAAAAGCAATATTTTCCAAAACTCTAGTGAGTAAGAGAGTAAAATTATCTTATTTATTAATTTGAACGTATTTTTTGTAGCTCATAAGTAATGAGATTTGGCACAACTTCTAAAAACTTATTTTTCCCTTTTCCTGATGGAAACGACAAGTTTAAATGAAATCACAGTCAATTTTACAAATTTGAAGTATTTTAATATTTACAGATCAATGCATTTTATAAATACATACCGGGTATATGTTAAGTATATACATATAAATGTATATTTATCTTTATTTACAGCTAAATCCACCAGAATGTTTGATAAACATTTGAATTTTTTAAGAACATTTTATCTTAAGATTAACAATGGGTGTTTATTTGCTTAGTATACATAACTCAATATAAGAGTGTTTCCTATAGACTTTGCAAAAAGAGCAGAATTCAATAACTCTGTAGGTGTAGTTCCTCAAAAAAGCATACACGAAAAAGAAACAATTACGAAAGAAGCAAAGAAAAAGCAACATGCAAGTGCTTAACAACCAAACATACATTATTACATTTTTAACAGTGAAATGCTGTAATTTATTGATTGAATAAAGTGGTACTTATAAGAGTGATATTTTTGTCACTGAAAAAAAAAATAAAAAAGTGTAACAAAACTCAAGTCTTTTCTTCCCTTCACGAAATTGTGAAAATATCAAAACATACTGTCCCACGAGTGAAAATATCCAATATTCAACAACAAAACATTGAATATCCTCAATGTATTCTCATCTGAACCTCTTTGTAAAATAAAATCAATACAATAAAAAATCTATGTCTCCTCTAAACCTCTTTATAAAATAAAATATATACTAACCAGAAAATACTTGTATTTATGTGTATTCTCATCTGAAACTCTTCATAAAAATACTGTTTTCACGATAAATGACTTTATTTGAACTACAAACAAAAATCAATTAATTCCTATACTTTTTAAACTAAAGGAAAAAAAATTCAGTGACCGAAATGTATATCTCTGTCACAATCGAAGCTGAGTGATTGTATATCTTTGTTTGTTGGCCTTTAATGCGGCATAGTAACTTTCACACACCGGAGAATGTCTCATAACTTTGGTAAATTAACCGCGAAGCTGTATTAGCTAGTTATGTGAAATGCCCGGGTGCTTTCAATTAAAGCGGCTTTAAAAGGAGGTTTTGTTGTAATCCATAATGTCTTCTCTTCTGTATTCTTGGGACAGAAAACCCAGGGTTCCCATCCAAAAAATAAATCAAAATTTTCACGTTTTTAAGTTAACATTTCTTAAATTATCAAGAAGAAGTAATAACTATTTACAAGATCTGTCACAATTTAGGATTTTTCGACAATTTAAGAAATACAAAATATACCAAAAAATTCATTAAATGAATAACCCGTTCATGAGCGCTTAATTTTTTTTAATCCTGCATTCTCTCTGACAAGAGATCTAGGGGTGATCGTTCGGAAAAACAAATCCTTACATTTTTGGTTATAAGAACAGGTAGATATTTTAATGTTTTGTTACATCAATATTTTATTATTTTAGTCTTAAAAACAAAGGTTGGCATTTTAATTGTTTATCACGGTGAACAATAAGTGAACATCGCACAAGTCTTCATCTTGAACAAAAAAAAAAAAAGATTTTAATTAAAATAAAATTCATCAAAGATATTTTGATCAGCTTGTGCATCATAGTGTATCACTGACATAGTGCATATAGTCTAAAATCATATTAATTAATATTAATAAAACAATACCTTAAAAATTGTAAGATATATTATATAAATAAATAAATTCATTATAATAAAGAATTTTTCTGTTTTCTTTGGCTTTTTTGTAAGCATAGACTGACAGCTAATTTATTGAGACCATTTGCCCGACTAGAACTAAATATGAAGATAACGAACAGTAATCAAGCTCAAAAGTCCATTAAACAATACAAATCAGGAGTAGAGCAAACACGGACCTCTAAAAACTTCAGAGGTGGGATCAGGTGCCATGGAAGAGTAAGCATTCCCTGTCGACCGGTCACAGCCGCCGTGTGGCCCTTGCCATAACCGAGTATGTGGAAAAATCCGTAGACAAACCAGTGTGAAAACAATGTTCTCACAATTTGTACGAAAAAAGTCATTCAATATTCGACTTAAGGATTGATTGTATATGCTAACAAAGTCATTGTATGGACCATGGAATTTGCAAAATATTGACGTTAAACAAGACTGCTGATATCATTGTATCTTCAACTTATTTGTCACTTTCTTGCCTCGTTTTAGAAACTATGTATAAAGATTTGCATCAGATGTGCCTCTATTGCCTCTATGTTGTGAAAGTTTAGCAAAATCATTCAGGTTAGTTTATTATAATTTCTTTAAATCTAGATACCAATCATAAAGGGTATATTCATGTTCCAGAAGATTTCTTTGACCTTTGATAAATTTTTAGCACTTAAGCATTTAAGACTACAAGTACTTGAAATTAATACTTTGCAATTGTAACATGAAGAAGTGTGAGTTTGTATTAACACTGGTCAGGAGACACATACTTTTATGTGTGGTAGGCTGATTAGCAATAGATGGGCCACATAATCGCCGAAAATTCCTGGATGTCAGCAAATATCACCGAGATAAAACGACATCACAGAACCTGCATGGCTACCCATAGCGATAACCCGCCATTACGAGACTTCTTCTATCATAACATCAGAATTATTGGCCGCATCGCATTATTATATTGGGTGTTGACAACTTGAAGTGACTGCCTTGTTTGCGTTGCTTTGATATTTCGACAAGATACACATTTTATCATCACGACCAAATTACATCAAGTTGAAATGCCAGCGTTTTACTTATATAGACGTGTTAGAAGTCCCTTCATGCTACGAGGAGATATATTACATGTTATTGATACAGATTTCGCATTCCAAGCTGGTCTAGAACATACGATATGCCTTATACCACTACCACTAAAACAGAGATTTGTATAAAGACAGTCAGAGAGAACAGGGGACCTCTTCTTCTGAATGACCAATCTGATTTAGCGATATGCCATATCTTCTTCACAAATTTGTTCAAAATACCCAACTACATTTCAAAGATGGTCCCGTTTAATTTTGGACATCTTGTGAGGTCTACATTGGAATTTAACCTTCTTGAATAATTGGAGTATTGTCACCATAACAGAAAGTAAATGTTACCATTTTCTTTCTCGACTTTGCTTGCAGCAAAGAAAGACATATCAGTGATACTCAAGTCAGTCACCGTGCTCACAGAAGAAAACAGCCGGCCTTTCATTATCCCGCTATCTGTATCCATTTGAAACACTTAGCTACCCGAAGAAGCAACTTTCAGTAACCCAATCCAATAATTCACGCAGAAAGTGATTGTGACTCCGCCTTCCCTGACTAAGACCATAATACTCAAAAAGGTTTTTTCAAGTTAAAAAGTTTTAATTAGGACAATCAGCGCCATATTGAAAACTGTTCCTTATCGCGTCAGCAATCATGTGATAATAAAGCTTGCACTCATTGGCTTGATCTTTTTTTGGCCAGATCAGAGGAATGATAAAGAATGGAAAAATCTTAACTTAATTTCTATGGAAAGAAGCAATGGATTCACTTCTAATGTTTAAAAATATTTTATTTCTATTGTATTTAAACTTTAAATGTGAAAAAGTGAAGGGAAATACTCCGGATCCTTCTTTATGTGCAGGTAAGTTTTTACTTTTTTCGCTGACTTTAATCTCTGTGAGATTGCTAATGATAAAGAGTTTGCTAAACATTTTACCTGTTGAAAAATGCAAATTTATATTAAATAGAGAATATTTGCCAAAAACAAACAACAAATTGTTTAGCTGTCCGTCAATTGGTTAATTTTTAATTTCACGCACCTTGAGGTATTCCAAAATTAGTATTTAAACATTTGTTGGATATTAAAATAGTCAATTTGAAAAAAAAAATATACATATAAATACTTAAATGCATTTTTCAATGACCAAATTTGTGCTGTGGCGTTTTAAAACACACTATCTATATAAATTGTATAAATTGGTATTTTTAAAAATTACTTCTTTTTTTTTTTTTTTAGAAACTCTTTCCTGCTTCATTTAAATGTTGAAGAATGGGCAGGAAAGGTTAAAGAAATTTTGAAACCTTGCTTTTTATATTCTTCTATCGAACTCTATCAGGTAAAGACATTACCCTGCAAAATTGACAATTTTAATGTCTCATTGCTTCACCTGGGCTCTGTTTGGGCAAATTTCAACAATACCTTTGCGAGACATCTTTTGACGTGGAGAAAGTTACTAAGCCAATCTGTCTCAGGCGCCTCCATACAAAAGTTATTATTTTGCACTTAGGCAGGTGAATTTACAAGGATTTTCTTAACTATATCATAAATATTTATTCACCGGGGATCGATGGCACACTATTCACATAAAATAAGATTATTTACTTTCACAGGCGAACGGCAATTTCCCTTGCTACATTTAAGTTTGTTTACATGCAAATCACATATACATGGCGATTCATTAAATTATTCACGACCACATACTATCTTTAATGAAGTTCATTGAGGATTAGAAGTGACGGTTTACGTGGGATAAACTCCTAGCAACTTTTACGTTTAATTCAAATCTATAATTTACTGCATCCTTTCGCGACATTTACCTAATGGAAAGTTAAAAAAAAAGATAATGAATTTTATATTGTTGTAAATATATATGATTCAAATCTTTTTAGTTATTTTTGGCGCTTTTTATGCATTACAATCTAATTTATATATCAGTGTTTGGAGCTACGATTTGTTACATTGATATATGTAGTTAGAATAGAGATGAAAAGCTATGTGTACACTTTACATGTTTACCTTATTTGTAAACAGAATTCAATCTGTTATCTATTAAATTATCCCTTCTACTCATGAATATTATATATCAAGTAGAAGAAGTACTTAGTTGTAAGACTTGTTTAAAATCCTTTTGAAAGTATGCAAAGTATACATTAGTTTATGTTCAAATTAAATGTGTAGAAAAGAAATAAATGTGAATATATATATCTAAAAAATGTAACTAATTAAAAAAAAAAAAAACTTCTCGAACAATTACATCTATGACTTGTCTTTCGTTAATCGAGAAAAGAAAATTTCCTGTATATTTGGTTTTATGAATACAATTACTAAGATTGAAGAAAATGCCTCCCCTTAATGACACTGCAAACCTGTCCCTTTTCACTTTTTAGTGATAAAATATTGTAATAAATAGTTAACAAGATTGATATCCATAAAAATTTGATTTGCCACTATTAAGATATAACGAAGACGTTGGGCACCTGTATCGATAATCAAAATTATCCAATCATATTTCTTGTCATCCCCCATTTACTTTTTTCACCTTAAATATCAAAGATCTTTTTAATTTTAACATCTTAATAAAGCTTATTTGCCGATAATTTTGCGTGTAATACTTTGATGTAACACAAATCAAGTAAGTCATCAAAATTTCTATCTTTCTACAACATGTAAATTCACAATTACTCGTCATTTCCGTGGCTTTAAGTTTGATAGTGACACCCCATTACTTCTTTCGATTGTGCTTTTAAGAGCACAGGTGTTTATTGTGGGCAATTTTATAATGAGGTTACACCAAGCAAGGGCCGACGTTCATACACGTTTCTTCTTAGATTTAAAGGAGACTGGTATTTTTATTTGTAAAATATAAAAACAGCTAAGTTTTTAAAGTATTTTAGGCCATTTAGTAGCAATTTAGCCATCATTTATCTTTCTCCTGCACATAGCCATAAGTCAAATCCTCACATTTTAAATCATATTAAGATATCAAACGACTTTGTTCTTTTTCCCAGTTTATGAATAGTCACCCTACAAATATTTTGTAAATATTTAATGTTGCAACTCTTATCAAAAATTCCTATTGCTGTAATGAAGAACGATCAATGGTTAATTTTGACATTTAAAATCAAAGAGCAAGTTTAACTACAAAGAATTTAATTAGTAAAATGTTCGCTCTGCAAGGTCCCATAGAATTTTTATGGAACCTCCTATACGATTCGGGACATATTTTAGGCTTCGAACAAATTTCTTGGACTAAAAGTTGATGAATAATAAATTTGTGATCAAAGAAAACGCATAACTTTTCCCAATCAGTCCGTGTTTAAAGCCATATTTGCGCTGTCATCAAGAAACAGAAATGACTTTTAAATATCATGTGCAGTCTATAAGGTTTACTTGCCCAAGGGGGCGTGTCCGAGGCGTCTGGCGATCCGAAAATACACGTGTTCAAATTGATTTAATTGAATTAGACAGCTTATGTTTAATGCCAACAAGTTGATTCAACTCAATCTATTGAAAAAAGGACGGAGATATCCCTCCAGCATAACGTTATGACAAACAAAATTAAACAGAACTTGCATTAGTTTGGCCATCCTCTTACCCCCCTGGGCCTCCCCCAAGTGTACTCTGGTAAGGTGTAAACACAAAAAAGATAATCTGATACAACAGAATGTTGTCTTCCTGTTAATAAGGGTGAACGATCAGAGCAAGAATCTAACTTGAGCACACTGACCGACCACTAGCGCGGGCATCGCAGTGGCTAATGATTCAGGAGGGGGATGTTTGAAAAAAAAAAAAAGCTTTTAATTTAACATAATGTCGACTGATGACATCAAATGTATGACATGGTACAGTATTTCCGGAACAATTAAGAAAGAAAACTTACGAATTAACACTTAATGACATTCTATTGCATGCTTCAGAAGATTTTCACTGGTTTAATTATTTTAAGAATTTATTTATAATGCAATGACATTTTTAGATATTATTTCTACAGTTAGAGAAGGTACAACTTTTATTGTCGTTTAATGAGTGAATGGTTATTACTTTGGCGAGGGACCACAGAAAAAATAAATGTGCAGAGAACTGAGAAGTTTTTATCAAATATAATTGAAAATGAAGTTGAAAAATTTATTTCTTGTGATCAAATTGTGTATCATGCTTTTTGTTTGTTTTTTGTTTCAGGTATTTTACCAGCGGATCTACTAGAAGAAAGTATACCAAAGTACGGTTTTTTACCCAGTGGAGTGAGCGTTTTGTATGACACCAATAGTCACGCGCATGCGTACAGGTTCTCCAGAAACAATGTTGATTTACAGT
Source organism: Saccostrea echinata (assembly GCF_033153115.1). Taxonomy (NCBI): domain Eukaryota; kingdom Metazoa; phylum Mollusca; class Bivalvia; order Ostreida; family Ostreidae; genus Saccostrea; species Saccostrea echinata. Next base: position 6,980,057 of record NW_026889805.1, on the reverse strand, counting down.
TTCCCGTCTCCAAAATATTCAAAAACTGTCTTTCTTTCCCAGATGAATTTTCAATATTTTTCGTGATAAAACATGAAAGTGTGTATGATAAAAAAGAATGCATACTGCATATAGGACACAGAAATTCAACTTTAGTATCGATACAATTTTCTAGAAAATACATCATATTTACTTATAACAACAGAAGAGTGCAATACAGGAACTTTGCATTGAAAGACAAAAAGTGGCATTCCATAGGATTTAGTGTATCTTCAACTGATATCACAATGACAACAGACTGTATAAATAAAAGAAGAAAAAGACTGAAAAGGAAATGGCCGTCGATTCTTCCACTTAACAACTCTACTTTTCAAATTGCAAGCTGTGCACCAGGACAGGGGGTTACGCTGGTAAAGTAACACTATTTTTTTAAAACAAAAATCACCGTAATGAAAAAGGTTAAGATAACGAGCAAAGATCTATCTTAAAAAATATACAAACATCACAAATCTGTAAACAGGGCATACAACACGGACCCTTGGAAATTCCAGAGTTGGGATCAGGTGCCTAAGAGGAGCAAGCATCCCCTGTCGACCCATCACATCCGCCATGAGCCCTATGTATTGATCAGACAGAGGATTTTGTATTTAAATTTAGTATAAAAACAAAGGCCTAACAACTTGTATGATTTGCTTGTTTGTTTGTATGTTGTTACGTCCCTCTTGAGAATTTTTCACTCATATGGAGACGCCACCACTTGCCAGTGGAGAGCTGCAAATTTTGTCCTATACTCGGCACTTACGGCCATTGAGCAGTGAGGGATCTTTTTCGTGCCAGCACCTACTGCGACACGGGACCTTGGTTTATACGGTCTCATCCGAAGGACCGGTCTCCACTTCCCACAGTGGAATTCGAACCCGCGATGTAAGGATCAACTCCTTACGCCGCGTCTCTAGAGCAGACGCTCTAACCATTGCGCCCCTCGGGCGACCAACTGGTATGAAACACGTCAGCAAAAATTAGACCCAATGATACGTTACATGTATATCTGCTAACAAGGTCATTATAACGGCCATAGAAATTGACGACTTTAAACGAGGTTGTTAAAATCCCTGTAACATTAACTTATCTGTCAGAAGTCCGCCTCGGTTTAAAAATTGATCGTACTCAGAGCATTGTGATCCGCGTGGCGCAATGGTTAGAGCGTTTGCTCTAGAGTCGCGGTGTAAGGAGTTTGATCCTTACGTCGCGGGTTCGAATGAGACCGTATGAGCCGAGTTCCCGTATCGCAGTAGGCGCTTGCACGAAAAATATCTCTCACTGCTCAAAGGCCGTAAGTGTCGAGTACAAGTCCTTTTAACATCAATTTCAGAGTACTTGTGTGTAGAATCAGAGTGATTTTTAACAAAGTAATTTTGTTGATGACCAGTCACAAGATATTAACATTTCCAAGTTAAGTTTTTATTAAAGAAGCAATTTTCTAGTTTTTAATTTATCGTGAGAAACGGTTCTATAAAGTGGGGAAAAAGTCGTATGTTTTGATGTTACTGACTTTGAAAAATTAGATTTAAATTTTCTTAAAGTTCTTTGGAGGTTTTGAGAATCCACATTTGATTTACACCATTTGTTGAATACGCTGCAACACAGTACGTCTGAAGTTGTGAGGATTAAAGATAGGGGATGCAGAACATTTGTTGAATCCGGCAAGATAGCTTTGTTTATAAGGATTTTATTGAAATTTAGAAATCCAGTATAAGTAGGGTAGATCGAACTTACCTTGGTTGACTGAAATGAATAATGATTAAAGGTCGCCCGCGTGACGCAGTGTTTAGAGCGTTCGCGCTAGAGTCGTGGAGTAAGGAGTTGATCCTTACGTCGCGGGTTCGAATCACACTGTGGGACGTGGAGACCCGTCCTTCAGATGAGACCGTATAAACCGAGGCCCGGTGTCGCAGTAGGTGCTGACAAAAAGATCCCTCACTGCTCAATGGCCCTGAGTGCCGAGTATAGGTCAAAATTTGCAGCTCTCCACCGGCAAGTGGTGGCGTCTTCATATGAGTAAAAAATTCTTGAGAGGTACGTTAAACAATAAACAAATAAACATAAAAGAATTAAAGACTGAAATGGGATTTTTTTTACGAATGTCATCCTTAAAAAGTAAAGTGTCAGTATCAGTTGGATTTCCAGACGTAGAATTAAAACAAAATTCTTCTAAAATACAGTTATAATAATGAGCCTTGTATAACAAGTTCTTCTGATTTCTTAAGAAATAATTAAAATTAGTCTAAACTTAGTGTTTAGATTCATCAAAAGAAAAATTACGCAAAAGAAAGAAATGAACTTCAAACAAGATGATATTATTGTCTCTGTGAATAAATAATTACGTATTTGTTAGATATAAGTTAAAAAATAAAAATTCCTAAAGCCCCCGTTTTTTCTGACTTCATTTATACATGAAGATATGAAAAAATATAAAGGACTTATCATAAGTACATTCCAACAGTATCACCATATGAACATAAACTGATAAACATGCCAAATGAATAGAGTAACCCTTAATGATACAAAATCTACAAATGATATATAACTATAAGAGGATCATCTCGTATCCACTAATGAATTATCTGTATCATTAATCAACTGTCAAGCTAGCCATTAATGATACAATATCCTCCATACAATATGTTGCCCACTAATATGAAACCAAAAAAGTACAAATTTATCATCTTATTTTATTGGCATAGACAAAGTTTATCATATAAAGATAAAAATGAAAACATAATAATGCATACACTTCTCATTTCTGATATATTGCTCTTTGTAGAGTGTATCCTACCTCTGGTGTTTCCTGAGCTCCGTGTTTTTGCAAAAATCAAAACATAATAATGCATAAACTTCTCATTTCTGATATATTGCTCTTTGTAGAGTGTATCCTACCTCTGGTGTTTCCTGAGCTCCGTGTTTTTGCAAAAATCAAAACATAATAATGCATACACTTCTCATTTCTGATATATTGCTCTTTGTAGAGTGTATCCTACCTCTGGTGTTTCCTGAGCTCCGTGTTTTTGCAAAAATCAAAACATAATAATGCATACACTTCTCATTTCTGATATATTGCTCTTTGTAGAGTGTATCCTACCTCTGGTGTTTCCGGAGCTCCGTGTTTTTGCAAAAATCAAAACATAATAATGCATACACTTCTCATTTCTGATATATTGCTCTTTGTAGAGTGTATCCTACCTCTGGTGTTTCCGGAGCTCCGTGTTTTTGCCCTGTTTACTGGAATTATGAGATTGATCAATGTTTGTTATCTTTACCTTTTACATTGAGCACAAATAAGAATCCAGTATGAATCTAACATGTAAATAGAAAAATCATAAATTAATGTAAAAAATGATACGTGTATATCATTATTATGCAAAGTCATTCACTAAAGAAATTTTACATGATCAGGTAATTTTGGTTACTACAAAGGTATGCTTAGAGGTACTTATGAGTTTTCTATTTAAGCTTTCACAACACAATACTTTATCTTTTTTATATAATTATTTTATTTTATTGGCATAAATACAGTTAATTTTATCAGAAAAGAATAAAAAAAAGAAGGTCAAATAACATTCAACCTTACGTGCCCAACGTTTAATAATATTGTTCTTTCAAGTGTGTATCCACTGAGCTCAAATATGAATCAATATGAATCTAACTAGCATGTAAATAGCAAAGGAGAAAATAAATATTTTAAATTTCATTTGTTCAATTAGTACAGGCTAATATTATTTGTGGAAACTTTCAATTCTGTAAAGAAATTTGTTAGGCACTCCGAACCAGTCACCATACAAATCAATACCAGTTCTGAGCTTACACAACAAATAGTAGCACGATTTAACGTTTAGAGTTGTGTAATAGTGCTTGGCTTCTCTGTATGTTTTATTTTTCTCTCTTTTTAAGATGTTAAGATGATTATAATTTTTTGACTTTAATTACTCAATAAATGCATCTTTAGTGGTATAGAAAATAATACACGACTCACAGTGTATATTACAAACGACTAGGAATACTAGTGATTACTTTATCCAGTAGGTTTATCATTTTTAAGGTAGATATTTTCATAAAAATTCTAACCTAGTACCTAGTATATTTTGTAAACGATTAAACTTTATGCTTAGTATTTTTTTTTAAATCTTATGTATAAATACTTTTTGCAAAGATTCTTTTTTTCTTTATTTCCTAATCTGCAAGGTTGCCTTAATTCTTTGAAACAAGTTTTTTTTATATATAAATCCATGGTCGTATACATGAAGTTGCTCTTCAAAAATACATGCAAAATATTAAATATTTGTATGGAACTTCTGCTGGTTAGGTTCGAATGTAAGAAAACAAAATTATTAGGCATTGGAAAGGAAATCTTCAAAATTGAGAGTGAAACATAGCTCGTGTATAAACTACATATTTTACATCGTTGTTTTAAGATATACAATGATATGTGTTGGTGTATATTTCACTCCTGATAAGTTTGTTTGTCCGGCTTATCTAAGTAAATAATTACATAATATAACCACCACAAAGTCTCGGACGGGGACGAAAGGAACACAAATTTAGAACATAAAATTCTCATTTTGACAAGATTTTGGCTGAATGTACACAAGAGTTAAGATAGATATAAGGAACGGCACTGCGAGAATAAGCAAAGCAAAACTAAACGACGGTATTCTTTCAGGACACTTCTACACAATATGAAGTTTTAAAATTAGTTCTTAAAAACACTTCGATTTCTCTTTTCTGTTGATCTTTGCAATAACAATAAATGTATCTGTATTTTTTTCTGTTAACTTACATTCAAGATAATTTAAATCATTGCTCATAGAGACGTCTTTCATTTCTGGGGTTAACATAGGGTTTCTCTCAGAAAATACCACATGATGCTCAAGTGACCATTAAGACCCATTTATGTCTTTCGTTATTTCAATTTTAGAGACAATGATAAAATATTTATGTCAAGCTTTCTTAGACACATCTGAGAACTTTCTACCTTTAGCAATAGTGCCCCAAAGTCCTCTGATTACAAAGGTCATTCAAATTACGATTGTGAATTATTTTAAAATTTATCAGTTTAAATAATTATTTTTGTATGAAAACGACAGACTTGCAACTATAATGCATTTTGGATATCTTCTCAAAACAAGAAATTTTAACGGTTTTGATATCCTAAAGTAATCTTAAGATATCGTTATTTTAAACACCTGAGACTTCCTGACTATTGCCGATTTTCTCTTTATCTATTTGAGAAGATTATCTCAAATATATCAACACGTGTAAGATAGTCCTCAAATATTATCGCCAAATCTACATAATACCAGGAATTCGAATAAAATACTAGTGCTTTGTAAGAACCCGTCATTTCACCTCATAATGGGCGGGTGTTTATTTATTGCTTTTAACATTATCGGCTATCGTTCTTATCGCCTGTTTAATTACACAATAAGGGGTACCGCAAATAAACTGTCTTCTGACAGGCGAGAAAACGGCTGTGGGTTACTTTATAGGGACCTCATGGCTCTGTGGATATCCTTCACTTACTCTCAGTGCAAGTTTATTCAAATGAATTTTTTAAACAATCCGTTAATTGCTAGGTATTAGTAAACATATAGCGTAATTTGTGCTTAATTGATTTCAAATGGTAGCCTCAAAAGATGTATGGTTATGTCAAACTGATATGGCCACCCGAAACTTTCAGCACCATCCCTATCTAGTAGCTTTCTTAAATTCTATTAACTGAGGATAAACACATTTTCACATCATAATTAATATGTACAGGGTTTGGTTGTTGATGTATGGGAGCCATAAGATAATGATATATTTGGTCCTGGCTAATGATAGCTCTGGTAGTGAAACCGATATCTTTGGTAACACATCTGACCGCGGTTAACCCATACACAGTCACCAAAAATTTAATCCACGGAAGATGTCCTTGACTGCTTGACGGTTTTGTCTGTCTTTTTGAAATATTTTGAAAAAGGAGATATCTTGCGTTGGATTGGTTTACCGAATTCTCGAATGCTTATAGCATTTTCTGTTAAATATAAATCAATTCTGTCATTCCAGAGCTTATATAGTGTATGTTCTGTTGTGAATTCATTTCAGCTAGACTAGGTTCACATTACTTAAAAAAAATGAAAATTTCTTTGAGGATCAAACGCATAACAAATCTGAATACAGAATGATGCAATCAGGGAGAGATGTTTAAAAATGTGCTAAAATGGCAAAATCCTTTCATTAAGCCATTAAAAAGTGTAATTTTTTAAAGACGTGTATAAGTTTTATCCTGACCCATTCCCTATCTATGATATCATTCAGTTTTAACTCGTCATTGAAAATAAGTTCTTTTCATAGTTTTTTCTTAAAATAAAGCCAAAATCTAAAGAATGAGGAACCCACAGTTTGAATTTACGGCTATAATTAAATTATGTAGAAAATGGATTACATCGACTATTGCTTCCAAACTTTTTAATTACAAGAAAACTTTACAGAGCCTGGATATTGAGCATCTGAAACATAATCCTTCATCGTGTTCATGTTCTTCTTCACCCTACAAATATAGTTCTGCTGGACATGTTATTACTGGTGACGTAAATATACTTAATACTGAAGACCTTAAATCACTTATTTTAAAAGAGCCAAAATTTAGGGATTCCCGATCTTTCAACTGGAATCATAATTTCATAAATATTATGAATTTTGTGGAAGATTACGCCAGGCGATGGGTCAGACATGAAAAAGAAGACCTTGACACTTTATCAGAATGGATTAAATGTATCAGATGTATGTTAAAATCTCGCATTAAGCGATTGATGGGCAATATACTAGTAAAAACCGTCTATCCTTCTGTGTTCAATAATTCAGAAGTGAAAAAAGAGTTCGATAGACTAAACGATCAGTATGTACTGGTCCCAGCTGAAAAAGCAGGTACATGTAACAACATTGTCTTTGTTTGTAAGAATGAAATATATGGAGATAACAAACAGTATTCAAGCTCAAAAGTCCATTCAAACAATACAAATCAGGACCAGAGCAAACATGGATCTCTAAAACATTAGAACTGGAATCAGGTGCCATGGAGGAATGAGCATCCCTTGCCGACCGGTCACACCTGCCGTGTGCTCTTTGTCATTATAGGGAAATAACGGAAAAACCCGTCTACAATTCAGTGGGTAAAATAATGGCCTAACAATAAGTATGGAAAAAGTCAGTCAGCATTTGACTTAATGATAGATTGTATTTGCTGACAAGGTTATTGTATCGACCATAGAACTTAGGAAATAAGGCTCATTGTTTAAATTGTATTTTAGAAGAACTTGGATATAATTCTACAAGAGGCAATCCAAACCCATAGCTCCCTTTCTAAGGAGGAAATTCTTCAAAATCATATGTCAATTTTGAATATATTTAATATTCCCAACAACCAAAATGAATTTGAATTACCATATTTACATTGGATTCCGAAATTTCATAAAAATCCTTAAAAACAAAGATACAGAGCGGGTTCCAGTAAATGTTCTACCAAGCCTCGATTACTCCTCACTAAAATAATAACAGTAGTGAAGGAGAAACTTCAGGAGTACTGTGCAACAATATATTCGACAAGTGGTGTAAATCAGATAAAGATACTTAAAAATTCCAAGGAAAAATTTGTAATCACAAAATTTTACCAAAATTAATAACATAAACACTTACGACTTTTCAACTCTGTATACAACCATTCCCAATGATAAATTAAAGTGCAGGCTTTTTGACATCACTGACAGCTGTTTTTTTTTTAAATAAAACTGGAATTAATAAATTTATTTATCTTGCCATTGGTCATTTGCAAAATTATTTTGTTAAAAAAACATTATGATTGTACACACGTACTCTGAACTTCATATTAAAAAGATGCTGAAGAGTTTCTGACTGACAATATCTATGTGGTTTTTGGAGACCAGGTCTTCCAATAATCTTTTGGAATTATTGGGGTACAATTTGCACCCCGTTGTTAGCAGACCTATTTTTGTATTCATATGAAGCAGAATTTATTCAAAATCTTAAACACGAGAAAAAAAAGAAATCTCTTGATGTGGTCTACAACTCGACATTTAGATTCATCGACGACGTATTATCAATTAACAATATTTCTATTCATATATCGACACGATAAATCCCAGTGAGCTTGAAATAAAAGATAAAAAATAAAAGATACCACAGAGTCTGACACATCTGTTTCATATTTGGATATTTTACTATAGAAAAAGACGTCAATGGTAACCTAACAACCAAGCTTTATGATAAACCTGATCACTTCAACTTTTCAATCTCAACTTCCCTTACTTATGCAGCAATATACCCTTATAACCTGCATCATGACAAGGAGCACACGGCGGATTAACCGGTCAGCACGGGATGCTCACTCTTCTATGGCACCATGATCCCACCTCTGATCTTTTTGGAATTTTGTGTTTACTCTGCTCCCGATTAGTATTGTTTTAATGGACTTTGAGTTTGAATACTGTTCGTTATCTCCATATTTCATTTTATGAAATTCAATTTACAATCAAGTAAAAAGTAATCGCGGTACCTTTCAATTTTATACTATTTCAATGAAGAGATCAAGAACATACTAATTACCATTTTGTAAGAGACTTTGTAAGAGGTAATGTGCATACATTTCCTTCGTATAATTTACGGGGAAAACACTCATATCTATAACTAGTTTTCTTCAATTTTTCATTGAAATGTTACTTTAAAATATGTTTTTCATTTTGTTGAACTAAGCCCGGATACACCATATTTCACAAGCTATAGTTATAATGCACCTCTACAGGAATTCATTTATATAAAGGCAGCTCTTGACTTTAATAATTATTTTTATCCCCTTAATGTTCTCAATTTTTCAATAATACTCTTCTTGGTTTAAAGCAGGGAATCCCTAGTTAGATTTGTGGAAAGAAAAGCAAAATATCAACCAAGCTTACAAGGTACATGTATATGCATTTATATAGAATTTTTTTTTAATAGATGTTGAATATTTATTTTGTTTAGGGACAGATCAAAGATTTGATTTTCATCCCTGGAGCCGACGCCGCTGTCAGAGCGTGTCCACCCAAAACACCCCAGCATCGTCACCTAGACAACCGTCTACCCGCAGTCCCAGGTACTCCTTCGTCAGAGCAGTTGTTCACTCTTCCTTTTTAATTATTTGCAATAAAAATTATCCAAGGAATGGCATGCGTAAACATTTCATATGAAAAAATTCTACATGCATTTCAAATAATTTCAGGCCGATTAATTGGTATGTATTCTGGCATTGCATGATCAGTGCACATATGCTTCTTTACACTAAAATGCATTTTCTTTTAAATCATATAAATGCGCTTAAATCACTGGAATATTTTAATAAAATATATAAACCAATACAAAACTAATTTACATATTTTAAACGTCTATAATTATTCTATTAATGTCATTCAGATGTAGAAAGATGCACCTGTTATTTAAGGAAATAGATGCAAAAGAGCGATAACTCAATTTTATTTTTCTTCAACAATGAGTTGTCTAAAATTTTGTCTTTTATGATACACTCAATTTCATTTTTATAGTTATTTTCTCAAGAAAATTTATCATCATTATAAAAAAAAACTATTTTAGTTAGCGACGGACGTTCGGATTTTTTTTCTTAAATAAGCAAACAGTGAATATTAAAAATGAAAAAAATAAATAAAATTTTGAAAAAAAAATTAAAGCTTACCTTTAACTAGTAAGTTTCAAGTTGAATATGTCATTTTAGATATATACCGAATCGGATCGCCGGGTCCCCGCTGGGATGACTGCACGTGGACAGACGTGGGAAACATCGCCTATGACCTTCACGCCAAATCTCTCAAGGTCTGCGTCAACGGAATCTGGCAGCATGTCACCGTAAATATACAAGGTACACGTGTACAGAGACCCAAATTGTCAAAATTTAAAGAAAATGTATGTACTTATATACAATAGCTGATAAAATTCTTACCAACAATATTTACCTAGGAATTAAAGTATAATAACTGAATCTTGATATCCATAAGATTCGATTGGTGTTGTTATAAACATCTACAAAATGCTTCCAATAGGAATACATGTATGAACCCTATTCTTGACTGCGGCTTAATATTTTTGCAATCTTTGAAGCTCCATCAAAAGGCCCAAAATTACCACGTCGATTAGACTACATAGACTTCTATCAAGACATCCGCACTCCAGGTCCCTCTATCGATGTTGAGGTGTTCACTATAAATGGGGAGGGAATCTTTGCTGTCTTTGCGTCCAGTAGACCTAGGAAATCGAAAAAAGACGTTTCCATTATATATAAATGGAAGAAAAAGAAGTTTGTTTTCTATCAACGAATGGACACAGATGCCGCCCAATGTTGGAAATTCTTTATTATTGACAACAACGTGAGTAAAATTAAATATTAATTTTATTTCAATTTTTTGTAAATGAAATCAAAAGTATAGTAGTATGTAGGCGATGTGTTTCCTTAAAAACAGCCCTACAATGTACGTCCCTTTCAATTTCAGTTTTTCCTTGCAGTTGCGAACTATGGCAAGACCCCTGATGTTCAAAGCAATTCCACAATATTTAAATGGCATAAGCGGCGTAAAAAATTCAAAGAATTTCAAACAATACTCACTTGGACAGCACGGGACTTTGAGCATTTTGTCATCAACGATGAACATTATCTAGCTGTCGCTAACCATGCTAAAGGTAAACATCAAAGGTTCATTAAAGGGTAAAAATTCATCAATGCATTCCAAATCTAGTAAGTGCTATGAGTACAATATACTAAGCAGATGCATGTTTCCAGCTTCGAGTAAAAATGTGAATTTGTTTTATTGAAGATTTTTAAATTAGAATAATACTTTAAAATTTCAAAATAATTTTTTTTTTAAATATTGAATTAGCAAGCATTGCTATTTTTTTTTTCCGGACATTCATGTAAATGCCATTAAAAAATCAGGTTGTTACAATTTTTGCCAACCGAATTTCCTTTTCATTACAAGGTGCAAGCCAAAAAGTTGACTCTGAAATCTACAAATGGAGTACAAAATTGCGCCGCTTTGAGTTATTCCAGAGTATATTGACAACAGGTGCGTACGACTGGACCTACTTCCGGGTTAATGGATACCATTTCCTGGCTGCCGCCCAGGCCTTCGATGGCTTTAGCACCCTCACTGATTCAAACATCTATGTTCTACAAGACAAGAAGTTTGTTCTCTTCCAAACAATAGAGGTTATTCTTTCTTCAATATATTTATTGAGTTTAAGGTATGTCACTCGTCAGCTTTTGAGAAAAGTTAGGTCAGAACCTCTAACTTCAAAATTATTTATTACAATTTAATTTTTTTTCGAATTAAACAATGCAAATTATACAATATTTAATTTTTAAACTGATCAAAAATCTCATTAAGAAACAAGATTTATGGGGGACTATTTCTTGTGGTGGAAGGATTTCTTTGATTTACTATTTTGGAGTTTTAGCCCTATATAGTTTTACACAGAGAATCTGTTTCGTTGTTATATGCTAGGAATATTATATATATATTTCAATTAAATTTTTTAAAACAAAATTTACACATTCACTCAACAGATTTTGCCAAAATTGAAAACATATATAAGAAGTCAAGATAAAATTTACATTGTTTTTCGCCTGAAAATCGCATATTTTGACCAATGGCAATATCTCAAATTTATATCACCGACCCCAACTTTTTCTATCATTATTTTACACTAGATGGTACATTGAACTGATTAGCACTTAAGTCATAAAAAAGCTTGATACAAGAAAAAAAATTCATTGCCTATCTAGATTTTTTAAACTCAGAATATGATATTTTTTTTAGTGCAAAAATGTCACAAAATACTTTACGCACATTAATTTGCATGGCTTTTCAATAATAAATATTATTCTAACTATTTTACATAACATAAGATTATATTTATTGCCATTATTACATTTGTTAAAATATTATTAAGCTAAAAGAGATTAACCTAAAAGTTCTAATTCAAGTGCAAAAAGGTCAAATTAATTGTACCGTTGATCAGTAATACATGTATGCATACTGACCCCCAATTTGCGATTTTGAATCACGCTGTATGAGTAGTTATCTAAAATACACTTCCCAAAAAAAAAATCCTTGATATAACTCATATCACGAGTGACATACCTTAATTATCAACAGAATAATGTCAATAACAGTAATGATAATGGGAACGGGTATTTCAAAACATTTTGATTTATACTACAATTCTTGAATTTATTTACATTTATTGTAAATTTATCCTTAATATTTGATATCTGAAATGAAATATAACTGGCTTTAATTAAGTGATAGTATAAATTGAAATAAACTTTTAAAATTGTAAGGAAGATTCTTAAACAATAAAATTACCATGAGAACACCACTCTCAAATTATTATGCACATTGTTGTACCTGTGACCTTTAGTGTTGACTTTAGCAGATGCGCTTATTATTTTTAAGTGCGATATAAAAAAAAAGATTTCTTTTTCAGACAAACGGTGCGACAGACGTAGAATTCTTCCAGATTGGAGACTCAGTTTTCCTTGCAGTGGCCAACGCGTATAATTATGGTCCTCAGAATATCAAGAAAAAACAGGAATATTTCACAAACTCAACCATATACAAACTGGATAAAGGGAGAAGAGTTTTTAAAACATTTCAAACCATTCAAACATTTAGGTATAGCAGCAAAAACAATTTTTAAATTTTTTTTTTAAAAGAACTTTTTCTTTTAAAAATAAAACAAGAGCCCCAATGGCCTTAACGGTCAACCGAGTATAAAAAAAAAAACATGTAAAGGATCTATGGCAAGGTTAATAATTATATAATAACAAAAAATAAAACTGAATCTCAAAAACAAGATAAAGGATGACCAGAGATCAATAAAATTGCAGTTCTGGTCTGGAAAACAACAACTCAGAAATCTGCCAGTATATGTCAGTGTTCTCTACACTATCACCAAATATAATACGACAATAGTGCTTAATCATAGAATACAATATTCACAAAATATATCTTTCATGATCTTATCAACATATTGGCCTTTCTTGATCTTTCAATAATAACTATTGTACATTTATAAAGTATTTTTGTCTCACTTTTATTCATATATTAATTACAAGTCTTCATGACTAATCAAACCTTTGAAAGTACATGTACTTTTTATATTATATATTAAAAATTGTTGTATAATTCTTTTATTCAATTTACTTATCAATCACATTATTTACATTAATTAATTATCATAAGTGAATAACAAAAGTAAATAATTCCCCTTAAAGCAGAGTAATTAATATCATAATATCATGATTATATTGGAGCCCCACTCCAGAACCTCTGGCCCAGGGGCCATGTTTTTCACAGTTTTTGAAGAAGCACTCTTTCTCTTCATAAGGTCATCCTTAAAAAATTGTTTGTTTGGAATTGCCCCTTGGGAGATTTCAGACCCAAGACGGAGGGAGGGAATTTTTTTTTTTTTCAAAATTTAAGTGCAATTTAAAATTGACGATAAATATCTCAATAAGAGATGAACACATTATTTTCTTTCTTTTTGTAAAGGGCATCTTCTATCAACCAGGAACCCAGTTTTGCTTAGATCCTACACTTATTAAGTGATTGGAAGGCACATGTCGTAACAGGCCAAGAAATGATTAAATAAAAAATACTTCTTATTTTTGGTCAATACAATTTTTCCAGGAAGGGTCACTTCAATGAGGCGGGAGGCAATTCCAAACAAACAATAATTTTATTTTTGCCTAACCATGCACTTAGTTTCCCTGTTAAATACATAAGATTATCAAAGAATAAATGCATTTTCACTATATAATCAATAGAGTCCCACTTTAACTGCCAAAGTCTTGTCTCAAGGGCAATGAATTTCACAATTTTTGAAGAAAAACTGTTGTTAATCATAACTATGCAATAACTTAATACCCACAACGCGAAGCAGAGAAGATTTTCAAAGAATGAATGCGTTATCACCAAATGATCAATACATCCCTGTCCGAACACCAAATCTCTGACCCCAGGGGCCATAAATTTCACAATTTTGAAAGAAGCACCCTTGGTTATCATAACCATGCACTAAGATTGTCTGATGTCTGATAAAAACTCAGGAGCAGAGAAGATTTTCAAAGAATGAATGCATTTTCACTATATGACCAATAGAGCCTCACCCTAACCCCTGACAACAGGCCACAAATTTCATAAATTTGGAAGAGGCTCATCATATCTATGCACTAAGTTTGTATGCTAAATATAAAATAAATAAATATAAATATAAAACATAAAGAAGATTTTTGAAGAAATTATGCATTTTTACTTTATGATCTGTAGAGCCCCACCCTTACATTAGAACCCCTGACCCTGTGATCACAGATATGGGTAGAGAGCTCATCACAGAGCTCATCACACAGTTATGCCAATAGTTTGAGTGCTCAAAAGGTCCAGGAGTAGAGATAAGTTTTAAAGAATCCATTGATTTTTATGATTTTAAACCTATACATTCCATCAGGGATCACAAAATTCACAATTTTTGTTTCCCTTCACTCATAGATGTTATATGCCTAAATTGGTTGAAAATGGTTCAGAGCTTTTAGAAAAGAAGCCGAAAATGTTCTAATGTTAACGCACGACGACGGGAAAACAGATAGTAATAGGCTCTGAGGTGATTCAGGTGACCTAAAAATTATTTAGGTTTCAAAGGATGCCATTGTTTAAATTTCAGTGAAAAGGGAATAACTTATTGTTGAAAATGAAATACTGTCATAGATGAAATATTAAATATTTTAAAAATAAATAGTTTCGTAATAAATTGCATTTTTTATGTCACATTTTCCCCCTGCACAATAAAAATATTTGTAGATAAATTAGGGTTAGCTTTGAAGTTAATCCTTTTTCACCTATGACAGCTGGATCTTGTTTTGTGTCAACACGCTTCGCTGATCAGAGATCTTTTCTTGTTTACAGTGCAGTGGACTGGGAATTTGTAACCATTGGTGACGAGCACTTCCTAATCGTATCTAATGCGCAGAATCGCGCGTTGGAAGGTGATCACCTTACCAGTATCTACAAATGGCGCGGTGTAGAAAAGTTCGTCCGAGTTCACCAGATGGACGTTTTACCAAACACAGACTGGGAAGTTTTCACTTACAAGAAAGAAGTTTATTTTCTCTACTCTAATGCAAAAGGCAAGACATCACAGGTTTTGAAAGCATATTTTATGCCATCTTGATTTACATTATTATATATATACCATCGTATGTCTCTAGCCTCAGTACCATGCATTTTATTTATAGAATGAGTTTTGTTTGAGTATAGGACTGTGCAATTAATGACAAAATACCTCAGCGCTAAACAAAATTCATTCTGGAGCGCTTCAAATTATTGGACCAACGGTGCCTCTGGAGATTAGATTTCCGTAAAATATCGAAATATTGTTTCGTTGAAAGACGAAACATGGTTTCAGGTATTGAATGCTTTAAAATGTTGATGTTTATTTATTTTTCATTCATAGGTATTAAGATTTTATATACATTTGTTCCTTTTTTATACTTTTGTATGCTTAATACTCAAATTATAATAAACAGTTTGATTAAACGACTTATTAATGATTTTCTCCCCTGATATATATATATATATATATATATATATATATATATATATATATATATATATATATATATATATATATATATATATATATATATATATATATATATATATATATTGTACATGATGTGTATAATGTTACATACCGGTTTGCTGGCATTGCAAGAATGCTAGAAATTTTGACGATAAATCCTGGCTGGACACTTTGTCATTTGTGAACATCGTTCTTATGATGAAAATAAACAAACTTTGTGTTAAAGGTCATTGGAACACGAATTAAGATCAACAGTGTGTCAAGTTTGTCCGGGGGACACTGAATCGAGCACAGCCTTGTAGAGCAAAGAAAAAGAGTGGTCACCTAGACGAGCGTTAACCCATAACAATTCACGGGTCCCAAGGGGAATCGTGACTTCTATCTTGCTATTCTTTTTCATCCTTTGCTCCTTTATTCCATCTTGTGTGAAAGGATTTCACAAAGGCTAAAGCTTATCCTTTCATCATTTCTATTAAATCTAGTTTATATTGGCTAATCACTCCGAAAACTAAAGCTGGTGGCAAGAGATTGGAGTTGAAATTCTATTGATTTATATATTTGTCATTTTTAATTCATATAATCATTCAGTTAGATATTTTCTTAAATTTCATATACTTTTGAAGATAGAAGTATGCTTTGACCCCCAGGGATGTAGATTTATTTTTCTGCATGAAATAAAGAAAAGAACACAGTCCACCACCATTCAAAGTGTTGTGCAGTTTGTTTTCAGTTCTTAAAATCATTTTATTAAAAAAATATTCTGGATAAAAGTATTAAAGATGATGATCTTTTAAAATGATATTTTTTAATCATCCAATTGCAAAATCATAAATTTTTTTTACCAGTAATCAAGTTTTCTTGGGAAAGTTCTTACTCAAAAAAGTGCGAATAGCTTGGACTTGAAGGACACAAAGTAGACAATATTAATTCATATGCTTGTTTTAAATAAACAATTGCTTCTTTTTTTTAATTGATTTCTTTGAAGAAAATTTTTAATCTTTTAAAGCCTGATTATATCTTAATTAGGAATATGTAATTAACCTTTTAATATAAGATAATTTCCATTCATGACTGATAAAATAAATTAACTTAATATTAAATTATTTAGAGATTATTCTCAGAATTCATATGTTTGTAGTTTCAAAGAGGAGACTACTTTACATACCATTTAACTTATAATTAACAGTGTCATTTCTGAAAAAAGGGTAAGTTTCATGTTCTGAAACGGTTATTTTGTTTTCATCTACACATCATGTCAGTTTCTTGAGAATGTATTGATATTTATAAATATTTAAGTAAAGTATGGTTTATTTATTCAATTTGCATTGTACCGGTTGGTATCTGTCACATTTATGTTGATCGGTAACTTTAAAGGCAGAAATTTTAAAATAATTTCTATTTTTTTCTGGAAGTACATGTATATAGTTAAAAAAATACTTGTAGTTGAAAAGGGATAGACAATCGATGTGCAGAATAAATCATTAGGCTTTTTCTTGAAGTCTACATTTTTATTGGTATAATTAAGGTATTTTCACTCGTCAGCTTTTGAGAAAAGTTTGGTCAGAATCTCCAACTTCAAAATTATTTATTACAAATTAATTTTTATTATGTAATTGAACTTTACTATGCAAATTATACAATATTCGATTTAATTCGATTCATTGGGGACTATTTCTTGTGGTGGAAGGATATCTAGAAGAAAATTCTTCAAATGTACAAATTTCTTTAATAAAATGTCTTGGAACTTTAACCCTATATATTTTTACACAGAGAATTTATTTGTAATTTTATGCCAGGAATATTAACCACAGGTTTCAATTAATAATTTAAGAATAAGTTTTACACATTCACTCAACAGACTTTACCAAAAATGAGGATATGTTGAGGAACTCAAGATAGAATTTACATTGTTTTTGCCTAATATTCGCATATTTTGACCATGCAATATCTCAAAATTTACAAACTGACCCCAACCTTTTCTTTCATTACTTTAAACTACAGGATATTTTCAACCGATCAGCACTAAAGTCACAGAAAGTTTGATGCAAGATTCTATTTATATTTTTAAATCTCAAAATTTGATATTTTTAGTGCAAAAAAGTCACGAAATAAATTACGCGCATTATTTTAAAGGATTTTTTTTTAACTAAAGTTACCTATGTTTTTCATTAAAAATATTTTTTTCAAACTATTTTTGACTAAATAATTTAGTATTTTTTGCATGTCTCTATATGAGTGAAAAATTCTCAAACGGGACGTAAAACAACATACAATCAATCAATTAATCAAACTATTTTACATAAAATAAGATTGTTTATAGCCATGATTACATCTTTGATTACATCAAGTACAATACGATAAAGGTTATGTGATTAACCTAAACGTTGCATTTTAAGTGCAAAAAGGTCAAGTTCATTATACTGTTCTTCAGTAAGATGCACACTAACCCCCCCCCCCCCCCCCCCGTTTTCTTTACGATTTTGTGTCATGCTATATGACTAGTTATCTAAAATATACTAAAAAAAATCTTTGATATAACTCGTGTCAGAAGTGACCTACCTTATGTCAAAACTAACAATAAATTGTTTATGAATTAATCACATAGAGTTCAATTTGATAATCAGCAGCCCAATTACAAATAATAGAATAAATACACAGAATGATGTATATTCATATTTTCCCTTTATTCAAATTGGGGAAAAACACCAAGGGATGAGCATAACTTTATAGATTGTTCTTGTACAATCTCACACCTACATCTTTCATCAGAAAGTGGACACATACATGTGTAGAAATCTGCCCTCAGGGACATGTTATGACAATAAAATTTATATTTTTAAGAACTGGTTATCGTGTCAAAATTCGTCATTTTCACAAAGATCTAATACTGGTATTCTACTTTGAGAGTTGGTAAAATGACAATTTATATATTCAAAATAATAACTTTTCGTGATCGTTTTGTTAATTTCTTTTACAATAATATACATTTTAAAATTTAAAGGACCAGCAAAGTTTTTTTTATTTAATCTTTTGAATTTAAACTCAGAATCTAGAATCTTAAAAACCCTGTCTTTTATCATAATCATTTTATATGTTCCATTAACATGGATTTTATTCAAGTTGTTTTATTCAAATATGTTTTAACATTTAGATCATTATCAGATAACTAATACTGTTTCTTGATTATGTTGAAAAATTACTCCATGGCTTAATTGAAGGTGAAAAATTGTTCATATGTCATTTTTTAAAATATAAGTATATATATGATAAGTCACTTTTTTAAATTTGATAATTTTAAAAATTGATTTTAGATTGTATTTTACTGGATTCTTCCATTTTAAAAACACATTCCGTTATTTTAAAATGTATACCTTGAGTTTAAATGATGCAGCTGTCTACTTTGTTTACTCTGCAGGTTCTCTTATTATTATCATTTCATTTAAAATTTAAAGTGCATCTTCTGAAGAAAGTTATTTCAAT
Organism: Saccostrea echinata; assembly: GCF_033153115.1. NCBI lineage: Eukaryota > Metazoa > Mollusca > Bivalvia > Ostreida > Ostreidae > Saccostrea > Saccostrea echinata. The sequence goes on along the minus strand of NW_026889805.1, from coordinate 6,960,863 downwards.
GCCTTTAAATTATGTCATGTCGTACTTGACACATGTTATGTATGAAATAAGAAGATAACGAAAGTCCAATGAAACGATACAAATTTGGAGCAGAGCAAACAAGGACCTCAGAATTTAGAGGTGGGTTCAGGTGCCATGGAGGAGTGAGCATCCCCTGCCGACCGGTCACACCCGCCGTGTGCTCTTTGTCATTATCGGGAAAAATACGGAAAAATATGTAGACAGTTGAGTGTATAATTGCCTAACAATTAGTATAAAAAAAACGTCAGTTAGCATTTGACTCAATGATATATTTCGCTGACAAGGTCATTGTATCGACCCGACCATAAAACTTGAAAATGATGACTTCAAACAAGACTTTTGATATCCTTTTTTCATCAACTTGTTTGTCAATAGCTTGCCTCGTTTTAGAACTCGTTCATACGTAGAGCATGCTCTTGCGTATCGAATCAACTGAGAGACATAAACCACATATGCAGGTGATAAAGGTATATTGCTAAATAAGTAAGGGAAGTTAAAGATTGAAAAGTTTAAGTCATTACATTTATCAAAAAGCTTTGTTGTTAGGTTACCATTAACGTCTTTTTCTAGTAAAATATCTAAATATGAAGCAGAAGTGTCAGACTCTGTGGTATTTTTTATTTTAAGCTCACTGGGATATATCGAGTCGACATATGAATGGAAGTAACAATTGTTCATAGATAATACGTTTCGATATATCGAAACGTCGAGTTGAAGGCCACAGCAAGTAATTTCTTTTTCTCATGTAGAAGTTTTTGAATAAATTCTGCTTCATATGAATACAAAAATAGGTCTGCTAATTTTTTTTTCTCCCTTCTGAGGAAAAAGGGACATTTAAGCTTTAATTTAATTTTTCATTTGGGAAAGTTTATTTATATATACTTTTCCAGAAAAAGTCATTTTGTACATGGATTTGAGAAACTAAATTCGTTTATGAGACGTAATGTAACAATTCTGTGTCACTAAGTCTTGGTTGAGATCAGTGAAATGACATCCCAGTTTAACGCTTCTCTACCATCTCTTTATGAAATTTTCATCATTGTGTGTGCGAATTAGGAATATATTTTTCTTATTATAATAGGGTATATTTAAAAATTGAATATCAGAATCCCATCAAATTCAAATAAATATTTTAAACTGATTTGAAAAACAAGATTATTACTGGGAAAGTGGGAATCGTCCTATTAATCCTACTAAAAATCAAGTTAACTTTGAGATTGTATGAGATTGTAATGTAGAGTTATTAACATGTGACTTTTACAAATTTTTCTTCGGAGTCTCAGTTGGGTTTAAGTTCAGCAAACGCCTTACAAGTACCCATTTATCTAGAAGTGTGCATTAATCTATTAAGACTAATAAAGACGTTGTATCGAAGTGTTTTGGTCCAAACGTGATTGACATACTAGTACTTTGAAGGTCAAATCATTGTGGGTGTTGATTTATAAATATTGTCACTGATACCACAGGAGTAAGAATTCATGCTTCACTGTGTCATATTCTTCGTTCAAATATCTGAATTTCTAGGTAATAAGATGATGTGTTACAGAGCATCTTAACAACTGAGCTAAATGTATTAAATGGCTCACCCCTGTCAAATACTCCACAGATGAAAAAATCTTCCAGTTTAAGAAAAGACAACTCAACATAGTTCAAAGTATTTGTGCAACTATTTTCTTCAGCTATTAAAAAAATTAGAAAAAGAACATTTAAGGTATGTCACTCGTGATAAGTTATATCAAGGATTTTTGAGAAGTATATTTTAGATAACTACTCATATAGCATGATTCAAAATCACAAAGAAAATTGGAGGGTCAGTCTAATTAAGCATCTAATTAAGCAACGGTGCAATTAACTTGACCTTTTGGCACTTAAATTATAACTTTTAGGTTTATCACTTCAATCTTTATCATATTTAACCAAATGTAATCATGACAATAAATATAACTTTATTTTATGTAAAATAGTTCGAATAATATTTATTATTGAAAAAATCCTGCAAATTAATGCATGTAAATTATTGTGTGACATTTTTTTGCACTAAAAAAATATACTTGGGGAATTAAAATCCAAAAAACATAGGAAATGAAATATCTTCTTGTATCAAGCTTTTCATAACTTTAGTGCTGATTGGTTGAAAGTATCGTGTAATTTAAAAAAAAAGTGAAAGAAAAAGTTGGGGCTAGTGATATTAGTCAAAATATGCGATTTTAAGGCGAAAATTAATGAAAATTTTAACTTTACTTCTAAAATATATCTTCATTTTTCTGGCAAAGTCCCTTGAGTAAATGTGTAAATTTGTTTGAAAAACATTAATTGAAACCTATACTTAATATTCCTGGCATATAATAACGAAAAAAATTCTTCGGGTAAAGATATGTAGGGCTAATTTTCCAAGATAAGAAATGAAACAAATGTGTAGATTTGAAGAATTTTCTTTTAAATATCCTTCCACCACAAGAAATAGCCCCCCCCCCCCCCCCAAAAAAAAATCGTGTTTCTTTACAAATTTGTAAACAGTTTTTTTTAATTGAATATTGTATAATTCAGTTTGTTTAATTCAAAAATCTCATTAAAATTGAATTGTAATGAAAAATTTTGTAGTTTGAGGTTCTGACCAAATTTTTTTCTCAAAAGCCGACGAGTGACATACCTTAAGGTCAAGATCTAGTAAATGAGTTTAGACTGTCTTTTTTGTGCTAGACCCATTATGACGTCATAATTGATTTTAAACTTCCTTTTTCCCGTACTTTACGGCTATAACAGAATTATGAAGAAAATGACGCATTTTCATGGAAATCAAGTTGAAATCATGTCAAAAGTAACCCCGATACCTATATTCAATTTAATATAATTTTAAAGAAGAGGTCAGGAAGATATGAAAAACCGTTTTCTGAGAGACTGTAGGCAATATGGATACATTTCCTTTGACTGAGATGGAGAAAACTCCCATTTTTATACCTGGTTTTCTTCATTTTTCATTGAAAAGGACAGTATTAAATAGGTTTTTCGTTGAGTTTATCTAAAAAATATGTCCCGATACACCTAAATTTATTTAGCTATAATTGTAATAGATCATTCAAGGAATTTGTTTCTCAAATTTGAGAAATATGTAGGCACTCTTCATTTACTAGATCTTGACCTTAATATGACAGTTTTTACGTCACCTGAGGTACCATCTGTTTTCATCCGTCGTCGTGCATGGTTCGTCATTCGTCGTCCGTAAACTTTTGAACATTTTCATTTTCTTCTCTGGAACCGCTTGATCAATTTCAACCAATTTTGGTATATAACACCTATGGGTAAAGAGGAACATAAATTTTGAATTTCATGGTCTCTGTTTCCTTGGGGCCTGAGGGGTCAACCATCAAAATTAATACAATTTTCAAAAAAAAAATCTTTACTGCTGGACATCACGCAGTCAAACTGTAACCATGATTATAAAAAGCAATAACCCCTTGCCAAAAAAAAAGTTAAATTCAGGACCCCTGTGTGGGTTCAGCCCGGGTTCAGGGTCTAGATTGGTGCTAAGTAGGCATCATTATTGGGAAAATGCATTATATTTTATAAAATTTTCTTTTAAGTTGAAATAAAAGACATCACAAAGTCTGCCACATCTATTTGGATGTTTTACTTACTATAGAAGATAAGGACCAACTAACAACTAAATTGTATGACAAAAGAGCTGACTTCAACTTTTCCATCGTCAACTTTCCTTATTTAAGTAGTAATATTCTGCTATCACCTGCATATGGTGTTTATGTCTCCCAACTCCATACTCAAGAGCATGCTCCGAAAACGATCTTTTTTTTAACCGAGGCAGGCTACTGAGAGATAAGTTGATGTTAGAGGGATTTCATGACCCCCCTGTTATATTTGCATTTCATTTTATTAGTACCCTACCGGTGACTATAGGTTTCATCCTCGTCTATCCCTCTGTCTGTCTGTCAGTATGTCCCATTTGGTTTTCCGGATATTTTTTTCTAAACGCTTGCAGATATTGAGCTGATTTTTGGTATGTGAGTGTATCTTGATCAGGACCTGTTGATGAGTTACAGATCAAGTTTGTATCTTGTTCTGCTTCGATGATTTTTCACGGAATTACCACCTTTTGAATTTTTCAGGGTTTTCCGCACTTTTTTTCTAAATGCTGGCATGTAGATATTGAGCTGATTTTTGATATGTGGGTCTACCTTGATGAGTTATAGATCAAGTTTGCATTTTGCTAATTCAGCTTCAATGTTTTTGACGGAATTACGGTATTTTCAATTTTTAATGGGAACCAGATTACACTTGCCGGTAGAGGAGTAGTATTGCTACAATAAATCTCTCATAATTTTTCGTTGAAAATGTTGACTGTACTTTCCTTTAAAACACATTTTCTTAGTGATGTAACATGTACGACACATGGATTTTACATATACGCAGGATTTTGTCTCTCTTAAAGCAAAAGAAACATTTCAAAGTCAGTTCGAATAAAAATTTTCGAGAAAAAGTAATTTTTGTACATGGTATTTATGTTAGAAAGTGAATTCGTTTTGCAGACTTTAGGTACATTTTTGTGTAAGTTTTATGTAGAAGGGTTGAGAGGAAAATAACATCTGAGTTTGACGTTCTAGGTCCTAGTGTTATATTTTATGTAGAATTTTTTGTTATCAATGTTAATGCAAATAAGAATATTTCTTTCTTAAAAAGTAGAAAGTAGCACAAAATGTAAACAAAAGAAAACAAACCTCACGAAATGGCCTTCCCATTATGCAGGTACAGGCCCGTAGGAAGCAATTTCAGTTGGGGGGAGGGGGGGACACTATACATTTTCAGTTGGAGGGGGGCACTTTCAACTACCAAAAATTCCTTGACAAGCAAAAAAAGGTCATCAGACGTTATTATTGAGGGGGGGGGGGGCACAAGCATATGGTAGGGATGTTTTCTGTAGTATTCTATATCGGCAAAATTAGCGGAGGGGCACCCCCCCCCCCCGTTCCTACTGCCATTAAGTTATCATTAAGTTTTCTCGTGTACACAAGGGGTTGCTTTTGCCGTATACCTTTCTGACGGAATCAACTGTTGTATGTTGTTTCTAATAAATCATGTTAACCCAATGATTAATGTAATAAACCTCTACATGTAATTGACTGAAAGGAGTGCTATGAAAAAAAACACTGTATACATATTTTTTCCTTTTGTTTATTAACTGATGATTGTGGTGCTTCAATGCATCATTCCTCAACTTTGTAAATGTATAATATATGAATATTGAAGGATGTTACTAGTGTTCTTTTTTTAAGAATAATTCAGTAGAAATTATGGAAAACAATTTTATAGGTTTATTAGAGTAAAATTAAAAATTATAATATTTTTCTTACATGACTACTTAAGATGTTAATCGGGTGCATTTTCCCGTTAATGATTTAAAACAGAAATCTGGTTCAACGTCTCTTTGACAAAATATCCTCTGGTACAGACGATCCTGGATGTCGGAGAGAAATCATTATACGTAAATAATATAGGAGAATTTCACGGCAGTTGGAAGGAAAACAAATGCCGTTGTTCTTCATTAAGTTTAAAACAGGACGATGGCCGAAAAACATTCTAAAAATAAGAGGGCAAAAAAGTACGATTGCAATGATAATTAATAATCCCTGCTAATTACTTCAGAACACGTTCACAATCATCACATCAAAAGCATCGCTCATACGAACATACAAATGTAACTTAACCCCTAGCGAATGTCTAAGATGGAATCAAAACCAGAGTAAACACAGGGACGTTAGAAATTAAAACTGAATATAGTTCTAGCAAATACCTTGTATGCTGTTGATCCATTTTTAATAAATACAAATAGTATCAAGCTTAAAAGAGGATAAAATTATCATGATGTTAAGCATCCTTTGTATGTTTTTAATCTAAAATTATTACAAGGCAAGGTTGTAATGAAAGGGGGGGGGGGTCAAGTTAAATTAACATGGTGCAAAATACTGCAGTCCTCTTGGTTTCATTACATCTAAAATAAAATTAAGTAAGTAAATTAGCATGTATCTAAAAGGACCAACGATGGGTACATTCCACTTCCTCAGTTCTTTTAGATATATTTTTATGTCCTCAAGACGTTCTCCATCTTCGCTATAGCCAAGGGTTTCTGACCCGCTACACTCCTCATAAACAAGGGTGTCTGATCCGCTTAGGGTTTCTGATCCGATAAACTCCTCATAAACAAGGTTTTTGAGGAGTGTAACGGATCGGAAACACTTGGCTAAAATGGATGTTTTCGGAATTATTTTTTTTCTTCTTTTAATCTTTTTTTCCTTTCTGTTTCTGATTTTTGTTGTAGACATGTATTAGTAAGTATAATTGATTTTTTTTTCCTTTTAAGGCACTGATTACGCTTAAAGACACCCGCGTGACGCAGTGGTTAGAGTGTATCCTTCAGTGTCGCGGAGTAGGGAGTTGATCCTTACGACGCGGGTTCGAATCCTACTGCGGGACGTATAGACCGGTTCTTCGGATAAAGCCGTATAAACCGAGGTTCATGTCGCAAAATGTATGAAATCAGGGGGATTATACATAATAGTACTGACCGAAGAGACTGACATTGATGGAAGTGACTTATTATGGACAAAGAACAAGATAGGCTAAGACCCCTTTTTGGCTCCTGGGTTTGGGTGTATCAGAACGATGCAATAGTTTATCATTTAAAACCAATGGCCATCTCTGATGCAAAAAGAGTATTTATTTTAAGTTATGGGATACAGAAAGGAAACAGGGAGGTCAAAATATTCCAATTTTCGAATTTTCTCATTTTTGTATAAATTTTCATCAATCTTAAGCACATTTTGCTTATAAAAACACAGAACACAAGCTTGCCTATCTACCAGATTTATAATATTTCATGCACAGGTATCAGATGCATCTTGTGTATAAAGTTCTCAGATAGGCAAGCTTGTGCTTTATGTTTCCCGTAGTGAAAAGTATCTCAAATTTGAGGAAATTCAACCAGAATTGAGGAAATTCGGTTAATTGTCTTACTTTGGCGCCCTCTTTGGCCTCCGTTGTATGCTCTTAATCAAATTTAGTGATGGTTTTAAAACAAGCATCATTTAAAGTTCTTAACCCAACTGCAAAAACCACTTTGTGATGTGAACACATGCTATTTATGTGATTATAATACAAGGTTTTACACTAAACAAAGAGACTCGAACCCGGGCCTCCCTGTTACGAAGCGAATGGCTATTGCCGAGTAACAGATTTATAAACTGCTTACAACCATATTCATTCTGCACTTCTTAATTAGACGTGTCATTTTCCAATTTATGACCAAATCATTAAGGAGACGGATAATTAGTTTAAATTTTGAAACTTGTCTCCAAAGTCCTTTTTTGTTTTTGTTTTTTTTTTCCTTTACTGTCGGCGTGTTTGTACGCATTGGAAGTAATTTTCAAATAAAATATGGGTTAAATTAAATAATACTGCAATTTTTGCAGACGGACAGCAGGAGGGACAGGACAAAAACATTACCCCCTGTCTTCGGGGGCGTAAAGATATTTTATTAATTGATTATGACATCTTTGCCATTTTACCAACGAGTCTCATGCAGTATATGTTTTAATATCGACAATATGGACAATATATGCATAATTATATTACAGTATGGCGTTTCTCAGAAGCACATGGATTCTTGAAAAATATGAAGATTACTGGGGTTTTGCATCGATTAAATCTTACTTTAATTAGTATAAATTTTTAATCTGTATTTTTTTTTTAATTTTGCTAAATTAAATTTGATAAATTATGTGAAAATGGTTGCTTGAAAACTGTAAATACGCTTACTTTTTTAATTATATTTTCAACAGTGAAATACTGTGATTTATTTATTGAATAATTTAAGTGATATTCTCTCACAGTGTGAAAGGATACCAAAGTGATATTCTCTCACATGCATTTTGAAAGGATATTAAAGTTATAAGATAGAGACAGTAGCTAAACCGTCTTGATGGAGACTAAAACTGCCAATTTATTGCCAAATATGTTGCTAAAATTCATGTTACAATGTTTTTCAATCTCGAAACTGCTAAGCTGTATGACGTCTCAACCGCTCAACATGACTTCACAGCCTATGACACTGTGAGGCCAATCGGCACACCTCGGCCGATTCGACCTCATTAAACCTCGAGGTTTGATGAAGGTGACGGAATCAGCCGAGGTTTGCCGAATGACTGTGAGGCAAATGGATTAAGATCAAAGAAAATTTAATAAACAAAAAATTCAATGTTTCGTTGTTGGATATGGAATATATTAGCTGCAGAACTGTTAACTCGTGAGACAGGATTATTTAAAATATTTCATATAATATATGAAAATAATAAATATCTCCTGTCCCACTCGTTAAAAATAAATTCCATATCCAACTACAAAACATTGAATATCCTCTATATATTCTTTCTATACAATTTATGTTCTCTATTTATAATATCAAATGTTAAAAAACTATTCCCATGCCTTTTCACTTTAAGACTATTTTTATTTTCATGTAGTTATTACATGTTGACTCAATTTTCTTTTTAGCCATGGCACTCTGGAAATTTCTATCAACACTGCTCAAGATCGGCGACTGCACATTTTGCTTTTAAATCAGTGATCATAACTTATATATTCTATATCACTTAAATTGAGTTTGATTGAATTTTTCAATAATGACGTTTTATCAAATATTAAATGATTGTTGTCCGTAACTTAGATCCGCTTACCGTGTCCACCACCGTACATTTTTTTTTCTCTATACCAGCGAAAGTAAACTTTTACGGACATCGCCTTAAACCTATTGTATTAATAGAGGAGCAAGCACGAAGCATGACATCTGGTACAGGTGTTACGGAAATTTGTTTGCAAAATTTATTCATTTATAAGTATAGATTAGACAGAGCTGACATCTTCACTATATTTTTTATGATGAACTTATTACTTACTATATGAAATTTTATTCTTTAAAAAATCACCAATTGCACTAAGTCATGAGTTGATAATTTCGTTAATAGTCCCCTTCCGCTGAAAACAAAGATGTTTCCTCTCTGTCTGTCTCTCCATCTCTATCTGTTGTCAGTTCGTCCTACTTTGTTTTCTCCTATTTTTTTTCTACACGCTTGCCGATATTGAGCTGATTTTTTGATGTGCGAGTCTATCTGATCAACATCGCATTTCGTTTGCCTTGATTTTTGACGGAATTACAATTAAAAAAAAAGACAATTATCCAGCAGTTTTTATGCTGAAACTGCCTCTAAGGGAATATTTCAAAATCTACATACTTTATCAACTGTCGCGGGACCAAAACATTACGTAACAAGAAAGAAGTTATAAAACAGAGATTACTTTTTACTTGTGGCGATTATTTATCATCTGAGCAAACATATCCGGATTTCATCTTATAAATGATCAAAGATACTCTTAAATTTCTCTTTCGGATAAGAGTATAATTTGCCAAAATGTGTCTATTTTTACACAGAGTAATCCAGTCTCTTACACAATACAGTAGCGTAGGCGTTCACTTAGACCTGTTTATAATGTGGTGATATTTTATCCCGTTTTGACTGTCGACAGAAACCATCTATAACTCCGGGTACACAGCCGAGTTAATGCGTCAACACTGTACCGGACACCATAACTGACGATCAGAAGTCGACGTTTCTCCTCCTCATAATAAACTTAATGAACTTTTTCCATATTTTCATTTTTATTGCTGATAATAAATTGTTACTGTTTTACATACATTATATCAACAGTTAGGGAGGTAGAAACTGACGATGAGTCAATATTAATTATAGTTTGCTTATTCATAGATATCACGCAGAATACGCATTTCTTTGAAAATAACATATGACCACCTTCTTGCCCCCAAAAGATTTGTTATTTCTATTATTTTTTTTTCATTTTTTAATGCAAAGAATTTTAAAGCATGTATTATTTAATTTACACCATTAATTTTCTAATATTAAAGTAACTCCAATCAGAAATATAAGACTGGTCTCAATTTGCTGTAAAATGTTCCTCTGAAATAAAATGTGTCTGATCTCAATTTGCTGTAAAATGTTCCTCTGAAATAAAATGTGTCTGGATTTCTGTGTGATGCTTAATGATATAGGCCTATTTCAACGTTTCACGGAAAATTTTCATGAAGGACCCACTATTACCATTTCTGTGTTAAATGTATGTATGTTGCTCTCTACTTTTATCAATTCTGATCAGTGAAGATTCTGGTAGTCTGTAATTTAAAAATCTGAGACTAAGTTTACGGGAGACATCATGTTGCCTGTATAAAGTCAGCTATGACATGTTTAGTTCTTTGGATTTTCACCCCCAACGTGTTCCAGTAAAGACATAAAAGTGTGAATTCCAATGACAGGACAACATAGCAGTGGAACGCGGTGGACAATGATGTTTTTAATTTATTACAACTATAAATCATAATATATGTAATCAATTAATAACACATTTCTTGTCACTTGACAACTGTATAAGTGGTCAGTGTCATTAATTACCTCCTCTGTCCGGAGAGTTCTTTTTCCATTGATTCTGACTTACCTCACGCGAGCTTCTGTCATTTGTCTCCATAACCGTACACTCCACAAACAGCATCCAGTCATTTATAAAACGCCATCAGTGTGAGACACAGTGCAACCAAGGCAGGACATGACGAGATCCTCCCGGCGATGCTGAATATGTCAGTATAAATAATCTGCTGTCCCCAAAGCCAAAAAGTTATCATCAAAGAAAAGAAAAAAAACCCTTTAGTTTCTCTGTTCTACTTTGTAAAGCTCAGACTGTAGTTTGCCGGGCATTACAGCGGAAGCTCTGTTGCAGGCCAACAGGTTTCATGTTTACAACATAGTGACATACAGGTAGGATTTTTGCCTTAACTTGATTTCTTGTATCTGTGCTGGAGAAGTGCGTGTATTTAAGTGTTTTATAGAACGGATTTAAAGCAAAAGGTATTTTCCATAATTTCTGAAAACGAAACATGGAAATTTTAGTCGTACAGGTTGAAGTAAAGTTGTCGTTCTTAGCAAATTATTTCTCTGTCGACATGACCAAGTTGCTATGGAGAAAAAGGTAACTTTAATTTTGATTACTTAACATTTCTATACAATATTACTTTATTTTAAATTCTATCATTTTTTATTTTTACTAAGATGAGTAAATTATGTTAGTATTTTGTCAAACAGTAGTGTTCGTAGAGCAAGTTAGATATCTATGAATTTTAGAAAAATTAGCGAAAAAGGTTCACCTAGGATAATATGACATTGAGACCATGTATTATTAACACTTGATTTCACTCGACAGATTAATGGATTGATGAAAACCATTGATCTGGTAATGATAATAAGTAAATATATTTCGAGAATTCATTTCGAATACGATTTTTGAATGCTTTGATTCGTCTTTTTGAAATTTTAGAACAACATACTCAACACTAATAAATAATATCATTAAATTAGTTATATTTTCAATGTTTATCAACATATTCTGTATTTTTTTTTTTGGGGGGGGGGGGGGTATTTATTCGGTTCATACAAGCAAGTTAAACTGTGATTTGAGTGCATATCACTGTCTTTTATTATAGATATTAGATAAAGGAAAAGGTAACAAAAAAATCAGAAAGGAAAAGTGCGTGTGTTGCATTAGTATTTATAAAGATCAAATTGAAACATGACACATATGATAATTGTAAATTTAAACATGCAGTTGCACATGTATAATATGTTAGCAATTGAGTCCATCTAAATTTGACATTGACGGGAAGTTTACGGTTTAAGCTTGATAATGTCACACCCAAGGTGACAGGTTAATGGGCAGGGCCGGTCACTCTTTATAATGGGGCTATTAATTCTGTATACTTAGGATAGGTGGAAGCTGAATGTTTCATCATGTACGCAATACATATGTGTAATTGAATCCATAAACAAAAACAATTATTTCGTATAAAAACAAGAACATATTAACATTTCCAAGTAAGTTTATGTTGAGGGTGAAAGATTATTACAGAAAAGGTAAATGACAACAATATGAAGGTCAAAAGCGAACATCCTAATATTATTTTTCTAATTAAGAGCCACGAACTTAACAAATACCCTGTGGCCTGTTTATGAAATTGCTTAATTTTGTGATTTTTTACGCTTGTCTTTTTCAATTATATCAAGCTTGTGATTTCGATCACACGGGCACTCATGTTCTTGTCTATACATACGAGAAGGACAATTTGTATGACGCATGGCAAATCACAATTAAATGTTAAAACTCAAGCATCAAGTGAAAAATCACTATGTTCCCTCAGTTTGTGGGAGAGAAGTGCGGATATTATGTTTTTTAGCTGATAATTATTTAAGTTCACTTTTTATTGTTGCTAATTCTAACATGATCGTTTTGATGGTTTGCCTCTTGCAGTGGTTCCTGAAGCATGCGTTTGCCGATATTACTGGCACTTCTGGGCCTCTTCGTCCATAATGCCTATCTACAGTGTAAGGAATTATTTTCTTAAGTAGAAATGTGTTATTTATAAACAATTGCCACAATGATATATTGAATTTATTGTTATGCCTCACTTTTCGAGAATTTTAGAGTTGAAATAATGTAAATGCATGTATAGTCATTCTGAAAAGTAGTTTTTGGTTTTGCATTATCATGTCATATTTCAAATTGCATTATCATGTCATATTTTAAAGAGAAATATTATGTAATTGCATAGCGCATATCAATATTATAATTGAGTCAAAGATTTTTTTAGATATTTTAAAAAATTTAATGTAATTTTATTCGATTCTTAAAGAACAACACGGAAATCCCATTTATTGGATTTTTAATTTCTTTAAAATGAATATGTCAATTTTTATGGATATCAGTTATAGTGATTTTTTATGTTTTCTCAGGAGCGTCCAGAAAATTGTCTTAGAAACAATTATTTTATATTTGCTTCTTTATCCTCTGAGTTCATTTTTATATATCATGGAAGTAATCTATTTTTATTTGTTGAATTTTTTTAAATATTCAAACTTTTATGCTGCAGCAATGTGATAATTCAATTACATAAATTTATTTATTTATTTATTTTTACATTGTAATGAAATATTATTTGATAAAAACTAACTATTTCAGCGTTGAATTGTTATGTCCCAGCCGACATCATGATCTTATTGGACGGCTCCGACTCCATTCAGGACCGTGATTGGATCAAAATGAAGGAGTTCGTCAAACTTCTTATCGATAATTTCGATATCGCCCGAGACGCCATACACCTCGGTATGGTGGTCTACAGCTCTAGAATCGGAGATCATATCGGGCTGAACTCATTTAAGGACAAAAACATGCTTAAGCTTCTAGCAGGTGCTTTGAATCACCCCAAAGCAAGCACCAACACAGCGAAAGGAATAGAGTATGTGAGAGAGAAGTTCAAGATGGATGGAAGAGACAATGTTCCAAAAATAGCTATTGTCATCACGGACGGAAGTTCAGACAATCCTAGGGCTACCAAGCTCCAGGCTAACGCAGCTAAGAACGAGGGAATCAAGGTTCTAGCGGTGGGGGTTGGAGGGCACATGTTTAAAGACGAATTGAGGAACATTGCGTCCAAACCCAGTAAAATGTTCACATCTCCTACGTTTGGAACCTTGATAACTCTAGTTACAGAGATTAGGAATATGGTCTGTCAAGGTAAATTGAGACACATTTGTGACATTGTGAGTATCATTGTGTATCCCTCTAAATGTAAATTCATTCATTTGTTTTAAGTATTAATAACATTATTCCTCTTAATATATTCCAACTTCAGTTTTAGAAACATTATTGCTACCTGTACTTTTAAAAAACATTATTCCACTTTATTGCTTAGAAATGTTCCCCATTATTACATTTCAGTTACATTCCTCTGTTACATTCCAGTAACTTTATTCTTCCTCTGTTACATTTCAGTAACATCATTCCCACAATTATGTTTCAGTGACTTTATTCCCTTTGTTATGTTTCAATTATAACCACTAGTACAAGAACATCAGTTGCGAGTCAGTAACATTACACTTTAACGTCTATATTAGAAGTTACATCATTCCTATTATAATTACTTTTCAGTTTTTACCACAGCCACCACTAAGTACTACGTCAAAAATTATGTTTCTAATATTTTCCCCACTTTTAAGTTTCATTAACTCCCACTATAACATTTTTCTAACATTTTCAACACTTTTACATTTCAGTTACATGTATTATCATTACCACTACTACTACAACATCAGTTACTACATTTTAGTAACAGTATCCCCCTTTTACGATCCAGGAACAATATTTCCCCTGTAACACTTAAGTAACATTTTCCCCACTTTTACGTTTCAGTTATTACCACTACGACCACCACTACGACAACTCCAAAGATTCCGACAATGGCACCTATCTATGTTCCACCTCCAAAAGGTAAGTAACAAACTAAAATTACCCGTATAATAGTTAATTATAGTAAGAAAATGACCACTATTAAATTGATGGTACCACCATCAAAGGGATTAGTTATATTCAATATCTACTGTAAAACGAAAGCGTGACCACTTACAGGTAGCGAAAATTAAGTTTAGATCCAGAGACAAACTCAAGATAGTTAACGAGAGCTACATTATATTTTGTGAATCACTTTAATAATTTTCAGCGTTTGGGGCATTTCAGTACCGTTTTTGATGTAACATCTTCAGCTTTTTTTTTTTCGATTCAACTGAACTCACGGCGTTGTTTAAAATATCTGTTTAAGATCTGATCTGCAATGTTCCTGGGGATATTGTTTTCCTTATGGACGGAAGTGACAGTATCAGTGATGCCGATTTCATGCGCCAGAAAGCCTTTGTTGCCAACATGGTGGACAATTTTGAAATCAGTCCAGAAGCAATTCATGTCGGCATGGTGGTATTCTCCACTATGATTGGAGACGTTGTAGGGCTCCAACCTGCAAAGGGTAAATCCCTCCTCAAAATTCTTGCGAAGAGTTTGAAACATCCCAAAATAGGCACCAACACAGCAAAGGGTATACAGAGAGTTAGAAAGATGATGGCAGAGGAAGGAAGACAGTTTGCGCCCAAACTAGCAGTTGTCATTACTGATGGTCGGTCGACAAGGCCACAAGAGACTATTAGAGAGGCAAATCTAGCCAAGGCTGAAGGAATAACTATGATTGCCATTGGTGTAGGAACAGAGATATTCCAGGGTGAATTGAGGCAGTTGGCGTCTTCTCCACAGCAGATGTTTGAAGTCAGAGATTTCAGTAGACTGGGCCAAATCATAAATACCATGAGAGATCTAATCTGTCAAGGTACGGAAATATCACAAATTTTAAAAACATAGGTCAGTTCGAAGAATAATCAAATTATGAATAGCATTTTTTAAAAATTCAATAAGGTTTGTAATTATGTATTTCAGAGATAAAGACTACTACAACCACTACCACCACAACAGAGATGCCGACACCGCCACCGTCCACGGTGCCACCACCTGAGGGTAAGGCGTGAAAAATAGATGATTCAAATTTCTCATTTTGAATTTCCTTAACATTGTTACCGAAGGTGGTTGTTATTTTTTTCTATTCCAACAAACAAGTAAATTGAACTTTTCAGGTCTTATATGTAATGTTCCCGCGGATATTGGTATTCTATTGGATGGCTCCGACAGCATTGATGACCGTGGATGGACCAAAGAGAAGAACTTTGCTGCTAACTTGATTAACAACCTTGACATTGGCCCTGATACAATCCATGCCAGTGTGGTAGTATACAGCACATTGATTGGTCAAACTATTCCCTTTATACCTTTCAAACCGAAAACCTTGCTAACAATTCTTGCCAGAAACCTGAAACAACCAAAAGTTGGTACTAACACTGCAAAGGGTATTCAAAAAATGAGAGAGTACTTCCGCACGCAAGGTCGGCCTAATGCCCCAAAAGTCATGGTCATTGTAACAGATGGTCGATCCACTAGACCCAGTGCAACAATAATGGAAGCAGAACAAGCCAAGCGAGAGGGAATCATCGTTATTGCAGTTGGTGTTGGCACTCAGATCTTCAGAGATGAACTGCGACAAATCGCCACTAACGAAAGGAAGCTGTTTGAAGTGTCCGACTTTGCTGCCTTGCAACAAATAATCATCGCCATTAGAGATTTAATTTGTCAAGGTAAGTTTGCCATACGCTTCAGTTAGTATATGTATACGTGCTCATACACAATTGTTCTCCTCTCACCTAGCAGGGGCTATTTAGAGGTCGAAAGATCCAGTCTTAGTTTACTTCCTAAAAGGTCTTTAAGTCACTAATTTTAGGCTGCTTCATAAGTCTTAAAGTCAACAATCTTTACGCTGTGAATAGACTAAAAAGTTGCACGTGTGCGTTTTGGGGCGATACAGGGAAGCTATTTTGAGGTTAATGCTAAATTATTATTTAATACTTTTTCGTATCAGACAGTCAGTTCTTCATTTCTAACTTGAAAATTCATACTAATCCTATTGAGTAAAGTTCATTCTTGTATTATTACGTTTTACATAAATATCATTTAAAGTACCTGTCTGTCATTTGTCAAGAGATCATAAAGTTATGAAATTTGAGTTCATACATGATGACGAAGTAAAGCAGGTATGTTGTAGTTATTAATGTCCAATTAACACAGGAAATGTCATTTTTCTCTTGGGCAGACATGGAGCAAACTATCGCACTATGAACAAACTAAAAACACTATACAATTACTGTTTTAGCTAGCAGTTGTGCAATATTAAAGCTGATGTCCACTGCGTAATTACTGCATTATTTCTTTAGTTTACTTGGAGCACTTCCGTGTTAATGATTGAATTACAACAGACTTAATGTTGATGACTAGCCCCTAAAAGTCTTGTGATGTTGCATTAATCTCTCTTAATTTAGATTATCAAAGCTGAACTTAGTTGTGCTTTAAGGTACATTACAATTAGCTTTAACTAATAAATTGGCGGGTAAATAACGAAATGCCCGGATGACAATGTCGAGGAAGAAGGGGCACTGGGCAGGAATCCAGCTACGCCCAGAAAGAGAGAGATGACAACGTCACAGTTAAACATGGTTATCATTATTCATTGTCATTAAGGTGAGAAAGGCCAGAGCGGTCAGTAGTGATACTGAGCGAGCCCCGCCATTATCGAGATTGATGTTCCAACTGTGCATAGGTTACACTGTAATGTCTATCGTTGTGCGGAATACCCGCAGGCGCAGCCTAAAAAATACGTGTGAAGTGTACAAATCTATCCGTAGGATAATTTATAAAGAACAAGTGTATTTCTCAATTTTTATGTCATTTTTCTCTACTTGTTTATACTTTGAAAATATTCATAAATTAACTTTTCTTATTTTCAGTTTAAGTTCTTATTTCCTTTATTTTCATGTTTTTTTTTTATTGGTTATTTTTATTGTTAGATTTTACCAAATGATCCATTTAATATATCTGAGATAAATAATCAGTTATAATTATTATGTAGTAAGATTTAAATAAATCTAAACTGTTTCTTCAATAAAGATAAAACCAGAGAAGCAAGTTCACACTGACAAGGACGGAGAATGGGGGTATTATGATCAAATTTTCGGTATAAATGTCGATGTAGGAAGTCATTATGCTGTTTATGAATATTTTCAGTTATTACAACCACCCCGCCTATGCCGACGACCACCCCACAACCTACCACCACCACTCTGGAACCAAGTAAGTACACAAATATACAATTTAATTTATAGAGGTCAAATTTAATAAACAGAGGTAAATATCAATGTGAATGATGAAGTTTTTCTATCATCATTAAAAAAAACAAACAAATAAATAAATGAAAAATGATCAATTAATTAATTAATTGTTTATTAATTTATTTATACATTAATAAACTAAAAACTTTTGTAGTAATGCTGTTGTCATTTTGTTTGTATGATAGATAAACTTTCTGTTGTTTAATCATGAAGATTCAAATGAATATGAAATAATTAAAAACTAATTAAGAAGTAGAATGTATATCTAGCAGTAATTCCGAGTAGGGGCTGGGTTTACAACGTGCAATTATTTGGCTGGTTCAGTGATAAAGTTAGAATTTTGATATCTCAAAGATTCTGAGATGTAAACAAAATGAAACATCTTGAAAAAACTGTCTACCGATGCCATTTAATTTTCTTTTCATTTTATTTACTTTTTTTTAACAGGTGTTCATAAACACTTCTTTTTTTACAGTGACAATGTCACATTTGATTACTTTTCAAAATATTACCTTGTTATTTTGACATCACAAAAATCGTTGCCATTATTTATTAAATTTTGTCACTGTGGCAAATAAGAAAATTCCAATTTTTTTTTATCATATAAATGCATGTTTTTTCCCGTTACTCATTTTGAACAAGGGACTCTGGGGTATTAGAATCCTGATTGGCTTTTTGATGTATCTATTTTAAAGATTGTCTGAGGGTTGTGCTTAATATTTCTCGATGTTAAAAAAACCTTTTCCAACAGAGACAATACTTTTCATAATTCTGTTGAAGACAGGCGTTGCATTGACAACAGTTCTCAAACCGTTAGGTTGGGGGAGGCCACATTAAATGAAATGTCAACATTTAGTCAAACAATGCCAAATTACAGAATTACACATGTCGCAAAAATATCAAACGGCCTTCTGTAAATAATTTTAGAAATATTCCTTGTAAAATGTCTATTAAGGAAATAAAAGTCACGACATATCCGCTGTTATATCACACGGAATCATTGTTTTATCTAATAATAGATCATTTGAATATCAGTGAATGGTAGCAAGATTTTTTTTAAGCAGCGATATTTTGTTATGTTTTAAGTTAAATATAATTAAGACAAACATGAGAAATTAGCTACTGATGAACCGCTTTGAAGGTTTTACATTTTCCAAGTATCCTACAACATAGCTTTCAAAAAAAGGGGGAGGGGGGTAGATAAAATCATAGGCTATATACTGTCGCAGTAATACTAAGTAAAGATTTGTTCTAACACAAAAGATCCTCACATTTAAAATGAATTGTTAGTAAGTAACTGATTTTGTCCTTTTGTGCAGTTCCCGGCTGTGATGTTCCAGCTGAAATCATGTTCATGCTACAAGGTTCACAGGGCTTGAACGGACAAAGCTGGTCAGAGAGCAAGGACTTCCTCAGCACAATGGTCAACAACATGTACGTCAGTCCCAGCGCGCACCATTACGGTATGATCGTATACGGTAGTGGAATTGGAGACCACGTGGGTCTTCAGCCTTATAAAGACAAGTTCTCCTTACAGAACTACTTCAACTCTCTGATGAAACCAGCGACACCTGGTTCCAATGTAGCCGAAGGTACCCCCCCACATTCAATGCACTCAAAGAAAGATAGATTTGTTTCATTTCAATTCAATACTATTATTTTTATATGTATTTCTTTTAATTGCGCTCATGTTTTTTACCCATAAGCTTTGAAGAAAATGCGAGAAATGTTCCGAGAACAAGGTCGACCGTCAGCTCCGAAGATTGGAGTTATGATAACAAACGAACCGACGTCATCCCCACGACTCTCAATGGCTGAAACAGATCTTGCCAAAACAGAAGGCGTCAAACTCTTTACAGTTGGAGTTGGGAACTTAGTGGACAGAAATGAGTTGTTGAATACAGCCACTAGTGAAAGACATGTTCTCCTTACACCAAACACAAGGAGTTTGGAGTCTATTCTGCCAAATCTTCGTCACTTGATATGCGAAGGTAGCTAGCCTACAAAAAGTGTTCATTTGAGTACACAGGTATGTTTTGAATTTGACTATTTCTCACCTCTTTAATTTTATTGACAGAAATCCAAACACCAGTCACTCCACGCCCCCCACATCCGTCTCACAACTTTACAAGTAAGTTTACTATGATCGTCAGGTGTTTTTTTCTGTTGAAATTTGTGAAACATTTTTCCATCTTGAATTTTTCCTCCATAGGTTTGTGTGCCGGTTGCCTGTATGACAAGGGAACAGGATATAACTTCTTCCCCGGTGACTGCAGTAAATTCGTCCAGTGTTGGGAGGATAATGGCTACGTTCACGGTGTTGTGAAGGATTGTCCATTTGGAGAGTTCTGGAAACAAGATGAATTGAAGTGTAAACAATCAATACATGTCCATTGTAACATGGGTGAGTAAAGTTTATTGACAAGAAAATGAGCTTGGATCTGTTGATGGAAGAAGAACTTGAACAAGAAAAAATATGTCTGCAATTTCAGATCCCTGCTTACATGCTCCCAACGGATTCACTTACGGGATGGACAGCAGTGGATGTCGTGCAAATTGGGTTTGTGTCAATAGTCACAGTATTGGGTCATGTTGTGCCCCTGGAACTCACTACGTGGAGGGAATGGGATGTATGAGAGGTCTAGCATGTAACAAACCTTGTCCTCTGGGTGGTGGAAAGATTTTTACACGTAGGTTTTCAAGAAACATTAGAAGAATATTAACTTGTTTTGATAACTTCATCGTAGATTTTCGAATGAATACTTAAAGTCAGTTTTATTTCTCAAGCTTGCAAGAAACAACCGCATTGGGACAGAAGGTTCTACATGGATGATGTTCCACAGCAGAAAATCGTACGTCACTGTGCGCCAGGAACAATATTCAGCAAAGAGTACTGCACATGTATTCCTGATATGGAGGGTTTAATACCAGTGCTGCCTGGAGGTAAAATAACATTACAGATCTGATACAAAAAACTTACATAATTTTGAACTCACTCGTGTTCCAGATATTTTAGTATAAGGAATTTGAATATCTAGCCTCTTTTACTAGATCAGTGTAAAGCGTCAGCATATCTTCCATTTGACGTGGATTTGAAAGATAAATCGGGATCAAACACAGCAGTAATGGCTAGGAAAGTGACTGTCACGCCGTATGGTAGCGCTCATTTTACCGGAAATAGTGCTTTAACCTTGTACAAGTACGCAGATGCTACTCTGAGTGACAAGCTTCTAATCAGCTTCAAGTTCAAATTTGATCGATGGCCGGACAGTTTAGACCATGCAGGTATAAATAATATTAAAAGTAATTTCAAGAAATTATGTGTTTGCTAGTTTAAAAGGAGGCTCATTCATCAGTTGTAAATACATTGTTTAATCATTTCTACTGTTTTTCACAAATAAATGTCTTGCTTTATTTGGCATTGGAAATGCAAATCTGAAAAATTAAATCATCTCTTTTGATATTTTGTAGGTAGGGTAGTACATCTGGAGAAAGGTGAGACACACTGGAGATTTGACATACAGAGCAAGACATGGACACGTAACATAACCATTGGCGGAGGATGGGATGCTCAGAGACTAATGCGCATGTTTCGGAAGCTGATGGGTTCCACAACAGCACAGCAGATGAATTTGCATATGATAGAAATTGCTAATTCTCCTGACTTCAAAGCCTTGCTACACCATTTAGGATTTATGCCTGATGCAACCAATGCTCTTCAAATCCTCCGCATTTTATTTTCTGGAGAAGGCTCTGGTTTGATCAGTCAGATAATACAGAGAATTGGTCATGTCCATGGCTCTACAGAAATCAGAAGGTTGTTGTATAATCTTCTTCGTATTGAGGGAATGAACAAGTGGATAAGAGATCATACCGGAAACAATCATAAACATGTTTTGGTCAACTGGCAGCGATTCCTGAATTCACTTAATCTCAACGACAAAGACTGGAACAAAGGCAAGATCCATGGATTTAATGTCAACCACAACATGGGAAAACTTATTGCAGATCTCTGGAGAATATTCGTTAACGAAAGAGGCATGAACACAAGGGATTGGAGGGACCTCCTCAAAATTACCTTTGCCCCTGATAAACACAGCCACTTGGGAATAGAGTTTATGAATGAAATTGAAGGAGTGCTTGGTCGAAACAAAACAATAAAAGATCTATGGTTTGACTTTTTGAAAGGAAGAGGTGTTAGCGTTTCCATTTTTGGAAATTATAGCGGGAGCAGTGGGGAAGGTCATAAGCATAACAAAAAACACCAGCACTTCCTCCAGTACATAGAAGATTTAGTACGAAGTGGAAAAGGTGGGAAAATGTTGAACTACATATTGGGTGGAGGAAAAGTGCAGACCGACCACGGAGGCTTTACCCATCAAGGTCTTGGAAACATTGCAGATATCTGGAGGGAATACGTTACAGAAGCTAGACTAGACCAGGACAGTTCCATGTATCCGCATCTTACATGGACTCGCACTGGTGGAGGAACTGGTGGACAGAGAACGGATATATTTATTGATGAACTTAGAAATGTTTTGGGCAATGATACTATACGTAGCCATTTCCTTGACTTCATGCGAAAATATGATATCAACATAGTGGGTACGAGTAATGGATGGAAGCTTGAACGTGGTGGCCCCACAAATGATGTGGGTGCTTGGTTATATTGGCTTTTCACCCAGACTGGAAAAACAAAAGATGGATCTGGAACAAACACATCCACTTTCTGGCCCTGGTTAACTGTAGAAGGGTTAGAAGGATTGGATATAAGCCTGGTATATGAATGGATATTTGGTCCAGGTGGGTGGAATAATGGTGGGCGTATAGGAATAACCACTAACGGTATAACCACTCTAGCGGAACTATGGAAGCTATATATGGCAGAAAATCCATTAGATAGAAATAAGTGGGGTAATAAACTGATCTGGACATTGCGTAGTGGTAACAATGGCTACAGAGATAATTATTTGTTACTTAGAGAAATGAGACACATTTTATCTAACCAAGGCATGCTTAGAAGGTGGCAAGAATTCTTAAAAACACATAACTACAATATAGTACTTAATAATAACGGTTGGGATGTAATTAAAGGCGGGTCGCGCAATGACCTTGCCGCGTTCATTACATGGCTTTTCGTAGTGGTAGATGAAATGGAGAGCTCGTCATTAGGCACAGACTTTGACTGGATATTTGGAAACGACTGGAAAACGGGAATTACAAGTACTGGTATTCAGATTCTCGCTCAACTGTGGACAACGTTTATGAGGGAAACAAATATCGATAAAAACGCGTGGGGGAATGTACTCTTCTGGACACTTCGAACAAACACCGGTAAACCAGGACTACAGGACTATAT
Organism: Saccostrea echinata; assembly: GCF_033153115.1. Classification (NCBI taxonomy): domain Eukaryota; kingdom Metazoa; phylum Mollusca; class Bivalvia; order Ostreida; family Ostreidae; genus Saccostrea; species Saccostrea echinata. The sequence goes on along the minus strand of NW_026889805.1, from coordinate 6,937,715 downwards.
TTTACTCCTTCGAGAAATGCGGCACATTCTTGGTGATGACTATTTCAGACAGCAGTGGTTGGAGTTCCTTGCGAGACACACATACAATATTGTATTAACACACAATGGCTGGGATGTAGTCAAAGGTGGATCTCAGAACAATATCGCCGAATTTATTTTCTGGCTTTTTGCCACTGTAGACGAAATTGAAGCTTCTGCTCCTGGAACCGACTTCAGCTGGATAATAAGTATTTCAGGATCAAACAATTTAAGAATAAGTATTACTCAAAACGGACTCCATGGCTTGATGAATCTGTGGGATATGTTCATTGCAGAATCAAACTTGGACAGAAATTCATGGGGAAGCGTTCTGTTCTGGACTTTACGTGCTCCAACAGACACTGTTCAGAACCAGCATTATATTTTGCTTTTGAAAGAAATGAGACATGCATTAGCCGATAATACAATGAGAAGCAGGTGGCTTCAGTTCCTCTCAAAACATAACTACAACATTGTATTAGTGAGAGAAGGGTGGGACATTGTAAAAGGTGGATCTATAAACGACGCATCGGCCTTCATCTTCTGGTTATTTAACATTGTAGACAGTATTGAGAATTCATCTATCAGTGATATTGATTGGATTTTCACTCAAGGAAAACAGAGTTGGGATCGATTCAACGGAAGGGGATTTACGATTTCGGGGTTGCAAAAACTAGTGGTTCTGTGGGAACAGTTTCTGTCACATATCCACATCGATACGTCTTTGTTTGGGAATATCATGCAATGGACGAACAGGAAGAAGACAACCGGTGAAGTTACCCATCAAGACTACCTTCTCTTTTTCCGGGAAATGAGACACCTACTGGACAACGAGATGATTAGAAATCAATTTATCGATTTCATGGCCAATAGCGGATATAACATCGTTCTTACAACCGTGGGATGGGAAGTGGAGCTTGGAGGAACACGAAACGACATTGCTGGTTTTATCTATTGGCTTGTTACGACTGTTGACGTCATCGAGTCGTCGGTACCAGGAACGATAATCGAGTGGCTGTTCATCACAGATGTTACGTCGTATATCGGTACGTCATCAAAAAATAAGTTTGCTCTTAATGGTATAAGGTCCCTTGCAAAGTTATGGGAAATATTTCTCGCGCAAAATAAAATCATTTCACAGAAGTGGGGTAAAGATTTACTTTGGACTCTGCGAAATGTCAAAGGCGCTGACAAAGTTAATTTTGTTTTACTATTGCAAGAAATGCGAAATATCCTCATTAAAGGCGATTTTAAAAATAAATGGAAAAAGCTTCTAACAGCGCGTAAGTGCAATGTTGCCTCCACATTAAATGGATGGGATTGTTATTGTGGTGCTAACATCAAAAGAGACGATACAGACGCTTTTCTTTATTGGCTATTCAAATCTTTTAGTACAAAAGAGTGGCATCACTCGACGCGATTGAAACTGAACAGTCGCATTCCTTTTGCTCCAAGTGGAATCAGAGCATTGGCACGATTTTGGCGCTGGTTTGTTTCGCGAAAAAGTGTTCGCAAAAGGGGCTGGCAGAAAAAGCGATGCTGGAGTAAAAAAAGAAATATCAACTATTTATCTCTTATTAAAGAGATGCGCAGCATTTTAGGCATTACTAGTGTGCGTCGTTCTTGGCTCCGCTGCATGAAAAGTTACAGCCGTCATGTTGTACTGACAACAGAAGGATGGGATGTATTAAGTCAGGGCTATGCCAATGACAATAAATTGTGGGTCTATTGGCTCTTTTCTGCATATGATGAGCTGATATCAACATCAACAAAAGCCCAGTATAATTGGTGGTTCGCAGGTATAGGGAACTATTCAGACTGGAGGGCTGGTAAGAATGAGTTCAACATTTCACCCGCTTTCTGATCCGCTGCTTCTAAACTCTGACGTCATTTCAAGCTCGCAATCTGCTTAGCTCAGTAGAAGTAGTACTAATGCGTTATTTATAGATAGGAAACACGTATGTCATGTGCTAGACAATAAAAAAAAGAAAGACTGTAATCTGCAGAAAATAACTCTTTATGGGTAAAGGCAGACAGGCGTATAATCAACATATATAATACATAACTGCACTAACAATGCATGGAATTGTGAATAATGTTATGTTTTTTTGTTTCTCAGTATCTTGAATTGATGTCTTTCGTGTCGCTTTTAGTATTATCAAAATATCATAATTTACATACAGTAGACACACCCACTGGAGGTCACAGGGAACTTCCCTTTGGCCCGGTAGTGAGGAAATACTACTGGGACTTTGACGACGAGGGCTGGCACAGACGTCTGTTCACTGGTTATCCGTCAGGCTGGTTCGGTTTAAAATACGGTTTCACAAAATATGGACGTAAGCATATAATGAATTTATGGAGAAGGTTTATTTCTCAGTTGAAGTTACAAAAATTCTCATGGAAGGACAAACTTGTTTGGTCCGACCGTGAGGACTTTTCTGAATCAGTTTCGGAATACATGGATTTTATCACAGAAATGCAAAGTCTACTATTCAATACTTCTTGTAAAGAAGATTGGTTAAAATTTTTAAACAATCAAAAAATCCGCCTGTCGTTAACGGAGAATGGATGGGACGTCAATGATGACGATCATGACGCCGACAACAGTGAATGGGTCAGGTGGCTGCTTCTATTTCCTATTGCTGGCTCAGGTAAAATTGGTGCATGTAAGGAAGATGCACGATTAGACCTAGAATAATACAGGTATTAAACAGTTCTGTACCATAAACCTGTCATATAATGTGGGTTGTCTATTACTAATCAAGTTTTTTTTCTTCAGCATCTACGGTATATTAGATAAATGTTAATATATTTGAGTTTAACAATATTTGTTGACGGGTAAAGTTTGTTTAACTCTATTTCTGTATATATTTGTAAGGAAAATAATTAGATAATTGTTAGCATAAGCATTGGTAAGTTGCTTGACTTCAGTATTGGTGTTCAGAAAACATCCTTCCCCCCTCTTCTTCACATTCCGTGGTCCGTGGAAACTTGCTCAAAATGACACATGCCTTATTATTTTTATTGATTATCTACGCTTCTTTGATACAAAGTAAAATAATTTCTTTAAACTTTTCTCAATAGTTATCCTCCTACAGCCTTTTTGTTGACAAAAAAATGTAGACCATCAAATTCTGCAATTTGATACATCGATGTTTAAAATAGTTTATGATGTTTCCACTTGAACAGAAATGCAAAAAAAAATGCCTTTACCCATTTCATACTGTTAGTTACTTTGTCAACTTTTTTAACTAACCTGTTCTGTCTGAAACAAGATATTTTTTAGAAACTATGTTTTTGAACTCGTATTCAAAAGTAAATCAATATAGTGGCACCTTAAGCAAGAATTTCTGGTTGATTTCTTGCACTTGTTAAACACCAGTAGCAGAGTTTAAGAAATGTTCTGTAGTATTTGCATGATTATATATTCCTAGTGTAGAATTTGTTATACTCGGACCTCATACCCACTTAGGCTTGATGTATAACGGCTTTGCTTTCTAACCTCCCCGTTTTAGGTTCATCTTGGATAGGGGGAACTTCCAGCGCCTCTTCGTCAGGAGGCATCAGTGGTCACCATGTGAACTCGGCTTTTGGCGAGGGCTGGTCTAATATACTCTTTGGCGGTCCTTCCGGTTCTCATTCAGGCGGAAGTTCGGGTGGTTCATCCACCGAGTCTTTAGACTCTATTTTGAAAAGTCTCTCTACTGGTTTCGCAGGTGGCTCTGGTACAAGTTCCATGCAGGACAGTCTAGATTACTACGGAGGAGGATACGGCATGGGGGATATGCTTGGTTTAATGGCTGCGGACGAATTGATGAGGAAGAAACGATCTACCGATAATGTACGACAAAAACGTCAGGCGCACTCATCTTTCCACTATCAGTCATTGGTTGGCAATTGTTATGGTAACAACCCTTCAATAGATATTGCAGCCAATGAACAAAATGTAAAAATGACATTGGTAACTGAAGGCAGCAGTCAGCCAGGGGAACTTATCCTGCCAATAGTATGTGTTCTGTATTTTATCTCCAGTTTTGTTATATCTTTTAAACCCTTGCAACAGAAATATTCATTCATATTTTGATACATGCAGGTCAAGGGGTGGAATGAAGTTACTCTAGTGTACAATGGAAGAGATATGCATGCAATGGTCAATAACTGGCAGGGAGAAAAGAAGACATCTATACCAATGAGAGGTATGTTTTAACTCGCATCAATTAATTATACATACGTCAGAAATTTAGGGGGGATTCTTCTCTTGCCCCCTTCTCCTGATTTATACGTTGAAGATTTCCTTTGTTAATCTTTATTTCTCCAACTATTTACTCCTTTGCAGATGTTTGGTATGTAATTTACACCTAGTCATAAAAATATTATTTACACATTACTTGAATTTGTGGAACATCTTGACGTCTTTTACGAGTGAATAATTAAAAGACGATCAAGCCTTAGATCATTAAGGATGTCTATAGTCTGTTTCATGGTAGCACCGCCTATCTCAAAATATACTAAAATCCTAGACCTACTAGGTTTCATTAATTTTTTTCCAAACTTTCTTATCTCAAATGACCCTTCAAGATTAACTAGTAAATTGAAACAGCGGCATATTCAAAGTTTAATGAGACTTAACACGAGAAAATGGATCCTCCATGATTTTATTTTCCTCTGCTTACCGACAGTAACAAAATGGCGTAGCAGATGAGAGAGGTCTTACTCGGAAAAACTCTGGACATAACAATTAGCCTGTGAGCTTGACTGAAGTTGTGGAAATAAATTCCGGGGTATTTCCTTAGAATTTAAAACATCGTGTCATTCTTGATCGTTTAAAATTGTACGTATTTAATCGGAGGAAAATGATTTTGGAATAATGAAATATGTTTTTGTAGAATTATTTTTCTACAACAATTTAAAAAATAATTTGGACTTGATACTTCATTCAGTGATGTGTATAACCTGACATTTTTTCAAGACATATCAGAGAAGAGAAAAAAATCTTGCATCACATGTCATAAATAAAAATTCACTGTATTTTGAAATGTGAAAATGACGAATAGCATACAGTCGCAAAAGACCCATTAAACAATTATGAGTAGAGCAAACATCAGAGGCTGGGATCAGGTGCCAGGAAGGAGTAAGCATCCCCTGACGACCTGTCAAACCCGCCAAATGCCCCTTGTCAGGATAGTGTAAACGGAAAAATCACAATTCAGTATGAAATAATGGCCTAACAATTTATATGAAAGACGTCAATAATTGACGAACGATAAATTGCATTTACAAACATGGTCATTGTATCGACAATAGAATTGATGAAATATTGAATGTAAACAAGATTGCTGATATCCTTTTATCATCAATTTATTTAACAGTAGCCTACCTTGTTACTCACAAAAGAATTTCTTCCCATGGTGATGTGTCAAACCTTGAATCCCATTTCTCAATTCTTGGTCATAGAGGGACTCAACAGTTTACCTAGCCCAGACTGGGTCCTTAAAATACATCAGTATAGCTTTTGTGACTTACGTGGTGTGTCATACTGCTCATTAAAGGCTTCATGCCAAATGTAAAATTCCATTTACCTTTCAATTAAAAGCTTTGAAATTACTCAATTTATCACATAATTCTTCTTCTTGGCAATTTGAAGGAATCACTGTTTAAGTCGTGCCTCAAAGATGAGATCATTACTACTGTTCATTTTGTGTTGATTTGAACGAAAACTAATGATAACTTTTAAAAATACTTCAAACAATACTTATGTTGACAAGAGTGAGTCATAACCCTGATCAATACCCGTTATAATAACAGGTATAGTAAGATATAATATAACATATAATAATAATGTTGAAGGACAAGCTGATTATAATCATTAAAAATATTCACAACATAACAATGAAGCCACAGATGAGAATGAACAATAAGTTTACACAGACCATGATCTTACCTGCTTTTATTGTTACGTCTTCATACTGCAATCAATCTTTGCTACAAATTGCAAGATAACCTCATTCAAAGACATTTTTTAGAATTCCTTGCATCTGTAGAACCAACCCTTAAGTCAATGCCATATCTTTAAAGCCAGAAAAGGGGATGGTTGATACTTTGAAATAATTGTTTAATAAAATTATTTTTCTGTTTTGATCTCTACAATTGCTTGTTTATTTCTGAATTTCCTTGGGAACAAAGTCTTAGAATGTACCGTCTTGTAGAGTAGGCTTTCCTCTTTAAATTCCCCTGGCAAACTTGCTCTAAAGCAGGACCAACCCACCCCCCGGAAAAAAGGCTTTAGAGTAGCATCTCCCCCACAAAAAAAATGACTCTGGAGTAAGATTTCATCCTACACTAGATTCGTTTTCTGGAGGGGGGAGGTCATATTCTGTGAAATAGTTATAGGGTGAAATTTCCGCCAGACCCCCTAATAAAATATCAAGTCTGTACTAATGTGTAAGGGGGAAGGGGGCGAAGTATTGTTATAAGTGCCCCTTCTATAATTTTCCCACAGTTGCTCTCGCAATAGACAATCTTTATGAATCTTCACAAAAAGTCTAATTTTGTCTTCAACATTTAAAATTTTCAAAATGGCGTCCAGTTCCATTGAAACGTACGAAATATGAAAATTGAAAATATTAAATCTCATTTTTTTTCCCTCAGTAACTGACCAACCAATTCGTTTGAAGTATTTCAGTCTTATTCTTTGCATCTGATCAAACTGGTTTTTAAAAAAAATATGGTACAGTGTAATAGCTGGATATATTTTAAGTGTAGCCATGGAAACAAAAAAGGAAGATTTATATTTTAAATGGATTTTTTTTCTCCAATTGTATTTCAAATTACATGTACATAATATTGATGTATTCTTTCCAACTTTTTTGGGCTTAAATATCAAAAATAGCCGCCGTTGCCAGGTAACACAAAAGGACAATTTCTAAAAAATTGAAATTTTGCAAAACTCTAAGAGAGCATTTGCTTTCTGCTTTCAAATTTCAAATCTAACATTACAATTTATTCAAATAAAATCTATATATCTTATTTTGACTTAGTATTTCTCCCACAATTTTTACAGTAGTGTATCTGTCTTGAATCCGTGGCCATTTTTCGCTCATCATCCTCGGGAAGCTTGAAAATGATGCGTAGAAATACCCCCGGTATGCTTTGATGTAAATCCTCTAAATGACTCTATTTGAACTCTTTTATTTAAAAATGGTACAAAAAATGGCGGTTTAAATCGAAGCAAACACAGCACCTAGATAAATTCCTTTTAATTATGCATTGCCTTTTAATGTGGATTTGTGTCCATTACATAAATTTATTCCAACAGTGGTTGAGGAAACAAAATGAAACTTGTGATAAAAAGGGTATGTCCCGATTTTAACCACAACAAGCGATCGAAGATGGGGCTGAATTTCCAGACGTGAAATATGAAGGACTGCCCAGAGATACGGTGAATCGTCAGTCCAAATATCTAGCCGAGCAGAATCTCCGCCGAGATTAAGGTCGAGGAGACACAACTATGCCAAAAGCAGTGTTTCTTCTTTTGTTTTTTTTCCCCTTTTTTCCTTTTGAAGGACTGCTCAATTCAAATACTCACAAAATGTTACGTGGAATCTGTCAAAAAAATATATTTTAGAAATTTTTTTTTTTGCACATTCTTTGTAAAAGTATAGATTCTTCGATAAAATATAAGGCCAGTACAGGGTAAACAAATTATTAAATCTCTCAAAGTGGCCTGATAAACATTTTAAAATTAGTGAAAAACAGGCATCGCTGCGCTAATTAAGAGAGGTGTTGAGACCTTGAGTCTTGAGATATTTTGAGGGACTAATTTTTTACAATTTTCCTCGAGTTAAAATTTTGAGTTGAGACTCAATGATTTGAACTATATGTTGTAAGTTGTCATACTAAAATTGAACAATTGAGTCGAAAACACTCGTATTTCCATTAAAGAGAGTTAACTCTCACATAAATTTTTAGCTAAAATATTGTTGATATTATTTTAAAATAGATAAAATAGGGAAATCCTACTCTGAGAATGAAAGAGGGAGAAATTTGGCTGTAGTGTGTGATTTCCACCCGGGGGAAGTTCTTCTTTAGAGTACAGATTACGGGGGGAAAGCTGGCTCAGGGGGATCCTACTCTACAAACCGGTATATAACTGGTGAAAAGTAGGAATATTCATCATCTTTTTCATGAAGAGCTCTCCATTTCTTTTTCTTTTTTTTTTCATTTTCAGGAAATATTCAGTCCAGACCAGAAGGAATTTCGCTGGGTTCCTGTCCAAAATATGATGGTCTCAAAGGAAAAATAGATGACGTAAGTTATTCAGATATAATAAATGAGCTATATTTATCTGAAATGCGTTCATCACGAAGAATGTAAGATCCGCTCCCATTATGCCTGGTAGGAGAGAGCTCCAAACAACGGCTTCAGACAATGCTTGAATGTTAACCCTTATGACAATATGGTTCAAGAATGTGTAAAAAGAAATGCTTTTTTTCCGTCTTCAAGAGAGTTTTTAGTTAGCTTGGTTAATTATTTAACCCTGTTTATTTTGCAGTTTGTGTTTTATGAGTGCATTCCATTGGCTATACAGAACAAGATTGGACAGTTGTAGCCGTGGCGTGTGTGAAAACTTTTTTTAAAATTCCTCTCCCTCCCTTTGACAACAAGAGGAATGTTTACATCTTTCATCATTATTCATCTTCATGGGATGTGCAGTTAACATGGACTGAGGAATTCTATCCGACAGAACAATGTAATAGTACCATATTCTGGGGTTCCCGAAAACCTGTTATTAACAACTTTGACAAAAGAGTTTGTCTCATTAACAACATACGTACCTAAACAGAACAAATAAAATCATTCGTTACAAGTATGGTGCTCTAGTCCCAAACTAAGAGAAACTGTTGTGTAAAATAAATCATATTTACTGAGGAAATCTTCCTTTTTATCATTTCACTTGATCACTTAATGATCAATCTGGAAAACCATGTTCTTTCTCCTTCATATCTGGAAAACCATGTTCTTTCTCCTTCATCAATTCATGGTTTTCATAAATGGACCAAGTTTTTTCCAACAACAAAGAGGTAACTGCTTTTTGGTACATACATTTGTCACTCTAATACTTTAAATAGCATTTCTGTCTACATTTGTGGAAAATTAATGAAAAAAACGATTTATACATGGGTGAATTAAAAAATATTGAGTTACTGAAAAGGAAAAGGATGAAGAAGAACAAGTCTCATACGTTCTTTTGTGGATTGGTGAGAAGGGTCGTGATATTTATAATACATTTCCAGCATTTTCGAACGATGATCTGAAAAATCTGCAACCACGCTTCGATAGATTTCTCAGGTACGTTCAACCCAAGTTAAACCCAATCTTCACCAGATACAAGTTTAACAATGAATACAGGGACCAAACACGTTTGATCAGTTTGTAACGAAATTGAAACTTTTGGCCAGAGACTGTAATTTTAAAGACACTGATGAAATGATTAGAGACAGAGTTGTGTTCGGTATTCAATCAGAAAAAATTCGGGAAAAGCTGATTAATGTTGACGAGGAACTAACACTCGATAAAGCTTTTCAGATAGCTCAGGCATACGAGTACTCTCAGGAACAGCTTAAACTCGTGGGATAGCAGTCAGCACATGTGCAAGCAGTGTCCAAGTCTACACCCAGTGTACACTCATCAACAGAGAGGAGCGGAAGGAGACCACCCTTCCAGACAAAGACTCGATCCAATCCGACAAAGACTTCTGCCACCCCGACAAAGTTTCCATCTACAACAACGAAGACGAAGCCATGCGGCAAGTGCAGAAAGCGACATGGATTTCAAGATACTTGTCCGGCGCAAGGTCAGAGGTGCAACAACTGCCACAAGTGAAACCACTTTGCCAGTGTTTGTCGTTCGCGATCAGTAAATGACATTAATCATGCAAATTCTAGTAACTGTCCGCAGAAGTCCAGTGAAATGAACAATGTTAATTGCAGTAGTGATTCTTCACAGAGATCTGTTGACATTAATTATGATAGAGTATTTGACAATGATGTTCATGAGTCAGATTCAGACTTTAATATTGACAATGTTGATAGGAATGTTGGGCATGATCAAGCATTTATTAACATTAAGCTAGGCCCAAAACACAAAGAGGTTAAGTTCAAAGTAGATACAGGGTCTCAGGTCAATATTCTGCCCAATTCTTTGTACAGTGATTTAGCCCCCTGTCACACATTAAGCAAATCTAAGATCAAGCTTTTTGCTTATAATGGTCACTCTGTACACCCTTTAGGCTATTCTGTTATTCAAAGCAACCTTAAGGGTAAAGACTATAGCATTGAGTATCAGGTCGTACAGACACACTTGCATCCAATTCTAGGTTTACGAGCATGCTTAGATCTAGGCATAGTTCACCTCAAGTACTCTATTGATAAGCTTATGCCCTTCAGTAAGAGTCATGTACTTAGTCAGAAGTCAGATGTATTCCACGGTATAGGTCTCTTTTCAGGAGAATGCACTTTTCAGATTAATCCCAATGTTAGACCTATTGTCAATCCCCACACAAAGTGCCTGTAGCCCTACGCGACAAGCTAGAAGGAGAGTTAGACAGAATGGAGTCAGCACAGATCATCACCAAGGTAACGGAACCAACGGAATGGGTGAACTCATAAGTCGTTACTACTAAGCCAGCATCGGGAAAATTTAGAGTATGTTTGGATCCCATGGAACTTAACAAAGCTATTATGAGGCCACATTATCCTATGAGGACCTTAGACGATATCCTTCCTCAAGTCTCAGGAGCCAAGTGCTTTTCTAAGCTAGATCCCAGCTCTGGTTACTGGACTGTTAGGCTTTCACGTGAATCATCTCTGCTCACTACATTCAATACTCCATTTCGGAGATACCGCTACCTGCGTTTACCATTTGGCTTGAAGAACTCGCAAGACATCTTCCAGCAGGAGATAGACGAATGCTTCGAAGGAATGCCAGGAGTTGCTGCCATCGTTGATGACATATTGGTTTATGGCATGACACCACAAGAGCACAATGACAACTTAATCAAGGTGTTAGATGCAGGAGTGTGGGCATCAAGATGAACAAGGAGAAATTACAAGTTGGAGTTCAGGAAGTTGAGTATTTTGGCCACATCCTCTCAGCAGATGGATTGAAGCCAGACCCCTCTAAGGTAGCTGCCATTAGGGATATGGAGCCCCCCTCCAACAAGTCAGAGCTTCAGACTATCATGGGTATGATCACTTACCTCTCAAAGTTTGCACCAAATCTTGCTAACATCACCAGTCCGTTACGTCAGTTGCTGCTGAAAGAAACTGAATTTGTATGGGATGCACGACAGGTCAAGGCATTCCAGAAGGTCAAGGACCTTATAACCAGAACACCGGGACCTCTGCTTACATACTATGACCCATGAAAACCAGTAGTATTGGAAACTGATGCATCGCAGTTTGGACTCAGAGCTACGCTTTTGCAGGATGGCAAACCAGTTGCATTTGCTTCGAAGTCACTTACGCCAGCAGAAATCAAGTATGCGCAGATAGAGAAAGAGATGTTGTCTATCCTATTTGGCTGCAAGAAATTTCACCAGTACCTGTATGGTAGGGAAGTCCAGGTCCATACAGACCATAAACCCCTAGTTGCCATTCACACAAAGCTACTCGCACAGGCCCCAGCAAGCTTACAAAGGATGCTTTTGCAGCTTCAGGCCTATGATCTGAAGTTGACGCACATCCCAGGCAAAGACATACCAATTGCGGATACCCTTTCACGCAAGGTTCTGCCAGATACATACTCACTGCTAACAGCAGGCATGGATCTACATGTACATACAGTGATCTCCAGTACTCGGATGAGTGATAGAAGATGATTAGCAACCAAGCTGACCCACAGATGAAGATACTTACAAACATAATACATGATGGTTGGCCTGAAAAACGCAAAAAATGTCCATCCCAAGCACTAGGATATTGGAACCATAAGGATGAGTTGACAGAGATAGATGGCATTATATTTCAGGGTCACAAGATAGTCATACCAAAAGACTTAAGATGCCAGATGATGAAAGCTATACATATCGGCAACATGGGTGTGGAAAAATGCTTGAGGAGAGCTAGAGACATTATATTTTGGCCCAGGATATCAGCAGACATCATTAACATGGTTCTGGAATGTGGAGTTTGCTTAGAGATGAGGAACTCAAACCCAAATGAGCCACTGATCTGTCATGATATTCCAGACTACCCATGGGACACCATAAGCTACAGATTTGTTCACATGGAACAACCAGGAGTACCTGTTAGTGGTTGATTACTACAGCAGATACTTTGAAATAGAGAAACTACACAAGACAACCAGTCAAGCTGTTATAGAAAAAATGAAGAAGATGTTTAGTAGGCTTGGTATTCCACGAAAAGTTGTATCGGATAATGGTCCACAATACGCAAGCCAGGATTTCTCCATACGAGGGGTGATTAAAAAGTTCGCGAACTAAGTTGAATTACTTCCTTAAAAGAAATAAAATGAGGTTTCAGTGCTCATTATTTTTTAAAGTAGACCTCTCTGATTATAATGCACATCTGCCGTTATTCTGCCCATGCGCGAATCACGTGATCAAGGCGGTCACGAGACATGCTCCGTGGCGTTCTGTTCACAAGAGCTAAAGATTTTTCCGAGTCTTATATTTCTTACCATGCAAGTTATTTTTTATAACAAGAATAGTCCATCTTTCAGAAATGGCCAAATCTCGGAAATAGGATGGGTGTATAAGGACATCCCTTCCCAAAATTAGCATGGTGATCATCAAAACCCGAGTCCTCTGTCTCGGGAGCGTCATTTATCCAATGTGGATAAAGTATGGACGACCTCTTTTTATCATATCTCATATGTTCAAAGTCTAAAGTAAACGATATTTTAGGGATTTAATAATTATATTATTGTTAAGATATTCAGTTATTTTTCTAATTGTAACTTGGCGTTCTTTCATGACAAATTGCTCAACTAAGGACACATCTTTCCCCCGGCTTGCTTTTGCTGGGCAACAGAACAAACATCATTTCTAACCATCTCCCTGCCTTCACTAAAACAATCAATCCAATTAATGATTGAACTCCTGGTAAGTCTTTTGTCTTTATAAACCTTGTACAAATTATTATATTCTACTGCAAAGGAATTTCCAAGATATATGTTAAACTTTACAGTCGTTCGTTACTCGCATACGACTGAGTCAACCATTTTTTGTCACAAGTCACCTACATACTGACGTCATTTTATATTGTGACGTCACACACACGGAGCAAAGCATTATATAACACCTGCTATTTATAGAATATGTGTATGACTATATGTGTGAAAAATTTCATTCTGATTGGAATTGTAATTTTGTAAATATAGAGATAGTTCGCGAACTTTTTGATCACCCTTCGTATTTGCTCAGGAGTAGGACTTTAACCATATCACTTCCAGTCCAAAGTATCCACAGTCCAATGGATTGGTGGAGAAAACAGTACAGATTGCCAAAAGAATCTTGGATAAGAGCAAGGCAGATGGGAAAGATTATAATCTAGGACTACTAGAATACAGGACAACAGCTTTGAACTTTGGCTACTCACCCGCCCAACTATTAATGAGTAGGAAGTTAAGGTCTATACTTCCAGTAGTTTCGGATGAACTTAAACCAAAGGTGCCAGTCAGGGTTAGGGAATTGATGGAAGCAGAGAGAGAGAGACAGAAAGAATACTTCGATCGCAGTGCTAAGCCTCTACCACCCCTTTCAGTAGGAGACAGTATAAGGTACCAAGAAGGGAAACTATGGAAGCAAGGAATAGTCACCAAAGAAGAGGGAGACAGATCATATACAGTAAAAAGCACAGAGGGAGCACTGTTCCGGAGAAACAGACGACACCTGATCAACTCAAAAGAAAAAATTGAGCCTGATACATCAGACTCCAATATTTTGGACAGTTGGTGCTAGGGCTTTCATATTTTACATCTTTATACCTTGTGACAAGACCTTCCTTTGGATACCAACAATTGTAATCCAATGACCTTGATCTTGGAGTTTGACCTACTTTTGAAAAACTTTAAACTTGACGATTGGTGCTAAGGCTTTCATATTTCACATGTGTATTTCTTGTGAGAAGGCCTTTCCTTGAGCACCATCAATTTTGACCATTTGACCTTGACCTTATGATTGACTTACTTTTGAAAAACTTTAACCTTTTCCATATCTATCAATGGTTGCTGCTAAGGCTTTCATCTTTCACAGGTATATTTCTCGAGACAAGACCTTACTTTGGGTACCAAGTTGCCATAGGGGGCAACAGTGTTTCACAAATACATCTTGTATATTTTTATGCGCCCGTAATCGATGACTTGGGGCAAATAGTTTTTGTCCTGTCCGTCTGCCTGTCTGTTTGTCCTCAAAAACTTTAACCTTGCTCTTAACTTTTGATTGTTAGAGCTATGGCTTTCATATTTCACATGTGTATTCCTTGTGACAAGACCTTTCTTTGGGTACTAACAATTTGGGCCCATTGACCTTGACCTTGGAGTTTGACCCACTTTTGCTAAATTTTATCAGACTTTAAACTTCGCCATAAATTTTGAACAGTTGGTGCTAGGGCTTTCATACTTCATATGTATATTCCTTGTGACAAGACCTTCTTTTGGATACCAATAACTTTGAACCTTGGCCTTCTTATGGATACCAACAACTTTGACCCTATGCTTTGACAGCTATGGCTTTCATATTTCACATGTATATTCTTTGTGACAAGACCTTCCTTTGGATATCAACAATTTTGGCCCATTAACCTTGTCCTTGGAGTTTGTCCTACTTTTGAAAAACTTAAACCTTGGTCATAACTTTTGAACAATTGGTGCTAGGGCTTTCATACTTCAAATGTGTATTCCTTGTGAAAATACCTTCCTTTGGATACCAATAATTTGGGCCCATTGAGCTTGACCTTGGGAGTTTGATCTACTTTAAACATAGGTAATCAGAGATTACAGAGCTCACCTCAATGAATATTGTCTTTAAGTAGTCCCACACTACACTAATAATCTAGGAGTGTGCATCCCTTGATGCAACATTTATGCAATTTTGGTCTGATAGGGCTTGTAGTTACTTGGAAATAGACTTATCTAAAAACTTAAAACAAGTCACTCATCCAGAAAATGTAAGTCAAATCCAGCATCTGAAGCAAGTTTGAGAGTGTTCGTCCCTTGATGCATCATCCATGCAAGTTTGGTTCAGAGAGGCATATAGTTACTTGGAAATGAGATCTGCTCCAAAAACTTTAACCTGGTCACTCATCCGGAAAATGTCAGGCAGATCCAGCATCGGAAGCAAGTCCAGTAGTGTGCATCCTTAGATATATCATCCATGCAAGTTTAGTCAATATAGGGCTTATAGTTAGTTGGAAATGAGATCTGCTCCAAAAACTTTAACCTGGTCACTCATCCGGAAAATATAGGTCAGATCCAGCATCTGAAGCAAGTCCAGTAGTGTGCATTCTTAGATGTATCACCCATGCAAGTTTAGTCAATATAGGGTATATAGTTACTTGGAAATGACCTTTAACCTGGTCACTCATCCTGAAAATGTAGGTCAGATCCAGCATCGGAAGCAAGTCCAGTAGTGTGCATCCTTAGATGTATCATGCATGCAAGTTTGGTCAATATAGAGCTTATAGTTACCTGGAAATGAGATCTACATAAGTTCCCCCAACTTCGTTGAGGTGAGCTAAAAAAAACTATCCTTGGCCATAACATTTGAACATTTAGTTCTAGGGCTTTCATATTTCATGTACGTGTGTATCACTTGTGACAAGACCTTCCACTGGGCACCATTTGACCTTGACATTGATGTGTTACTTACTTTTGAAAAATTTTAACCTTCGCCATAACTTTTCAATGGTTGGTGTTAAGGCTTTCATATTTCACAGGTGTACTCCTCGAGACAAGACCTTTCTTTGGTTACCAACATTTTTGATCTTTTGACCTGGAGTTTGACTTGCATTTGAGAAACTTTAGCCTTCAGCTGCCATACGGGGGCATCAGTGTTTCACAAACACATCTTTTTTTATGCCCCCGTATCGCAGATTCGGGGGTATATAGTTTTTGCCCTGTCCGTCCGTCTGTCTGTCTGTCCGCAAAAAACTATAACCTTGCCCATAACTTTTGATTGGTAGGAGCTGTGGCTTTCATATTTCACGTGTACTCCTTGTGACAAGACCTTTCTTTTGATACTACAATATTTGACCTTTTGACCTTCGAGTTTGACCCAGTTTTGCAAAATTTTACCAAGCTTTAACCTTGAACATAACTTTTGAACGATTGGTGCTAGGGCTTTCATACTTTACATATGTAATCCTTATGACAAGACTTTTCTCTGGATACCAACAACTTTGACCCTATGACCTTGGAGTTTGACCTGTTTTTGGAAAACTTTAACCTTGGTCATAACTTTTGAACGATTGGTGCTTCGGATTTAATATTTCACCTGTGTATTTCTTGGGAGAAGACTTGTCCTTGAGCACCATTAATTTTGACCATTTCAGCTTGACCTTGATGTTTGACATACTTTTGAAAAAATTTTAACCTTTTCCATATTTATTCAATGGTTGCTGCTTTGGCTTCATATTTCACAGATATATTCCTCGAGACTAGACCTTACTTTAAGTACCAACATATTTGCTTGGCATTTGAGAAGTTTAACCTTTGCTACAAGTTGCCATACAGGGGCATCAGTGTTTCACAAACACATCTTCTTCAACTGTGTTTTGTTTGCAACACTTAGTTATGACCTTAATTAGTACTGCTGACAAAACATTGCAGTTATTGCGCTTACATAACCTCAATTATCAAAACTTTTGTTTCATTAATTACATACACACCTAAAAAGGACAAAAATACGATTATGGTACTCTAGTCCCAAGCTTAGAGAAACTATGAGTAAAATAAATCATACATGTATTTATCGAGGAAATATTTTCTTTTTAGTCCCCTACCGGTGAAACCCTCAGTCTGTCAGTCTCTCCCACCTCCATACTTTTTTCTAAAGCTTGCAGATATTTTTTTTTTGATTTTGGGTATGCAAGTGATGAGTTACAGATCAAGTTTGCAATTTGTTCCACTTCAGTGATTTTTAGCTGAATTACAGTCTTTTTAATCTTAAAAGGTTTTCCACACTTTTTTTCTAAATGTTTGCAGATATTGAGATGATTTTTGGTGTGCGAGAGTATCTTGATCAGTAACAGGTCAGATATTCATTTTGTTCCACTTGGAAGTTTTTTCTAAACTCATGCAGATTTCAGCTGATTTTTGGTATGTGTGGGTATCTTGATGATATAGATGTTATAGATCAAGTTTGCATTTTGTTCCTATTCAATGATTTTTAATGGAATGAAATTTTCAATTTTTAATGGGCACCAGATTACAGTTGCCGGTAGGGGACCAGTATTGCTAATGCAATACTCTCAGAATGCTTGTTTATTTGATAAATAAATGAAGTCTGGAAAACCATTTTCTTTTGAAAGATCTGTTTGAGTTTCCTGCATGTACCAATTTTTTTTTGTTGAACAACAAAGAGGTAACTCTGCTTTTGGTACATATAAATGTCATTTTAATACTTTTTTAAATAGCATTTGTGTCTATATTTGCAAAAAAGCAATGAAAAACAATATATATACATGTAAACATGTACATGTGCAAAGAAAAATTTGATATGATGCTTCTTCTCTGGCACACATACACAGCTTTCAGAAACATACAAATTGCACATTAACCTATGTTTAACATCCATCCATCCCCTTGCAGTGACATTTATAATCTTCACACTAACAACCAGTTTGTAGAATGAGGATTCAGTAATGTATGAGATCCCTGCGGCTTGTTATATCGTGGAGTCCACATGTCCATTTGTCTGTGTGACATCACTTTGTGACAATGTTATAGAGTCAGCAGGGGCTGCTATGTCTGGTGCACTACGTAGAGTTGTATCTAAACCCTCCTCTTTGAAAAACATAGGGTTACTAAAGTTTGTGGAATCTATTTCACTACCACATAAGTTTGGATTTGGCTGAAAAATAATTTAGTAGGTGAAACTTTAAATTAAGTTAAAAGTTCATAAAATGCTAGTAAACAGAAATGGACAAGTTTTAATGAAGACCTGAGTAAATTGGTGGGGAGGCAAAGTGAAAGAAAATTGAAAAACAATATTATCTTACTTCCTCAAAATTGAAGGGCGGAGCGAGTTGAACATTGCCCCCGTCTCTGTAGGACACAGTGCTGGATCCCACTTTCAGGTCTCGAGCTTTCAGCAACAGTTTTCTGTCAAGATTAAAACATTTCATATGACAGTACAGAAAGTTCTCAAATCAGTCAATGTAGCTTCTAGCAATTTATTTTAAAATATTTCCCCAATTAATGATAATGTCAGGTTTATCAAAACTTCAATTGCCCCTACTAATTTTGTAAATTTACAAAATGAACGGAATTCCTCTTTACTACACAATAGCATCATTCATGTGTTAAATAATGACTTGTAGAATGTGAGTGAGCACATGAAATACATCCTACCCTTTTTTCTTCAAGATGAACAAGAACAAAATGAAGGCTACAGTAACAAATGTGACTATGATGACTGGAACTATTATCCCAACCACATCTGAAAATAAAGTTTGAGATACTGTATTCACATCTACACAACCTCCTTTTCCTACATTTTTATTTCTATAAGTTTATAAATCAATGCTGGGTATTAATCTTAAAAGTTATACACATAATTTAAAACTGCAGTGTAGGTTGAGATACCTGTGGCAGAATCTTCATTGATCAATTTTTCTGGCAGTTTTACAAGGCACTCCTCCCCACTGTAACCTAATGAAAGAAAAAAAATGCACAAATTTCTCAAATATATCCACAAAAATGACTTATCATGTGTACTGTTAAAGTACTTTTTTTAAAAATGTTATACCGCATGAGGACTGTTGATTGAATCCTACATACCAGTTAGACATTGACATGATTTGGAGCCATTGATCATTAAACAAGTTCCTCCGTTGTAACACACACAGAGTTCTGGGTCTGGTATTTCCTCTTCCCAGGCTGTAATGAAGAACAATAATCTTATCACAGATGAAAATCTCAATTAATTACTTGTTCAGGATATGCCTTTTGTTATGTTCCAGTCCAAAGGGAGAGAGAGAGAGAGAGTGAGAGATACCTGCATCACATGTATAGGGATCCCTGAACTGTGCTCTTTCTGGACAGGCACATCTGAAGCCATCAGGGGTCAGCAGACACAAGTGACTGCATCTCTCAGTGGACGACAGGCAACGATTCTTAACTGTAACAGACAATATACATATGCATAGTGTTGCAACTATTCCCTTAATGCAAGATATACTTTAATTCATATACCTGTCATATTGTGTCTTCTTGGGTGGAAGATTTTGAGGGAGGATGGAAGCAGAAGTCCAGCCTGTAATGTGACATTGACACCACGCCCAAACTTGTCCATGGTCATCAGCTTCCCAGTCTGTTGAGAGGCCCAGTACAGGGTACTCTCAAACACATCCAAACTGATGGGATTCACTATACCTAAAACATTTTAAGTTTTTCAATTTATTTTGAGCAAAAAGGACTGTGCAAATTTTAATCACAAAAGCAAAAATAACAAGATGTGTTTGTGAAACACTGATGCCCCCGTATGACAGCTTATGGCGAAGGTTAAAGTTTCTCAAATGCAAGTCAAAATTCAGGCCAAAAGATAAAAAATGTTGGTACCCAAAGAAAGGTCTTGTCTCGAGGAATATACCTGTGAAATTTGAAAGCCCTAGCTGCAACTGTTCAAAAGTTATGGTGAAGGTTAAAGTTTTTTTAAAAGTAAGTAAAACGTCAAGGTGAAGGTCAAAGTTGTTAGTGTCCAAAGGAAGGTCTTGTCACAAGGATTACATATGTGAAGTATGAAAGCCCTAGCACCAACCATTCACAAGTTATGGCCAAGGTTAAAGTTTTTTGAAAGTAGGTCAAACTCCCTATGTCAAGGACAAAGGGTCAAAGTGGTTGGTATTCAAAGGAAGGTCTTGTCACAAGGATTACATATGTGAAGTATGAAAGCCCTAGAATCAACCATTCAAAAGTTATGGCCAAGGTTAAAGTTTTTCAAAAGTAGGTCAAACTCCTAGGTCAAGGTCAAAAAGGTTGACATCCAGAGAAAGGTCTTGTCACAAGGAATACACATGTGAAGTTTGAAACCCCAAGCACCAACTGTTCAAAAGTTATGGCCAAGGTTAAAGTTCTTCAAAAGTAGGTCAACCTCCAAGGTCAAGGTCAAAAGGTCAAAGTTGTTGGTATCCAAAGGAAGGCCTTGTCACAAAGAATACACATGTGAAGTTTGAAACCCCAAGCACCAACTGTTCAGAAGTTATGGCCAAAGTTTAAAGTCTCATAAAAGTTTGCAAAAGTGGGTCAAACTCCAAGGTCAAGGTCAAAAGGTCAAATATGATGGTACCCAAAGAAAGGTCTTGTCACAAGGAATGCACATATGAAATATGAAAGTCATAGCTCCAACCAATCAAAAGTTATGGGCAAGGTTAAAGTTGACAACAGGCAGACAAACATACAAACAGACAGACAAAGAGACAGACATGACAAGAACAATATACCCCCGGGATCTTTCGATCCGGGGCATAAAAATAGTAGTAAAAAGGTGTGACCCCCACCTTTAACATGCTATATATGAGAACGGTTGTAAATCATTATGACTAACTGTGGCCCTGCTGTTCTTCAAATTTTTACAACAAAAAAAATCCCTTAATATTAAAAAAATCTTACCCCTCTCTAGCCTTCGGGGGGGCATGATTCAAACAAACCTGAATCTTCACTAAATGTGAATTTATTTATTATGCTACACTGTAGTCCTTCTGTTTTTGAGAAGTTTTTAAAGATTTCCCCCATTTATTCGCAATTCAAACACTGGTGAGTGGCTCAACTGGACGGATCAAACTGAAACAAACCTGATCCAAACAAGAAGTCTGTGAGCCAATGCTCACTAGTAATACCCCCACTCTGATGTGAATATACACTCTAAGCACAGATAAACATGAAGTTGATATCAGATTCATACAAAAATGAATCCCACCATATGGCATGCCTAAACAAAGAGTGTGTTAAAATTTCAAACATCTGTGATGAGTAGTTGCTGAGAAAACTGTGATGAAAATTTGTGATGTATGGTACAGACAGATGCACGGATAAACAGGAAGTTGACCACGGATTCCTACAAAAATGAATCCCACCTTATGACATGCCAAAACAAAGAGTGTGTTAAAATTTCAAGCATCTGCGATGAGTAGTTGCTGAGAAAACTGTGACGAAAATTTGTGATGTATGGTACTGACAGACACACGAATAAACAGGAAGTTGACCACATATTCCTACAAAAATGAATCCCACCATATGGCATGCCTATAAACAAAGAGTGTTAAAATTTCAAGCATCTGCGATGAGTAGTTGCTAAGAAAACTGTGATGAAAAATTTGTTATGGACAGACAGACACACACACACACAGACAGACACACAAGGGTAAAACAGTATACCCCCCTCTCCTTCGGAGCGGGGGTATAACAATGAATGTGAGAAGGACAGTGCAAAAATCATTGGATGGAGAAGTTGCAGAAGCAAGAACTTCAAGAATGTCAGAGATCTAACACCAATCTAGTCTGGACACAGTCCAATGGTTGTGCAAATGCAGTGCACTGTTACCACCAGCAAGACACAGGAGGATCCAAGCCTAAATACACACCACAATCTCTCAGCTTCTGAGTCATCACTCGACAGAGCTGCAGATCTATCAGGGGACTTTGACCAAAGGCAAGTCAAAGGCCACAAGAAAGACTAGAACTGTCCAAAAGGGACAAATACCCCCCGCTGGGTTTTTCAGAGGTGCCAAATCACTAATATTTTATGGATCAAAGAGGTGTTCACAATTTTCTTATTAACATTTAGAGTGAAAAAATAATTGCTCATTATATTTTTTTAAGAATGAAACTAAGGAACAACCTAATAAAACATCAATACCAATACATTGTAATTACATTGTTTTTAATACATTGAAAAAATAAATTGCAACTATCTATCATCTTTTTGAGACATGACATTCTGCAAATTGATTTTTTGAAGAAAAAAATCAATTAATTACAAAATCAAATTAATCTTGATAACTTTATATCAAATTCATTTTAAAAATGAAAGGCTGGTCATCCTTTAACTATGTACTATGACAGACAATAAATTACAATGAAGAGAATTAAAGAACAGAGATCTTTAAATTCCCAGGAGATATAGATAACACACATGCTTGATCAGAGATGCCCTAACAGCTTCCCACACTGAACTCATTAATTAATCTTTAACTGGATGCATGTTCCACTCATTACACCCAAGGGACAAATGGATTTACACTATCTGCTGTGTAATGTAAAAACTGTTTTTAATACTTGGTGATATTTTTTTTTGTTTTAATGAATAGTTTTAAGCTGTAGTTCACATTTTTGTACAGATGTTCTAGATTCTGTGTCTCAAACCTTAGAAATAAACCCAAAATGACTAAGTCAATAAAAATGGGGAAAAAAACTGTAAAATGCAGAAAAATTATCAAATAATGTTGAAAATACCAGGTGCACATCTTCATATGGTAAATAATGAGTGTACAAATTTTCATACAATTCTATGAAATAGTCTTTGAGAAAAGGTCAGGACAAAACCACATAATAACAATGAAAAAAAACACCTGTAAAATGCAGAAAAATTATTTAATCATGATGAAAATACCAGGTGCAAACCTTCATATGGTGAATAATAAGTGTACAAATTTTCAGACAGATCTATGCAATAGTTTCCGAGAAACGCTCTGGACAAAATCTTGTCTACAGACAGACGGACAGACAGAAGGACATGGTGATTCCAATATACCCCCCCTAAACTTCGTTTGCAGGGGGTATAATAAGAGAGGTGATGTTACCTAAGATGGAGGATGACACAGCATGAAACAGCTTCGACAATGACTTCAGTGCAATTCTGGAAACAACTGGCAATTCAGATTGAAAGCTTGTGGCATTTGGCAACCTCATAGTTGTATATAAATTTGGGAAAGAAAGATTGTGTACTTATAAAGGAAACAACAGAAGAGAGGAGAGATCAGGTAATGTTGTGAAGAACTGAGGCAACTCAACAGGGCTATAGTTTACTGTAATCATGGCTGAAGAAGGGACTACCAGGAAAGTATAAAGCTTGGGTTTACCAGCATGGAATCCTGTTGAGACAGATGAGGTTGCTTCTGATTTATAAGGTGGTAGAGGGCTTGCAGAAGGCAGTCAACAGCTAAGGCTTTACTTCAATTAGACTCTATAGCAAGACATCTCCAATTATCCCAATCATCAGTGATTGAAGAGTTCAAAGTAGCTAAACACAGACAATGATGACTTTAAGAGACTTATTAGATCAAAAGGTCCATGATGCTGGAGTACAGACAAGGTCAGGACACAAGTGGTAACCATTTACAGCAGTAAACAGAGAAAATGCTGAAATTGCAGGACATAATCAGCAACATGTGCACATGCAGAGAAGGTATTGGTGTATCCTAATTTCAACAATGGGCCATGGTTGACAAGACCAAAAGGAGGAGCATGGCCCAGGGAGAGGTGAAAAGAGAGGTTGAAGATGCCGCCAGTTCACGGCCAGCAGGGGGTCTGGATGAGATGGTAGCTTCCACAATGCAATATTACATGATCAGATCTATGGAAGATGGATCCATTCAGGATAGAGTTTTTTACTGGGATTGGTGTATGATACTTTGATACAACTTTCACCAGCTAATTTACAACAGTGCGGACTCACAGAAGATCCTGCTTGCAAACTGTGTGGAAAAAGGAGCATTATGTTGCACATATTATCTGGGTGTTCTGTTGCACTGATGCAAGTCTGGTACATCTGGAGGCATGGTAAAATCTTAATGAACCTGGCTGACATGGTGGAGATCTATAAGAGATCTTTAACATTAAAGCTCACTTGAGCCTTTGGCTCATGTGAGACTAAAAGTACCAGTCACCAGTCTGTTACTTTCATAACTTGTAAATCTGACATAAATACTGAGAAGATGCTATACATACCTCTCCCTATCACTGTGACTCTGTCTGACCCATCAGCATTCATTGACTCAATGAGGTTTTCTTTAGAGTCACACCAGAACACTCTGTCATTCATGTGGTCATCAATGGCCAACCCTGTGGGGCGCCCCAGGCGAGTTGATACCAACTCCTCTCGGTGATCACCATTCATCCAAGCCCTCTCGATCTTTGGATAAGAGCCACTTGCATCAGTCCAATACATCCAACTGAGAAATAGTAATCATATACACTGTATATTGAAAGGTTACATTTCTTTGTTACTTCCAATTGATCAAGCAAAGTATTCTATTATTCTATTATTGTACATTATTGCAATGTAGGAGTAAGGCATAGGAAATGCAGATATCTTTGAATTTAAAACACTTCAATTTTCACTCATAAGGTAACAACTTTACCAAAAATAACAATTCCATGGTAATTTTGTCAACAACAAAAAACAATGTTGACTTCTATAGATCTCAGAGAAAATTTGGTAATGACTGCATCTAAAGCTTTCCATTCTTTGTTAATCCTGCCATGGACATTTTTCTAATCTTATTTGCCCAAATTCTTTTTTTAAATTTTTACTTTAATTTGACCCCGACATACCCTAATTTTGAATTGACAGCAATAGCCAGAGGGAATTGCAGGTCATCCCTGATTAAAACCTTGGCATATCTACCATCACTTTTAGCCACAGATATTGTATTATGTGCAGAATCTGTCCAGTATATGTTCCTGAAAGACACAAAATGAAAATGCATTGGTATATCTTGTTATATTGAGAAATCTGAATGTCTGATAAATTACTTTAAAAAACCACAATCATGATTTTAGTTCTGATAGGAAGTCTAATACATCCTCGATTTAATGAGAATCTCTTGTCCTTACCTAGCCACTGAATTCAAAGCCTTGCTATTATCATGAATCTGATATATTCACCTACCAATCCAGTATTACATGTATAGGTACATCCCAAGATAAATTTGATATCTTTATCTAGCCATTCAGCCTATAACAACAAGACAAATATTAAAGTTGTAATGATATATCAGATACCGGTATATCCTGATACATTTCCCCTGAAGTTGGTTACTGGTACAGCAATCCGGAATACCTTTTTTTTTTTAATTCCAATTTGAAAATTAGAATTCACATCATTTAATTGCTTTAAAAAAATTATGTTTAAATTTGGTATGTTACCTAGCCACACAGATTCATCGATCCTAGTTTGTGTGAATCTGATATCTAATAACCCAGTCTTCAGCCACAGGAATTAATCCACTGTCACACGATTACATGACTATGAAATCTTAAATAGCAAAACAGTCTGTACCCACATGATTAACAGGAATCTTGACATCTTGCCTAACCACTATTCATAGACAAACTATTAACATGACTTATGTCTTACCTAGCCACCCAGTCAATAGTGGCCTGATTGAGATAAATGTGATACCTTACCTAGCCACCCAGTCAATAGTGACCTGATTGAGATAAATGTGATATCTTACCTAGCCACCCAGTCAATAGTGGCCTGATTGAGATAAATCTGATATCTTACCAAGCAACCCAGTCAACAGTGGCCTGATTGAGATAAATCTGATATCTTACCAAGCTACCCAGTCAATAGTGGCCTGATTGAGATAAATCTGATATCTTACCTAGCCACCCAGTCAATAGTGGCCTGATTGAGATAAATGTGATATCTTACCTAGCCATCCAGTCAATAGTGGCCTGATTGAGATAAATGTGATATCTTACCTAGCCATCCAGTCAATAGTGGCCTGATTGAGATAAATTTGATATCTTACCTAGCCATCCAGTCAATAGTGGCCTGATTGAGATAAATTTGATAAAATGTGATATCTTACCTAGCCACCCAGTCAATAGTGACCTGATTGAGATAAATGTGATATCTTACCTAGCCATCCAGTCAATAGTGGCCTGATTGAGATAAATGTGATATCTTACCTAGCCACCCAGTCAATAGCCACATCCTCGGGCTGGTAAGTCACAATGTTGAGGTCTTGTGGCAGGGCCTCAGTGTCCACCTTCATGTTTTGTGGGATCCCTGCCCTTCGGATCTTTTTCATTGACGTATCTGTCCAGTAGATCAGTTTGCGACCCATGTCAACATCTATTCCTCCAAGATACTGTCCACTATTTACAGTTCCTGAGTAGTCCTTACGATCTAGAATTATCTGACGAATCTCGTGTCCAGTGGTGAAGAAGACAGCAGTCATTCCTGTCCAAAAATTGTTTTAAAAAATCAGACTCTGCTTGAAAAATGATTTTACACCATTAGCCAAAAGATTTTCATATGGCCTATTGATCCTACAGAAATGTACTCTTGCTAGAAAACTGACTGGAAAACAGTAGTGGCTTTAAATATGGATATAACTTTAATAAGTTAGCTACAAATTAATTACCTTCTGCTTTACACTTTGTTCCCTTGCCTTTGACATCAGAGAATCCATCATAACACATACACTTATAGGAGCCCTTAACATTGTGACACATCTGAGGACACTGGTTTCCCCATGTGGAACACTCATCAGCATCTATCAAAAAAGATTTTAAGGTATGGTTTGATTAATGATGTTCTGAAAAGGAATTCTCAAATCAAATCCATGTGTTACAGGAAGGGAGAAAATGTGATGGATCACACAATGATTCAACCCCGCTAAACTCTAGACAGATGCCCAACCAATTCTTCTATCTGAGCACCAGAAACTGAACCTATCTGATTACCATACTTGAATGAGCTGGACCAAATAATCCTAATTTCATGGTTAAGACAGAAGAAATGTATTAAAATTTGTCTGTCTGTATCTGTCTGATGATTTGATACTGATACAAACCTTCACACATTTTTTTATCACTGGAGATCTGGAAGCCTGGTTTACAGGAACACAAGAATCCGGATCCTTTCAGATCCGTACAATTGTGATCACACCCACCATTGTTTACACTGCAGTTCACATGACCAACAGATTTATCTACAAACGGGAAAAAAAATCCTTTCACTTAGGAACAATTACAGCTTTTAGAAACAAACTTTCTACACGTATACATTTACATGCAGAGTAACTAATTTAATTTGTATTTTGCTACAAAACATAAGACAAGCTTTCACATATCATGCAGCAAAGAATGTAATGTAACTATAATAGGAAAATTTTTCCCTCAAGAATGAGTACATGTACTAGTGTAATTAGAGTATGGTTGCAGAAAAAGAAGATACTTACGGCATCCAATTTCATCTGACAAATCTCCACAGTCATCAGCATTGTCACACACTTTTGTAGCATTAATACATTTCTTATTGGCACATTTAAACTGTGAAGGATCACAATGGTCAAATTTCACACCACCTGAAACATTTTTGACATACTATACAATATTCTGAGAAATATCACTATAAACTTGCTTTACCTGATATATTACCCATTGCTTGACTAACCTATGTAGATTTTGAAAAAAAAAATAGCTTTCAAGTGAAGTAATT